>NW_027527574.1:20872-261126 GCF_008692635.1 Crocuta crocuta
TCCAAATTTGGGCAACAATAACATAATCAATTGCAGTTTCATAAATTTTATAGATATGATTCTATAAAGAACTGTTATTTCAGATAGAGGTTGAGATGGCTAGATACAAAAGCAAGATGATTGGAAAGAAAAGCAATTTTTAGTGGGATAGTAGTTAAATCTACATCATTTGGGTCTTTTTCTTTCTTTGATTTTCAGTCAATTTAGATAATAAGTTTTTAAATATAAAAATCCCATAATAATTGCATGGCCACACTACTCTCCAGAATATAGCTTATAATTTTTATGGTATGTGTGTGTGGATGGAGGAGAAATAAATCTGTCAGTGATAATAATAATGTAATACCTTCTTTAAAAATATCTGAATGAAGTAACTTTGGAAGAAAGGCATTAAAACGATTCGTCTTATGGGGCACCTGGGTGGCTCAGTTGGTTGAGACTCTGACTCTTGATTTTAGCTCAGGTCATGGTCTTACGGTTGTGAGATCAAACCCTGGAGTTGGGCTCCATGCTAGGTATAGAGCCTGTTTTGGGATTCTCTCTCTCTCCTCTGTCTCCGCCCCTCTCCTGCTCATTCTCTCTCTCTTTCTCTCAAAATAAATAAATTTTAGAAAAAAATAAATAATTCTTGGAGAATCTTACTATAAAAAACAGATGACATCATAGCAAATTTTAAAAAGAGAAACTGAAAGCTAAAGTAATTATAGCACTTAAATATAGTGTATTTTAGACACTGTTATTTTGATTGAAAAGGTATTAGAGACCATTGTAAATACTTGGGTTCTCAGTGAGTGGTCTTTGCTGCTCTATGTATGGAAGAGCCTTTTACAGAGACTTGCACTTGCTGCAATTGTGGTTTGCATCTGTTGTCACAAAACCTTGCTTTAGTTTTCATATTTGTTCACGAATAAAAGTGACTCCAGTTGAAATTTAAGGAGAAACTGCCAAAGATCTGATTAGATCCATTAGAAGGGATAGCAGGGTGACTGTTTGGCATTTGATTATAGATTCTGGCTTCTGTTGACCTTCCCAACAGGTATATGTTTGATCTAATTTCCTGAAGTATTTGTAGAGATGTGGGAATTTTTATTAAAAATATTCTCACAAAACTTTCCCGACTTGTATTTAGGGCTCTTATAAGAAGACACTATCATAAAGGCTATTGTTACAGAAAAAGCTTCAAAGGAAAAAAAAAAGTATTTGTTATTTGAATTTAGAGCTTCAAAGCCAGAATTGTTTTATGAAAGGAAAAAGTTTTCTCATTGCTGATCTTACTTTTTAAATAGAGTGAGATGAGATGTGATATTTTTAATGAAAATGGTTAAGGAAACACTATACACATGGTAGAAGAATCTTTTCTGTCTTTTTTTGTTGTTGTTGTTGTTAAAACACATACCCACAGCATATAGTCCTGCATGTGGAAAAAATTGAACCAATAGAAATGTATAAAAAATAAAATCAGGGGTGCCTGGTTGGCTTATTCAGTGAAATGTCCAACTCTTTGTTTGGCTTGGTCATGATTTCCGTGGCTTGTAAGTTCAAGCCTTATGTTGAGCAATGTGCCGACAGTGTGGAGCCTGCTTGGGATTCTCTCTCTCTTCTTCTCTCCCTGCCCCTCCCCTGCTCCTGCTTGCTCTCTCTCTATCTCAAAATAAGTAAATATACTTAAAAAAATAAAATAAAATCATTTCCAGTTTCATTTCCTAGAGAAAATTGCAGTTCATATTTGGGTTTAAATCACTTAAGACGTTTTTCTACACTCATACATATATACACAACCACAAATACACACAACAATGTTTAAATAACAGTGTGATATCAGGCTAAATTTACTCAGTAGCCACATCTTTTTAATTTTAATTTTAAGTCTGATTTATTGAGTTATAATTTACTTAGTAAAATCCATCCTCATTTGTACAGTATCCTCAGGTGTACACAATCCATTACCTTTGTGTATATAGTTGTACTATGATTACTAAAGTCAAGATATAGAATATTTCTATAGCTCCCCAAGTTCCCTCATATCCTTTTATAGTCACTTCCCTTCCTCTACCCTCAGCTCATGGCAACCATCCATCTGATTTTTGTTCTGCAGTTTTGGTTTTTCTAGAATGTTATATAAATGCAATTTTTGTGATTGGCTTTCTCTTAGCATAATGCTTTTGAAATTAATCTTGTTATATGTATCAACAGTTGTTTTCATTTTATTGCTGAGCTGTATTTCATTCCATAGAATATGCCACAATTTGTTTATTCACCAGTAGATGGATATTTTGGTTATCCAGTTTTGGGCCATTATGAATACAACTGCTATAAATATTCACATACAGGTCTTTGTGCAGATTTATGTTTTCGCTTCTTTTGGGTAAATAACAGAGTGGGTTGCTGGGTCATCTGGTGTGTGTTTAAATTTTTAAAGAACTACTAAATTGTTTTTCCAAAACAGCTGTACACTTTTGCATTTCCATTAGTAATTTTGAGAGTTCTAGTTGCTCCACGTCTTTAAAAGACTTGGAATTGTCACTTTTAAATTGTAGCCATTTTCCTAGACATGTAGTGTAATATCTATTGTGGTATCCATTTGTGTTTCTCTAATAATTAATGGTATTGAGGATTTTTTTCGTGTGCTTATTTGCTATTTATGAATCTTTAGTGAAATGTCTGTTCAAATCTTTTGCCTCTGTTTTATATTGCATTCTTTGTTTTACTGAGCTGTGAATTCTTTATATATTTTTGATATTAGTCCTTAACAGACAGATTTTTCTTTTTTTTTTCAGTTATTACACTTTTACTTTTTTTATTTATTTTTTTACAAATAGTTTATTGTCAAATTAGTTTCCACATAACACTCAGTGCTCATCCCCACAAGTGCCCTCCTCCATGCCCATCCCTCCTCCCCCCCACATCNGACAGATTTTTCAAATATTTTCTTCCAGTTTGTAATCTGTCTTTTTTAAAGGAACTTTTTAAATTTTTTCCCAATTTTACTGACATATAATTGACATATAACATTGTATTCATTTTAAGGGTACGGTATAATGATTTGATATATGTATGCATATATTGCAAAACAATTACCACAGTCAGTTTATTTATCATTCATCACCTTACAAAGTTACAAATTTGTTTTATCCCTTGTGATGAGAACTTTTAAGATCTACTCTGTTAGAAACTTTCGAATATACAATCTAGCATTGGTAACTATAGTTGCCATGTTAAGGATTTTTGCATCTATATTCATCA
Organism: Crocuta crocuta; assembly: GCF_008692635.1. Lineage (NCBI taxonomy): Eukaryota > Metazoa > Chordata > Mammalia > Carnivora > Hyaenidae > Crocuta > Crocuta crocuta. The sequence goes on from NW_027527574.1 coordinate 24,116, forward strand.
GGGATATTGGTCTGCAATTTTTTTTTCTTCTAGTGTCTTTGTCTGGTTTTGGTAACAGCGTAATGCTGGTCTTATACAAGGAAACTGTTCCCTCCTATTCTATTTTTTGGAAGAGTTTGAGAAGGATTGATCTTAATTCCTTAAAAATATTTGATAAGGGGTTACCTGGGTGGCTCAGTCAATTAAGAATCCAACTTTGGATTTTGGCTCGGGTCATGATCCTATGGTGATGAGATTGAGCCCTGCATCGGGCTTCACTCTGGGCATGAGGCCTGCTTGGGATTCTCTCTGTCTCTCTCCCTCTGCTCCTCCTTGTCTCTCAAAAAAAAAAAAATTTGTAGAAATCATCAGTGAAGCCATCAGTCCTGGGATTTTGTTTGTTGGGAGGTTTTTGATTACTGATTCATTCAATCTCCTTACTAGTAATTACTAGTAAAATACTCATAATAAATACCAGTAACTGGTAATTTAACTGGTAATTTAAGTAGCTATTGGTCTATTGAGAATTTCTATTTCATGATTCAGTATTGGTAGGTTGTATGTTTCTAGGAATTTCTCTATGTCTTCTAGGTTGTCCAGTTTGTTGGTGTACAATTGTTTACAGTAGTCTCTTATGATCTTTTGTATTTCTATGTTTTCAGTTGTAACATCTACTCTTTCATTTCTGGTTTTGTTTATTTGAGTCCCCTTCCTTTTTTCTTGATGAGTCTACCTAAAGGTGTATCTATTTTATTTAAAAAAAAACCTCTTATTTTCATTCATTCATCTTTTCTATTGTAATTTTAATCTTTATTTATTTTCACTCTGATCTTTGTTATTTCATTCCTTTTACTAACTTTCGACTTAATTCTTTTTCTAGTTCCTTGTGGTATAAAGTTAGGTTCTTAATTTGAGATCTTTTTTCCCCCTCTTAATATAGGCATTTATCACTTTGAGCTTCTCTTTTAGAACTGCTTTTACTGCATTCCCTTAAGTTTTGGTGTGTTGTATTTCCATTTTCATTTGTCTCAAGGTATTTTTAAAGTTTCTTTGATAGTTTGTTGACTGGTGGTTCATTAGCAGTTGGTTAAACTTCCAATATTTGTGATTTTTCCAATTTCCATCTGGTAGTTGATTTCTAGTTTTATACCATTGTTGGTGGAAAGGCTGCTTAATATATATATATTTTTAAATGTTTTTTATTTATTTCTAGGAGAGAGAGAGACAGCGTGAGCAGGGGAGGATCAGAGAGAGAGGGAGTGACAGACTCTGAAACAGGCTCCAGGCTCTGAGCTGGCAGTCAGCACAGAGCCCGACGCGGGGCTCGAACCCACGAACCGCGAGATGATGACCCAAGCGAAAGTCGGACGCTTAACCGACTAAGCCACCCAGGCGCCCCTATTTTTAACCTTAAATATTTAAAGATGTGTTTTGTGGCCTAACATATGATCTATCCTGGAGAATGTTCCAAGTGTACTCTGTTTCTTTTGGATGAAATGTTCTGGATATGTCTGTTAAGTCCATCTGGTCTAATGTGTCATTTAAGGCCAATGTTTCCTTATTGATTTTCTGTCTTGATGATCTATCTATTGATGCAAGTGGGAGTATTAAAGTTCTCTACTATTGTATTGCTGTTGATTTCTCCCTTTTGGTCTGTTAATATTTGCTTTCTATATTTAGGTATTTCTATGTCAGGTGCATATTTACAAATGTTATTTCTTGTTGTTGGATAGTCTCTTTATTACTATATAATGTCCTTAGTCTCTTATTGCAGTCTTTGACTTAAAGTCTATTTTGTCTCATATAAATATAGCTATCTTAGCTTTCTTTTGGTTTCCATTTTTATGTAATATGTTTTCCTATCCCCTTGCTATCAGTCTTGTGTATCTTTAAAGCTGAAGAGAGTCTCTTGTGGGTGACAATACTTGGGTCTTTTTTTTTTTTCTTTTTTTAATCCATTGAGTCTTTTGATTGGAGTATTTAGTCCATTTACATTTAAAATAAGTATTGATAGCTTGGACTTTTTGCCACTTTTAAATTTGTTTTCTGGCTACTTTGTCGTTCCTACGTTTCTTTATTCTCTTGCTTTCTTTATGATTTGATGATTTTCTGTAGTGTTATGCTCATATTCCTTTGTGTTTTGTGTACTATAGGCTTTTGCTTTGTGGATACCACCAGGTTTACATAAAATATCTCATATATATATATGTAACAATTTATTTTAAGCTGTTTAAATTTATTTAAACAGCTTTAATTCCAATGGTATGCTCTGTCCTTTTTCTTACTAGATTGTCTTTTTCTTTTCCTTTTCCTCTTTCTCATCTTCTCTTTTATTAATCTTTCTTTAATAAATTATTTGTGTTTTATGGGCATTAGTTTTTTTGATTGTTGTTGCAAATTTTTCTGCTCTGTCATTAGTCTTTTAATTTTGTTTAGTGACCTTTTCACTGTATGAATATTTTAACGTAATCACATATGTTGTAGTCATTGTTAATTCTGCACCTGAATTTGATTTCTTAATTAGGAAGGCATTCCCCAACCCAAGATTGGAAACACAACTCCCTTGTATATTATAAATAAACATATTTATCATATATCATCATATAATATATATGTATCATATATTCTGTATGATTCTATACATTTATAATTCTATCTGATCAGATACTGTGAGATGGGAACACATTATAGATTTTGTTCTTATATAGAACACCAGGGGTTTCAGTACATTTATTATGGTAAGCCGTATTAAGGGAGGGGCCTAAGACTGAAGGATTTTCTTAATCTTTTACAGTAGACATGGATACATTTTGTTATACAGTTCGTCTTTGAACAAGGTAAGGGTTAGGAGCACCAATTCCCTGCACGGTTAAAATCCACATATAATTTTGACTCACCCAAAACGTAACTACTAATAGCCTCATGTTGACTGGAAGCCTTACTTAAGATAATATAAAACAGTTGATTAATACATATTTTGTATGTTATATGTATTATATAATGTGTTCTTACAATAAAGTAAGCCAGAGTAAAGAAAGTGTAAGGAAAGTCACAAGGAAGACAAACATAGTACTATGCTATATTTATATAAAAAAATAATACATGTATAAGTGGACCTACACAGTTTAAACCTGTGTTGTTCAAGGGTCAACTATATCCTATCAGCTAACAGTTTCATAAAATATAGTTCTACAAAATGTAATGTAATACTGTTAAGAAACATATATTTGTTTTTTGTCCCTGATTCCTGGCACAGAGCCCCAAATTAAAATTTGGTTAAAGGTGAAAGGACCATCTTTTGTTATAATATTTGGTTTTTGTCCCCAGGTCCTGATATAGCTCTGAAATGATAAAGGTAAAAGGATCATCTTTTCTTATTCTTAACTAGCCCCTTTTAACACCAGAGTTTATGTTAATGAGGTGACTTTTGCAAAGCCCTTAAGGATGGGTCTTGTTGCCAGGGGAGTCAACCAGGTGATTAGAGTGTTGAAACTCAGCCCTATCATCTAACCTTTGGGGAAGGGAGAGGGGTTAGAGGTTGACTTAATCAGTAAAGGTCAATGATTCAATCAATCATACCTATGTTATGATGACTCCATAAAAACCCCACTAAAGGATTTGGGGAGCTTCTGGGTTGGTGAATGTATAGAAGTTCTAGGAGGGTGGATACACCCAGGAAGGACATGGAAGCACCACCTCCTCCCCCGTACCTTACCAATGTATCTCTTCTTTTTGGCTCCTTATCTATATCTTTTATTACATTCTGCATAATAAACTGGCAATGTAAGTATGTTTCTCTGAATTCTGTGAACTGATATAGCAAATTATTGAAGTTAAGGAGGGGGTTGTGGGAATCTCCAGGATGTAACCACATCAGTCAGAAGTGGAAGTGACACCCTGGGACTTGTGACTGGAATTTGAGGTGGGAAACACTCCTCTGGAATGATCCCTTAATCTCGGATCTGTGCTGACTCCTGGCAGTTAGTGTCAGAATTGAGTTAAATTGTAAGACACGCAGCATCTGCTGAGAACTGGAAAGCTACTTAGTGTGTAAAACTTCATGCATTTGGTGTCACAAGTGGTTTGAGTAGAGGAAACAGGTGTTTCCTTTACAGATAAAGGCAACTGTTTTTGAACTGTGCTTGTCAATATAATAGTCTTTATTGCTTATAAACTTTCTATGTTGAAAAGTCTTCCTGAAATTTAATAAATATTTTCCCACGGTAATTCAGTATAGATTTCCTTAAGTTTAAAATGATTTTCTCTGGGTACCTGGGTGATTCATTCTGTTGAACATCTGACTCTTGATTGCAGCTCAGGTCATGATCCCAGGGTCATGAGATGGACCCCTTTGTTGGGGTCTGCACTGAGTGTGGAAGGAGGCCTGGTTGAGATTCTCTCTCTCTCTCTCTCTCTCTCTCTCTTTCTCTGTGTGTGTCTCCCCGTGCCCCTCTCCCCCACTCGCACACTCTCTCTCTTTCTTAAAAAAAAAAATTATTTTCTCATTAGACACAACCAAATTTGATTCTACAATTACAGCTCTTCTTGTGGAATAGTGGATAAGAGGAACATTTTATAGTTTATTTTATTAATAATTATTGATGTTTCTAAGCATTTGAGATACATTTTTTATTTTTATGAATTTTAGATTAAATTTGTAGTAGTACACTGTAATACAAAATCCAATCTAAACATAGTCATAGTTTTATTATAGCTTTATCTGTATTATTTGTAACATATTCCCATGACAGTTATCAAAGACTAAGGTGACATGATAAATTTCTTCTTGCTTTGTTGCTGAGTCAAAAGCTGGTTTAAGTCTCATTTTTTTGATTATCTGGAAATCTGAAATACATAAATCACAAAATTTAATTTTATATAGAGGCAGAAAGTAAAAGACATTTGCTTAAAAGATATTTTGTTTTCTGTAATTTTCTGGCATAGCTTAAAAGATGAAAAACACTTAATCTTATGTAATATTTAAAAGCAAATCTGTGATTTTTTTAGACAGTGTTTCAGTATTACCAAGTACTAGATGAAATTATTCTTCTTATGTTTAGAGAATCAGTTTATACTTAATATTTTGCCTAATGTATATGCAATAGAAACTTTTTACTTGGTTTATCTTACCCATTGAGTTCTTCCAAATTCTCTGGGATTGGATTGAAACTTCCCATTGTGGATTCTCTAGATCCTCCTACAGGAAAAGAGATGTATAAATTTAATGGTTTACCACAAATACAATTTACAGTTATATAGAGCTTGAACCTGGGAATCCTTTTTCAGAAATACCTACCCTGATCACTTGTATGATCAAAGTGTATGTATTACTTGTGTCACCAGGGCAGATTATATTCACCAAAGATGGCCACAATATCTCCCACTTTACATGCTTCTCAACAGTATGACCTTGCCACTACCCCATAAGAGGTAGAATCTAATTCACCCTCTCATGAAATTGGGCTAGGCTTAGGATCCTTTTGTAATCATTAGAATTAGAGAATGATTAGAGACAGTGGCTACATGATTTCTGAGGTCATAAGAGGTAGAATCTAATTCACCTTCTCATGAAATTGGGCTAGGCTTAGGATCCTTTTGTAATCATTAGAATTAGAGAATCATTAGAGACAGTGACTACATGATTTCTGAGGTCAAAAAAGGTTGTGCAGCTTCCTCCTGGTTTGCTTAGGGTGCTTGGTTTGGAGGAAGCCAGTCGCTATCTAATAAGCCCTACGATCCTGCCATCCTGGAGAGGCCACATAGAAGATGCTTCAGTTGACCGTTCCAGCTGAGTCCAAACTTCCAGCCATCCCTCTAAGGCTCCAGTCTGTGAGGGAAGCTGTCTTGGCTCCTTCAAACTAGCCCATCTGTCAGCTGAGTACCACCGTTGAGTGACCTCAACTCATGTCTAGCCAAACCATGTTTGAACTCCTAACCCACAGAATTCTTTGATATAAGAAATGGCCACTGGAAGAGCCACCTTCTGGGGGATAAAATGATTTGTTAGAACAATACTCAGAAGGAAAATCAATTGAGAGAGCAATATACAGTATCCAAATAATTAAATCAGGTATGGGAAGTGTATACATATTAATAGGCATGTTAATTTTTTATTTAACTTTCATATTTGCCCTTTGACTTTTGAGTTGAATCCACTGGGTCTAATCCAATAATATGTCCTTTAATCTTGCTTATCATAGGCCTCAGTCTCCAGGTGCCCTTTCATTTCCTGTATTCTATTTTCAATAAGGCTCGGTACATTTCTTATTTTGTCCCCATCTCCTACCACAGCTCCTGAAATCTTACCTCATTCCATTTTCTGAAATTCCCTTTAATTTCTTGCTCTAACAGAAACATGATTGCCCTCAAAGGACACTGACAGCCCAGCAGCCTTTTTTGTTTTTCTTTTTGTCAGCGTGGCTACCATTGGACCTGGAGTTCGATAGATGTCATTCTTCTACCTTATTGTTCTCTTTCAGGACACTCACCTTCCTTCCTTCCCTTCCTAAAACTCAGTCATCTGCTTATACAACTAACTATTGTTGTGATCTCCCCACAACTGGGATTATTTTTAGTTGATTTGATCAGTGGTTTATTGTTACATTGATACCACTTTCTTAATTTAGCAATTTAAATGTACATGTAGAAGATTCTTTACCTTGTTCCTCCATTCCTTGAGCTCTGTCCTTCTAGACCTCATCCCACACCCTACGGCAGTCATTGATTCCCGTGAACATACTCAGACCTTGCCATTAGTAGTAACTTCGAGCCCCTACAAATTTAGAAGCCAGCATTCAACTACTTGACTTCCAGCTTTATCCTTCTAGATCACTCCTTCTAGTACTGCAACACCAGCAATTCTTCTACTTCCCTGGGACCTCCAATGTTGCCACATTTTCATTGTTCATTTCCATTTTGACGCCTTCTTTCCCTTCTTTATTTAACTTAAACTCTATGGTCATTCTCCCCCTTGCATATAGCCTGACCTCATTACCCTTTTCCCACTCTGTCATACTCACTTGACAAAACTATAACCCTAGATAAACCCAACTGTCTCCCCATTCCTCTCTTGTACTATCTACCTCAGTGCAGCTGGAAAAAAATGTACAACCAGGCCCCACTTTAAATTCATAGCCACAGAAATTAAGTGGACTTTTAATGCTTTCAGGCCATCCTATTAAACATTCTTGGTCCATATTCATTCTTCTACTCTCCTAGATGACTGTTTAGCTCTTTTTTCTATTTTCTCAAACCTCTAACACTGCACATGGAACATTGTTTTCAGTTGATGATTTTATTTTCTGGTTTCATGGAGGAAATAAAAAAAGCATAGAAAAAAATGTCCACAAGCTCTGTGTTAACAGTTCCTTACCTACCTGTTTTTGTTCTACATGCTCTATCTTACCTACTATGCTCCCATCAAAGGCTATAACCCCTCTCCATCTTCATTAGACCTCATCAGTTCTTGTCCACATCAGACATGGCTACAGTAATTCCTTCTGCTTCTCACTTATCAGGGTTTTGTGTTTGGTTGGTTGCTTGGATTTTTTGGGCTATAAGATCTTCTTCATGAGCAAATACATAGTTAGCTGAAGCCACATGACTAAATTCTCACCAGCGAATATAAACAAAGTGAGACATACTGCTTCTGGGTCTGAGTGTTAGACAGTGAGCATTTATCCCTCCTTAAAATTTTCCTTTTCCACCAGTTTGGACATAGAGCCATTACCCTATGATTCAGTTTCTAACATGTAGATGTGACAATACCCTAAGCCAGTGGATCTCAGCTGGCAGTGATTTTTGCCCCACAGGTGGCTTTTGAAAATGTCTGGGCACATTTTTGGTCATCACAACTTGTAGGTGGAAGTGCTACTGGCATTCAGTAGATAGAGGCCAGGGATGCTTCTAAATATCCTACAATGACCATGACAGCCATACTCCAGCCCCCTAAGCAACAAAAAAATCATCTAGCTCAAAATTTCAATAATGCAAGATTGAGAAACCCTGCCTTAGGTGATGGTGAAGCAATAAAATGGAAGATCATGGTCTCCTAACTGCCTGTGGAGTTACCTTGTAAATGTAGACTGCTCACTTCAGGATTAAGGAGGAAACAAATTTGTATATTGGGGACTCTTTGTAATAGGAGCTTAGCCTTTACCTCAACTAATATGTTTTTATCATTCTTTTAGGTAAGGGACTACGTTGGGCTTCTCAGTTTAATATTTTTCATTGCATCACATTATATAGAACATCTTAACCTCTTAATACCTATTTTATACATCTAATGTCTTAAACTCAGCATTCCCTTTGGTTTGGCAGGATGTAACATCTCTTAAGCTGGGGGAATCTTCCCTGGACTTTTCAAGTTTAAAATTATGCCTGATTTGCCTCAAATAATTATTTAGCATTCATTCCCCAGATGTGGAAGAAAGATGACTTGTAGTGGGAATATTTCCCAAGTAGATTCTCTGAGAAGAATAGTTATATCTGTAGCTATTCTTTTACTCCACTTAGGCCACAGTTGCAAGTTTATATAAAAGACATTCACACTCTTTCTGAGCTAGGAATCCTTAGCAATGATTAATTTATATAGGGGAAGACCTGAACTCTTCAGATTCTGAGACTTCTATTCATTTGCAGTAAGGTGAACACCACAGGATTGTTTGTTCTTGGTTACACTGTTGCAAAAACACTCATTTTGATTCCTAACCTAGGTTTTGTGCTGTGGGTTTGACTTGGAATGTGATTTGTGGTGTTTGTTCTGTAAGCCTTAAAAGGAAGCTGGAAAAGAAGGACCAATACCACTCCCACAAGGAGACCAGAACCAATGCAAAGTTGAGAGTATGATATTTGCTTACACTGCCTGCCATTTCAGTAGAAACAGACACTTTTCTGTTGCTAATAGTAAACTCTCAAATGGTAGATTCCCTAAAGTAAGCAACAAAATGATCTTACTTATACCTCCACTTAGCCTACACTACACCAAAGAGCAACAGAATAAGTCCGCAAATGCTGACTTGCAATCAACCTACCATCACATCCTTTAACTTGAAATCAATGGTCTGCAATTTTCACAAAATACAGTACTATATGTAAATGAGATTTAAAAAATGTTATCGGTAGAGGAGTGTGAATTAAAATGGAGGAGACACTGGTGGATTTGTGAATGAGAAGGTAAATGAGTTTTTATAATTTTGGCATGCAAAGCATTTTTAGTGGCCTTATTCTAGAAAAGGGTAAAAAATAACTCGTACATAAAGGTTGTGTCAGGGTTTATAGACTAGACCCCTGGTAATGGATTCAACCTTTCCACAACAAATCAAAAGTATTGTTGTATGCTCACATGAATATACAGTAGTCATTACCTTAAATTTAAAACGCACTATAAGCGGCAAGCACATAGAGCAGGATATGAAGGCTGTATTGTATCAGTGTGGTCTGCAGAGAATTTCTTCATGTGGTGTTTGCCTTGTTGAAATATATGTTGCAGTTCAAAGCTAAAGGGATTACTTCTGAATAGTCATCACGGAGGTTGATTACGTTCGTATATCATATTTAGCTGGACCCTGCAGGCTATTATTCCATTAGCTATGCTGGCCCTGCTATTGTCAAAAAGTTGATCACCTAATGTTAAGAGATTGTGCTTTCTGTTGACCTTATCAAAATGACTCAAAAGGTTTTGTTAAAAATAAAACTCAGATTGCGTTTTATGAAAGTGATTACAAGAATAAATACTACGTATAAAAATGTCCGTATCTTATGGGTGATATTCACATTACACCATTTTTAATGATAAAATTATATTTTGCTCTCGTATGCCAGCACATTTTACCTAAAGTCATAGGTTTAATTTTAGTAGAATAGTACTTCTTTCTTGCTGGTAGTAGAGAGTGTCAGAAACTGGTTTCTGAAAAGGGAACAAAATGTCTCCTTCCTTCCATGTATTCAAATCATATAAAATTAACACCATGGAAGTAAGCGCAGCACAGCAATATTAATATTATAGTACATTTACAATGTAAACTAAGTACAACATGGTTTCACAAGGCAACTGTACTGAGAAGTGTTTTGTTCAGAGGAAATACGTATATAGATGAAAAATTTGTCATTTACACAATAATGATAATGAGAAAATTCTTCAAATAATATTTTAGCTATTTATTCTTTAAACAGTGGTTGTGTAGTTTCATTTGTTTAGTCACAATAGCTGAAAAAATTTAAAGAAATGAGCTAAATATATATCCATATAAACCCTGAATCCCATTACCAATATGAGGCATATTTTGATAAGCTTGACTTTTCACCTATGTTATTATGAATTAGCTACAGATTAGTAAGCAAATGAAAGTGTTTTCTTGACAAAAATATTGACAGGCGTGGCTTTATTATTTAAAATAATCTATATAAAATTTACATTAGAACCACATTACCAAAGCTATCTTTGCAGAACAAAGATGATTTTGAAGCTATCTCAATGAACAGCTAGTTTTTGAATTACGTTCCTAGAAGCATTGAGGGATTGGCACAGAGTCATGTATCTTTTTCGGCATTGTCCTCCTTGTAACTGATGGTGTGTAAAATGGCTGGTCAGGGATATAGCCTGTGGTCCTGGAGCACAGTCAGACACTAATTTCAGCCTCATTAACATTGTTCTCTAATCAAGTGAACTTTTCAGCAAGTGGAAGTTTCCTAATATTTCTTGTACTTGTTTGTCTTTAGACACGCCAGTTGATACAATAGAGAAGGAGAAGGTATCTGTTAAGAGGAAACAGATGGCACACTCAACTGGGATTTGGAAGAGACTTTAACGAAGGGACCACTGGGAGATGAGGGCAGGGTTAAGGAACTGACAAGGGATGCTGAGGCACCCAGTGCCTCATAACAGAGGGATGCCATGCCCTTATCCTCCCTGGGGCTGAAAGGTAAAGTGGAATAGGATGCTGCTATTGCACCCTGAGTGAGAAATGGAGATTTAGAAAAGGGGTCTCCCAATAGAAGCTAGAAGCAGCAGTTGTAAAGAGTCACAGCTGTCAGAACTGAGCTGAAGTCTGGGACAGAGGAACAATTCCCTGACCTCTCCACCTTCCTAACCTCTGATCTCCTGCTCGTGATGTCCTTTGGATGAATCCAAACCAGGAAGCCAGAAGGCAAGTGAACTTGTGAGATGCAGTCTGAAGTCAGTCTTCCAGGACACAGAACAGATAAAGTGGGAGAATGAATCTTGCGGTGTGTGCATGCATGTGGCAAATAGCATCGAATCACAAGGGCAAATGTCCTCAATGTAGTCATGTGAAGCATAACTGAAGTGTAAGCATATTGATGTTAGCATATGACTTGGTGCTTTTTTCCTTCCCTTTCCTTTACACTTTCTGTCCTCCTGGCTTTTTGGTAATATTGGCTTGTCATTCATGGCACTTCTCATCTTATAGTTGTGGAAAAAATTCTGCGAACCAAAGCTTGAGATTACAGAGCTACTCACTCTACCAAAAAACATGTGAGTTTTCTTGGTAATACTTTCCTATTTTTTATTAGCAAACAAAAAGATAATCTGTTCTGTGTTTTGAAGTAGAAATCACAATGTGGTTTTTCTATACCAGGTGAGGAAAACAGTCAAGGCATAAACTTTGAAGGCAGGAGGCTTCTTGCAAGTTTGGGCATATTCTCTTAAGTGTCAAAAACTGAGATGTGTTGTTTCATATTGCAGGTTGTGGTATATAGCAATTCCTTTTCCAAAGGCTTTTGTTAATATTTGAAGCTCATTAAAATTCATACAAGGATCAAGTTTATATTCTAACTCAAAATTATAGGTTCTTTTCTCTGAACACTGTTATCTTAAATCAATGGAATGGAGCTAGACTTAGATGAAGCACCATGTTGACGCAGACTTATACTGAATTTCTGCTTCTGGATATCTAAACTTTTAATGAGAGTACCTGATTCAGGTGTATCAGCCTGTAGAGACACTAAATACTTTTCTAAAATATTTATTTCTGAAAGAAATGGAGAGAGCATGCACACATGAAGGGAGGAAGGGGCAGAGAGAAAGGAGACAGGATCTGAGGCAGGCTCTGTGCTGACAGCAGAGAGCCCAATGGGGCGCTTGAACTCACAAACTGCAGGATCATGATCTGAGCCGAAGTTGGATGCTTAACTGGCTGAGCCACTCAGGCGCTCCTAAATATTTTCTTAAGATAAATACAGTGTTGATGTCTTCATACAGTTCTTTTTATTTCTCCTATTGATACTATAAAACAAATCTAGCAATTATTTTCTTATGGAGTAACAGAAATCAGAGTACCTTCTTTCCCCACCAATAATATGAAGCCACGATTTTGAAGATATGAGACATCAGACAACAAAACCCAGTGATACCTGAGATACAGGAAACTATATGACCCCTGCACCTGCTTAGCCTACTGTCTTGAGTAAGTTTCCATGCCATAGCTTAGAGAGGGGGACTCAGGAGGAGCCCAGTGGACTCCCTTTGTTGAGGAGATGGAGCTGAGAGAGTCTGGGGAAACCAAGGCCACAAGAGTTAGCAACTAGTGTGCTGTAGAGGGGAAAGCTGCATACCATGATAATTCTGGAGATTTATACAGGCTGCCCTTGAGGATTTATCAAAGTACAGATCAGAGCATATATGTAAGGAAATTACCCATGGCTGGAGGAAGGAACACCCAATACGAGAGGAACAAACAGTACACAGTGTCCACAGAAGGCTAGAAACACTACCTGTTGTCACCAGCCAGACTGGAAAATTTCATAATTCATGCGGCATTGGGCAAAGTACTCAGAAGGGTCTTGCCTCAGAGGTGGGGAAACATGATCCCTACATTCAGTCTTTCTCTGACCCCACCCAATAAATCATAAAGGCAATACCTGGGAACTTTACTGCATCTCAGAACAAAGCCTGAGGATATTCATGAGAATACACAACTGACTAGTACCAAATAAGGATAAAACTTATAGTATCTGGCACTTATTTATTTATTTATCATCTAATTGGCTTTATTAAATGATTCATGAATGGGCGGCATCCCATCTAGCAAGTAGAGGGGAGGGAGGAGTTATACAAAATGGAAGGGTTTTAATAGGAGAGTGGGGCAAGAAAGTTATAAGCAAAGGAAAAGAAAGGATTGTTCCAGGCCAAGTCACTTTCCCTGAAGGGTAAGAGCAAGGAGTCTCATCAGGCAGATTAACTCAACTTTCTTTTGGCAGGCAGAAAGGACCCATGTAATAAATTACCTCATTGATACTGATCAGAAAATTCCTTATCAACAGGTTATAATTTATATTTGTGGAGGAGGTTGAAACTGCCTGGGTTTAGTAACTTGGCTGGGCTCAAGTCATACTATTTTGGGTCTTTTTTTTTTTTTTAACAATTCCCTTCTTTTAATCAGACTTTCAGTTTACCTGAATGAGATGTTGATCAAGGCACACAATGTCTTGCATTTAATAAGAAATTACGGAACATGCGAAAAAAAAAAAAGCATAATGAGAAGAATCAGCCAATTAGAACTGACCTAAAACTGACACTGTTGTTAGGATTTGGAACAAAGACATCACTGTATTTCATTTTATTTTATTTTTATTTATTTTTTATTTTACTTTTGAGTGAGAGAGAGACAGAGCATGAGCCAGGAAGAGGCAGAAAGAGAGACAGAATCTGAAGCAGGCTCCAGGCTCTGAGCTGTCAGCAGAGAGCCTCAGCGGGGGCTCAAACCCATGAACCATGAGATCATGACCTGAGCTGAATTTGGTGCTCAGCTGACTGAGCCACCCAGGTGCTCCAGACATACTGTATTTTAGACATTAAAAACGTTAAGTGGGTACATGGATGGTATAATAAAAATCAGTGAAACTGAAGACAGAGTAGTGGAAACTACCCAAACAAAACAAAAGAAGGCAAAGAATTAAAAAGATAATAAGAATATCATGGAGTTGCAGGAGGTAGCCTATTATAAATGTTATTGAGGTTCTGGAAGGAGATGGGTAAAGAACTGAAAAGTACTTTATGAAATTATAGCTGAAATGCTTTCTAAACTTGATGAACACCACAAACCCATAGATCTAAGTAGTTCAACAAACATAAGCTCAAGAAACTTAGAGTACGACAAGAAAAATAACCTGTGAAGCCCAGAATTCCATACCCAGTAAAAATATATTTCAACAATGAAGACAAAATGAAGACTTTTAACACAGACAAGAGCCTGAAGGAATTCATCAGGAGCAGATTGTACTATAGGAAATGATAAAATCCTTAGGCAGAAGGAAAATGACACCAGGTGGAAATTTGAATCCATGCTAAGGAAGGAAGAGTGTTAGATATGGCAAGTAAATGGGTAAATATGAAAGATTGTTTAAAATTATTAAATTTATTCAAATATTTGAATAAAAATAATAACAATATGGTGTGGGATTTATAATATATGTAAAATATATGTAAAAGTGTAATATATGTAAAAGTATAATGTATGACAACAAAAGAGCAAAGTCTGAGTAGGGAAGGAAGAAACAAAGGTATGTTATTATAAAGTCCTTATACTATGTGTTAAATTGTCTACTGTCACCTGAAAGTAGACTCTGATAAATTAAAGATGTGGGCTGGTCATTACTAATTTTTTTCCTGGTTGTGGATTTTTATTTTTATTTTTTTAATTTTTTTAAAAATTTATTTCTAGGAGAGAGAGAGAGNCCGGTTGTGGATTTTTAAAATTGTTCTAATATATATATGATATAAAATTTATCATATTAACCATTTTCAGATGTGCAAATCAGTAGCACTCAAGGCATTCCTAATACTGTGAAACCATTACCACTATTTTGATAACGTTTCAACATCCCTGACAGGAATTCAGTATCTATTAAACAATTCCCCATTCTTCCCACCCTGCTGTTCTTGGTAACCTCTGTTCTACTGTCTATAACTTTGTCTATTCTAAGTACCTCAGATAAGTGAATCATACAATATTTGTTCTTTTTTGGTCTGGCTTATTTTACTTAGCATAATGTTTTCAAGATTCATTCATGTTGTAGTCTGTATCAGAGTCTCATTCTTTTTTTAAGGCTGAATAATATTTCATTACATGTGTACACCATATTCGGTTTGTTCTTCTGTTGATGGACGTTGAGTTGTTTACAGCTTTTTGGCTATTGTCAATAATGCTGTTATGAACATTGGTGTACAAGTATATGTTTAAGTCCTTGCTTTTAATTTATTTGGGTATGTACCTAGAAGTAGAATTGCTGGATCATATGGTAATTGTGTGTTTAACTTTTTGGGGAACTACCAAACTGCTTTCACAGCATCTGCTGTATTTTTACATTCCCACAAGCAATGCATAAGTGTTCTAATATATTCAGATCCTTGCCAACACTTGTTATTTTCTATTATTTTGATAATAGTCATCCTAATGGGTGTGAAGTGATAACTCATTTTGGGTTTTGATTTGCATTTCTCTCATAACTAGTGATGTGGTCATTTGCAGATCTTCTTTGATGAAAAGTCTATTCAAGGCCTTTGCCCAATTTTTAAATGGGTTGTTTGAGGGTTTTTTTGCTCATTTGTTCTTTATACATTCTAGATATCCAACCCTTATAATCTATATGATTTGCAAATATTTTCTCCCATTCTGTGAGTTTTCTTCACTTTTTTGATAGTGTCCTTTGAGGCACAAAAGTTTAAAATTTTGATAGATTCTAATTTATTGTTTCTTTTTTTTGTCTGTGCTCTTAGTGTCAAATCCAAGAGATTATTGCCAAATCCAATGTTGTAAAGACTACTCCTATATTTTCTTCTAAAAGATTTACAGTTTTAGCTCCTATATTTGGATCTCTAATCCAGGTTGTGTTAATTTGTGTATGTACTGTGAGGTAAAGGTCCACTTTCATTGTTTTCTTTTGCATGCTGATATCTAGTTTTCCCAGCCTGATACATTGAAAAGACTGTTCTTTCCCTATTGAATAATGTTTTCACTATTACCCCAAATCAATTTACCATATACATATGAGGGTTTATTTTTAATTTGTCAGTTCTATTCCAATAGTTTATGTGTCTGACCTTAGTGCCAGTACCATCTTGTTTTGATTACTGTAGCTTTGTAGTAAGCTTTGAAATAGGCAAGTGTAAATCCTCCAACTTTGTTCTACTTTTTCAAGCTTATTGTGGCTATTCAGGATTCCTTTCAATTGAATATGAACTTGAAGACCGCTTTTTCCATTCCTGAAAAAAAGTCTATTGGAATTTTAATAGGGATTGTATAGAATTTGTAGATCATTCTAGATAATACTATCATGTTAATATTAAGTCTTCCCATCCATGAGCAGGGGATGTGTTTCCATTTATTTATGTCTTTTTAGATTTCTTTCATCAATGTTTTACAGATTTCAGTGTGTAAATGTTTCATTTCCTTAGTTAAATTTGTTCCTGGGTATTTTATTTTTTTGGATGCTATTGTAAGTGGAATTCTTTCTTAATTTCCTTTCATTGCTGGTTTATAGAAATATAACTGTATTTATATGTTGATCTTGGAATCCTGCAACTTTGCCACATTTGTTTTACTAGCTCTAGTAATTTTTTGGTTTTTTAAAAAATTTCTTGGGATTTTCTATATTAAGAATCATGTCATCCAAGTAGGGGTGGTGTTGCTTTTTCCTTTCCAATTTTGATATCTTTTTCTTGCTTAATTACTCTGGTTAGAAGTACCAGTCCCATCCCACTTTTTTACATCATTTTTTTTTCATCTTTTTTTTTTTACATCATTTTGATCAAGTTTAAACTCATGTGAGAAAAGACCCAAATTGCCTTATAGAGATTACATGCTCATCTCCTAGCCCCTTAGTTTAAGGGGTTTTGTTTACTAAGATGTATATATGGAGAAGGAGTTATTCTATGAGATGAGATTGTGGCACTAGTACCAAAGAAAGAGAGATGGACACTTGGTAGCCAACAAACAAACAACTGTTGGCTCCAAGGCCCTATGTGGTCACAATCAGTTGTGACTAAAACACAGGCCTCTTGATTTATATAGGCTTATATTCTTGTCCAGTGTGCTAGCAGTTCTTTGTTACATTTTAATCACAAATTAATTTACTTAGAATGCTCAGTTCAATAAGTTTGCATTTTCAATGTTACCATTGACACAGTTTAAGTTATTAGTAGTATTATTATTGAGGTAAAATTGGTATACAATATTATATTAGCTTCAGATGTACAACATAATAATTTGATATTTGCATACATTACAGACGATCACCACAATAAGTCTAGTTACCATTTGTCACCACATAATTGACCCCCTTTGCCCTTCTTGCCTGCCTCAGCTGCTCTTTCTGATGACCACCTGTCTGTCCTCTGTATCTATGAATTTTGTTTGTTTTTTTGACTCCACATATAACTTAAGTCATACAATATTTATCTTTTTTTTTAAACTTATTTCCCTTAGCATAATACTCTCAAAGTCCATCCATATTGTTGCATTTGGAAAGATTTCCTTTCTTTCTTTTTTTTTTTTTTTAACATTTATTTATTTTTCAGAGTGAAAGAGACAGAGTGCAAGTTGGGATGGGGCAGAGAGAGAGAGGGAGACACAGAATCCGAAGCAGACTCTAGCCTCTGAGCTGTCAGCACAGAGCCTGATGTGGGGCTTGAACCCACAAACCGTGAGATCATGACCTAAGCTGAAGTCAGATGCTTAACTGACTGAGTCACCCAGCCACCCCAAGATTATTTGTTTTTAATGACAGAATAGTAGTTCATTGTGTATATGTATATATCACAGCTTCTTTATCCATACATCTATTATGGACACTTAGGTTTTTTCCATGTGTTGGCTATTGTAAGTAATGCTGCAATGAGCATAGGGGTGCAGATATCTTTTCGATTTAGTGTTTTCACTTACTTCAATAAAAACTTATAATTGGAATAATTGGATCATGTAGCAGTTCTATTTTTAATTTTCTGAGGAACCTCCATACTGTTTTCCATAGTGGCTGTACCTATTTATATCTCACCAATAGTGCACAAGGGTTCCCTTTACTCCACATCCTCTCCAACACTTGTTATTTCTTGTCTTTTTGATAATAACTCTCCTAACAGGTTTGAGATAATATCTCGTAGTTTTGATTTGCATTTCCTTAGTTATTAGTGATGTTGAGCACATTTTCATGTGCCTTTTCATGTGCCATCGCCACCTGTATTTCTTTTTTGGAAAACTGACAACTCAGATTCTCTGCCTGCTTTTTAATCAGATTGTTGTTCTTGTTTATTGAGTTGTATGACTTGTTATATATTTTTAATATTAGTCCCTTGTTGGATATATGATTTGCAAATATCTTCTACCATTCAGAAGGTTGCCTCTATATTTTGTTGATGATTTCCTTTGCTATGGTTTGATGTAGTCCCAATCATTTATTTTTGCTTTTGTTGCCATTGCTTTTGGAGTCAGATCCAAAAATGAAAAATACTGCCATTCAAGTCTTTAGCCCATTTTGAGTCAATTTTTTATGGTATAAGATAATCATCCAGTTTTATTCTTTTGCATATGGCTGTCCAGTTTTTTCCCAACAGCATTTATTGAAGACACTATCCTTTCCCCATTGTATATCCTTCTCTCCTTTATCATAAATTAATGGACTATGCATACATAGGTTTATTGGGGGGGGGGCTCTATTCTATTTCATTTATCTATGTGTCTGTTTTTATCCCAATACCATACTGTTATGATTGTTTTATTCTGTAGTGTAGTTTGAAATCAGGAAGTCTGATGCCTCTAGCTTTGTTCTTTCTTAAAGTTGTTTTGGCTACTTGGGGTCTTTTGTGGTTCCATACAAATTTTACAATAATTTTTTATAGTTCTGTGAAAAATGTCATAGGGATTATATTGAATTTGTAAATTATTTGGGTAATATGGACATTTTAACAATACTAATTCTTCCAATCCATGAACACAGAGTATCTTTCAATTTATTTGTGTTTTCTTCAATTTCTTTTACAGTGTTTTATGGTTTAAAGTTACAGATCTTTCATCTTCTTGGTTAATAATATTCCTAGGTATTTTGATTCCATTGTAAATAGGATTTTTTAAAAATTTATTTTTCTGATAATTCGTTATTAGGGTATAGAAATGTAACTGAAATCTACATGTTGATTTTTGTATCCTGAAAATTTACTGCATTCATTTATAGTTCTAATAGTTTTTGGTGAAGTCTTTAGAGTTTTCAATATACAGAATCATGTTATCTGAAAATAGTGACAGTTTTACTTCTTCCTTTACTAGTTGTATGCCTTTTATTTCTTTCTCTTGCTTACTTGGTATATTTAAGGCTTCTAGTACTACATTTGATACAAATGGAGAGAGGGTGTAACTTTGTCTTGTTGCTGATACAGAAAAGCTGAAAAGGTTTTCATTAAATATGGTGCTTGCTTTGGGCTTGTCATATATGGCCTTTATTATGTGAGGTATGTTCCCTTTATCCCATTTTGTTGAGTTTTTATCATAAATGATTGCTGAATTTTGTTAATTTTTTGGCATTTCTTGAACTGATCATATAATTTTTATCCTCCTTTTGTTAATGTACTATTTCACAATGATTGATAGACACATGAACTCTTAAATTACAATTACTCATGGTGTATAATCCTCTTAATATATCATTGAATTTGGTTTGCTAATACTTTGTTGAGGATTTTTGTGTCTATGGTCTTCAGAGATATTGGCTTTTAATTTTTGTTGTAGTGCCCTTGTTTGGTTTTGGTAATGTTGGCTTCATAAAATGAGTTTGGAAGTACTCCTCCTCTTCAATTTTCTGGAAGAGTTTGAGAAGGATAGGTATTAAATCTTTGAATGTTTGAAAGAATTCACTAGTGAATCTGTCTGCTCTTTGACTTTTGTTTATTAGTGTTTTGATTACTGATTTGATATCCTAACTAGCAACTGGTCCATTCAGATTTTCTATTTCTTCATGGCTCAGTATTGTTGGTTGTATGTTTTTAGCAATTTATCCATTTCTTCTATGTTGTCCAGTTTGTTGTCATACTATTGTTGATAATTGTCCCTTACAATCTTTTGTATTTCTGTGGTATTAGTTATAACTTCTCCCCCTTTACTTCTGAATTTATTTACTTGAGCTTGTTTTTTCTAGGAGTCTAGTGAAAGGTTTGTCAGTTTTGTTTGTCTTTTCAAAGAAGCACCTTTTAGTTTCATTGATCGTTTATATATTTTTAAAGTTTCTATTTCATTTATTTCTGCTCTGATCTTTATTATTTCCTACCTTGTACTAACTTTGGGCCTTGTTATTTTTTTCTAGTTCCCTAAAGTGAAAAGTATAGTTCTTTTTTCCCAGCTGTTTCTGTTTTTTAGGTAGGCCTGCATTGATACAAACTTCCCTCTTAGAACTGCTTTTGCCAAATCCCATAGAGTTGCTGTATTTCCATTTTTATTTGTCTCAAGGTATTTTTTTGATTTCTCTTTTGGTTTCTTTGTTGACCCATTGGTTGTTCAATAGTATGTTGCTTACTCTCCACATATTTGATATTTTTCAGTTTTCATTTGTAACTGATTTCTAGTTTCATGCCACCATGATCAGAAAATGCTTGATATGATTTTAGTTTTCTTAAATTAATGAGACACATATTGAACCTAATATGTGTTCTATCATGAGGAATATTCCATGTATGCCTGTGAAGAATGTGAATTCTGCTGCATTTGGATAGATGTTCTGTATATATCTATTAAGTCCATCTGGTCTAATATGTCACTTAAGGCTTATGTTTCATTATTGATTTTCTGTCTGGTTGATCTATCCACTGATGTAAGTGGCATATTAGAATCCCCTACTATTATTGTATTGTTGTCAGTTTCTTCCCTTAGATCTCTTAATATGTGCTTTATATAGTTAGGTACTCCTATGTTGGATGTGTAAATATTTTCAAATGTTATATTTCCTTGTTGGATTGATCCCTTTATCATTACATAACTCCCTTATTTGTCTTTTATTATAGTCTTTGTTTTAAAGTTTATTCTGTCTGATATAAGTATAGCTACTCCAGCTTTCTTTTCAATTCCATTTGCATGGAAAGTCTTTGTTCATCTTTGTGTGCATCTTTACATCTGGAGTGAGTCTCTTACAGGCAGCATATAGATAGTCTTGTTTTTTATTCATTTAGCCACTCTATATCTTTTGATTGGATAGTTTAGTCCATTTACATTTAAAGTAATTACTGGTAAGTATAAACTGATGACCATTTTGTTAATTTTTTTCTGGGTGATTTTGTAATTCCTCTCTGTTCCTTTTTTCTCTTCCTCTTCCCTGTGATTTGATGAATTTCTTTAGTATTATGTCTAGATTCCTTTCTAGTTATCTTTTGTATATATATATATTGTAGGTTTTTGCTTTGTGGTTACCATAAAGTTCACATGTAACAGTCTCTCTATAGCAGTCTATTTTAAATTAGTAGCAACTTAAATTTGAATGTATTCTAACAATTCAACATTCTTATCCCCTCTGCTTTATCTTTACTTCATATTTTACATCTTTTAATTCTGTGTATCCTTTAGCTAATTATTATAATTATAGTTAATATCACAAATTTGGCTTTTAACTCTCATACTAGCTTTATAAATGTTTAATTCAGTATCATCACCATATACTTATCATTACCAGTGAGGTTTTTACTTCCATATGCTTTCTTATTATTAGTCAGTATCTTTCCTTTTCAATGTAAAGAAAGCCCTTTAACATTTATTGTAAGGCCTGTTTAGTGGTGATGAAGTCCTTTAGCTTTTTCCTACTTGGAAAACATTTTAGCTCTCCTTCAATTCTGAATAATAGACTTGCTGAGTAGAGTATTCTTGGTTGGAAGTTCTTTCCTTTTAGTACTTTGAAGATATCATGCCATTCATTTCTGCTCTACCGATTTACTGCTTGACTGTCTCATGGAGGTTCCCTTTGAATGTACGAAGTTGTTTTTATCTTGTTGCTTTTTATAGTTCTCTCATCTTTAGCTTTTGACATTTTAATTATAATGTGACTAGTTACCTTTCTCTCTGTACTTTCTGGACACAGATGTTTGGTTCTTTTTTCCCAGCTAGGGAAGATTTCAGCAATTATTTCTTCAAGTAAGGTTTCTGCCTGTTTCTCCATGTCTCTCTGGGACCCTTATAATCTGAATGCTATTCCAATTGATGTTGTTCCATAGGTTTCTTAAGGTATCTTCACTTTTTAAGATATTTTTTCTTTTTGTTGCTCTATCGGGTAAGTTTCATTGTCCTGTATCCTAGATCACTGATTTGTTCTTCTCATTCATCTAGTCTGCTGTTGAACCCTTCTTGTGTATTTTTCAGTTCAGCTATTGTATTTTTCACTGTCATGAATTCTGATTGGCACTATCTTCTATTTGCGATCTCTTTGTTGAAGATCTCACTGTATTCACCATTCTTCTCCCAAGTTCAAGAAACATCTTCATGACCATTTATACTATCTGGTATATTATTTATCTCCTTTTCATTAAGGTCTTTTTTTGAGGATTTGTCTTGTCTTAGTTTGGAACATATTCCTCTGTTTCCTCACTTTGCTTGACTCTGTGTTCTTGTTTCTATGTATTTGGTGAAAAAGCTACCTCTCCCAGTTTTGAAGGAGTGTCCTAATGCAAGAGGCAAATCTTATTACTTTGCCCTAGTACTTGGTTGTATCTCAAACCTTTGGGATTCTCCAAATAGCTTAACTTATTTTTAATGGACCTCAGTTGTTGACGATGTTTCATATAAAGTATGAAAATTTATATAGTGGACTATACAGTCTATTTCAGTTATAGACCTTGCTGACCTCCAGACCAGGATATCTGGAGGTGTCCCTGGGCAACAGTTGCAAGAATCAGTGTTTCAGATGAGCATAACAGCTCCCTTCTGAGAGGTATCCGCTAGCTGTGGTGAGGTCAAAGGAGAGCATACAGATGATATCTCCCTGCCTGTGTTGCCTACAAACACCCCTGTAGTTTTTAGATTTTTGGTAAACCTGAAGTCTGCCCCTCAAGTCTGCCCCCAGTACAATTAAGTGGATCTTTTCCATGTGCAGAATGGGGATGTATTTCAGTCTGCTCTGTACAGTGCCCAAGGGGTGGTATCCTGTCTAGAACTGTCTTTCTGATTTTTACAGTCCTGTGGGGCTCAGAAGTGCAAGTCAAAATTTCCTTGACCAAATAAGGCGAAGTATAATATATATAATAGGAACCTAAATGCTGATAGATGGATTTGGATTTTTTTTCTGGTACGTTTATAAAAGATAACAGAGTTTAGAAAATACACAAACTCCATGTCCTTCTCATGAACAGGCTACTTTAGAGCAGAGGAGTATATAGGAGACGACATTTTTATGACTAATCTAGAGATGCAAAAATTAATATTTTGCAAATTTGAATTTTAAAATGCCGATTGTCAAACATAATGTAGATATACAATATCCAGCCCAAATATAGTTAAATGAGTAAATATATACCTTATTATCAGGAAAGTATATCCTAGAAATAAACCTTCCTTGAAAAATAAACCAATTCCTCCACCAAACCATAAATCAAAACCTTATAGATCTCAGATAAAGTAGCCTTCCCCTTTACTTTTTATAGAAGTGAATGGGCCTATTTAAAACGATCATAAAGAAAAATAAAATTTTAAGTTAACATCATTTTCCATCTATGTTTGTGGTCTCTGAGTGTGCTCTCCAAACCATTAGCATTACCTGGAGTTACTTAGAAATGCAGAATCCCAGGGCCCATGCTCAGTAAAAGTAGTGGCGGCTGCTTTCCTAGGTTCAGTAGTAATATTCAGATCATAAGTAAAAAGTAAATTTGTTTCCATGGATTGAGAATGCATTTTTCATTAGGTAATGGAATAAGGACATTTTAAAACCTCTAAACCACTCCATGCTTCAGATATTATTATCCATGTTGTTCAGATAAAGAAACCAAAGATTGAAGAAGATTGCTCAATATCCCACGACTGATAACTGAATGAGTGGAGATTCACACTTAGGTCAGTTTGGGTCCTAAGCCCATACTTATAACTTCTGCACTCACTCTCTCTCTGGCGTATTCAGAAGGAAGTTATAACACAAAGCTTCTTATGCATCTGTTTTGTGTTAGGCCTGCAAAGGTGGGATTTACTTGACTTTGTGGAGAACTGTTCTTATTTCTTAATAGTTGTTTGTCTATTTCATTTCTTGACTTTTATAGACTATTTCTAATGCTGCAGTTAAAAAAAATTGCTGTATGCCCCAGGGATTTCCCCGAAGACCCCAACCTGACACCTAGGCCAGGACGACGGAGCTTGGACTAGTGAGAAACCTAATCCAGGGTTTCCATCACACGAGTTGTAGCTTTTTTTCATTATACTTTGATTTGACCCCTAATGGATTCAGCTTTATAAAGTCAGGAAAAGAGGGAAGGAAAACAATTTATTCATGTTTTCACTGGAGCTCACTGCAGACATGAAATTTCTCTAAAAATGCAAATCATTTGGTACAACACAAGTGAAAGTCGGTAGCTAAAGCTCTTGGAGGAAAGCGCTTTCCCAGGGCTAATGTTTTTATGCCCAGTGATTGAATAAATCGATCCATTTATTACAACATCTTTACTTAAGTTTTTTATTCCTAGGTGAATGTGTCTAAGGATGCTGGAGGACTTTTCTCTATCACAAAGAAAATTGATTACATTTGTTAATTTGGCTTTTAATCTTAGATATATCAAAATAAATACCATAAACAAGTGTAGAAGCAATCAATATAGATCTGTTTGATATCAGATTGATCAAAAGAGGATTTAGGAAGACTCTAAGATGTAAAAACTAATGTATAAACTAAGCCCTTACTTATGTAATATGACTTTAGACAAGCTCAGTATCTTAAAGAAACTATTTCTGAAAACAGAAAGGGTGCACTTTTGTTGCATTAAAGAAAAATGCCCAGAAGGCCTACCTATCCAAGGTATTTAATGTGAACATTTGTTTTTAAAAGATTTCTTGTCTTTTGTCCAGCCATTCTTGTTAATTCATGGGGCACCAGATCACAGATTTTTTTTTATGTTACATAAAGCAAAAATTACAGTTAACACGTGTAAGGTTGGTCATAAAATATAGATAAAACAACACTCTTAAAAGCTCAGATATCACAAGAAAAGGCTATCAGTCATTCTCTTCACAGAAGGTAAGGACAATGAGCAATAAAAATCATACACAAAGACTTCTATAATGCTATGTAGACCAGCTCTGGACCATTGTGATGTGTTTTGTAGGCCCCCAAGTAGCAAACCAATTGCTCCAGGAATACTCTTTTGATTAAACATAGTTCTTATTTTACTTGTATAATAATGAATGAGACAGAGATTCATGTTACTCCATTTTTAGAATGGATACAAATTTTAAACTGCTTTACCAGTAGTGAGTATAGTTTATGTTGAACATACCTTGTCTTTCAACTAGTAACCTCAATTAATTTGTCATTTACTCAACATAAATTCTTTGAGCACCTACCAAATGAAAAACACATATTTATGGGATAGTTGCTGGTGTACAGTTTGCAGCACTGTTCAAATTAGATGGATTCAGGATACGTGGCCAAGAGGACCTCAATCTGCAATCATGGCATTAATTCTCTGGAATAGTGCCTGGTCTTCAGAGAAGAAATGAGGATTTTATGTACAGTTTCTCAAAGCAATTAATTTAGAGTAGTCCAATAGGGGGCACAGAGTTTCAAAACAAATACTAAGATAATAGCAAAATACATATACATGCATTTAAATGTTCATCTCAGTAATAATAAGCTTGTTGGGTTTTCCATGGTGGGACTCAGATTCTTTGATAGCTTGATTGGTTGGTCAGAAATGTGACAAGCAGACAATCTCTGTGTTAAAGCATGTCCCCTCAACGTGTGCACATAATACAACTGTGCAGACATTTTGACTTACAGATAAGTAGACGTCATTTTTGTAAAACTTTTTGTGGTTTGAATTTAAGTATATAGCCACCACTTCCTTGGAGTCTCCAGATTATAGACTTTTCTCTTTTGAAAAGTAATATATTCATCCCTGTCCCTGCAGTACCTTGCATGATGTCTTAGAGACAGTACATACTTAATGTTTCTGAATTTCTGAATGAATGTTTGTAGCTGATGCTTCACTTTTAAAAATATGACATAATAAACTATTGCTTGGCACATACTGGATGACCAGTAAATGTCTGTTGAAAGAAAGACAGAATGAATGAATAGGTCTATTCTTAAAAGTTTAGTTGAGAACACAAAAGATATATAATTAAGACAAATCTATTGGTTTGAAGTGCCGGATAATTAAAAAAAAAATTGTCCTGGGGTGCCCATGTGACTCAGTCAGTTAAGCAACCAACTTCAGCTCAGGTCATGATCTCATGGTTCATGAGTTCAAGTCCTGCCTTGGGCTCTGTGCTGCCAGTTCAGAGCCTGGAGCCTGATTCAGATTTTGGCTATGTCTCCCCTGTCCTATCTATCTCTCTCAAAATATAAACAAACATTTAAAAAAATGTCCAGCAAGATTGATGGACAACTCTTTAGTGAGTACATAACAAATACTTAGTTTTTAAGAATTAGTTTTCCTGGGGCGCCTGGGTGGCTTAGTCGGTTGAGCGTCCGACTTTCACTTAGGTCGTGATCTCGCGGTTCGTGCTGACTGCCAGCTCAGAGCCTGGAGCCTGTTTCAGTCTGTGACTCCCTCTCTCTCTGACCCTCCCCTGCTCACGCTGTCTCTCTCTCTCTCTCTCCTAGAAATAAATAAAACATTAAAAAAAAACAAAAAGAATTAGTTTTCCTCCTGAATGTATTATGGTCTCATCTCACTAGCAAAATAGGAAAGATTTAAGCTTTTAGTCACAATTTCTGAAGTGCTTAGAAGAAATGAGATTTTTATGCACAATTGCTTAAACTAATTTAAGACATTTAAGTTTAAAGAAATACTTAATTTTCCTTCCTGTGTTAATGAAAGAAGGTTTTAGCTACACAAATTGTCTTAATTTTCATGGATTCAGTATTTTAAAGAGCAAAGAGGGTACTGAGTCTACTTTCTCTGTTTCAGTCATGGAACCATAGAATGCGTTGGTGCAGAGGAGAGAAGAGAAAACAAATAGCAGATTGGAGGATCGTTTGTCCCTACAACACAAATAATCTCTGCTATTCAAGTTTACCTTCTTTGGCTCTTTTGCACTGGTTAAGAAAAACAGGTACTATATCTTAAAACCAGACATATTTTATGTGGAAAGATACTACTTAAAAGTTATGCTTTAATGAATGGGAAGATATGAAAAATAGTAACATATATTCAGATAATAAAAAGTTATTGGAAAAAAGAGTACTTTCATGGTTAATTCCTTTTGAATAATTAAGTTGAAGAAAAATATAAACTAGGCTTTTCAGTTTATAGATTTACATATATTTATATATTTACATGTATATATTTATTTATTCTTTTAAAAAATTTTTAATGTTTATTTATATTTGAGAGAGTAGAGAGAGCATGAGTGGGGAAGGGCAGAGAGAGAGGGAGACACAAAATCTGAAGCAGGCTCCAGGCTCTGAACTGTCAGCACAGAGCTCAATGTGGGTCTTGAAGTCAAGAGCCATGAAATCATGACCTGAGCTGAAGTCCAATGTTTAACTTACTGAGCCACCCTGGAGCCCCAACATGTATATATTTATAATTATACATATAATGTATAAATATTTACATACATAAATAACTATAAATGTATTAAAATATACTATAAATATGAAATACATTAAATATATATTCATTATTCTTGCCATTTTTATGTTACCTAGAATACTGGAAATAAAAAACTAGATTCTCCATGTAATTTAAAGTTTGTTGATTTGCTCCAGCATCATATAGTATTTCATCATACATATTGAGACAGCAAAGTAAATTACAAATTACCTTGAATAGAGTCCTTTATATCTATACACCTAAACTACCTATTTAAAAATTTCCCTAGAAAAATAAGATAAAAAGAGAGAGGGAGGTAAACCATAAGACACTCTTAAATACAGAGAACAAATGGAGGGTGGCTGGAGGGGTGTGGGGCAGGGGAAAGGGCTAAATGGGTGATGGGCATTAATGAGGGTACTTGCTGGGATGAGCAGTTGGTGTTATAGGTAAGTGATGAATCACTAAATTCTACTCTTGAAATCATTATTACACTATATGTTAACCAACCTGGATTTAAATAAAATTTAAAAAAGTTTCCCTGATACAGTCTCTGTTGTCCTATTTCTGTTACTTCTCACTCTGGCTGATCTGTTTCCTTATTTAAGTACCATTACATAATTACACTTTTCTCTTTGGTACCCGTTATTCCTAGCACAGATGATGGATTTTATTAAGTGTATTATGTGCATCCATTGAGATGAGCATGTGATCTGACTCTTCCAATTATTTATTCATTCAACAAATACTTGAGTGCCTATAATGTATCTATGTTCTAAACCTTGGGGATACAACACTGGGAAAAGGAAACAATCCTCTCATGGAGCTTATCATTCTAGTGGTTAAACTAAGATAGTAAATAAGTAAGGAAAACATGGTATACCAGATAATATATAGAGGAAAGGGTATATACATATAGGGAATATATATGTGTGTATGGGGGCTGGTTTACAACTTTAAAAAGTCTGATTTTTGGAGGGAATTCCAAGGGAAGTAAGTCATGGTACTATCTGGGAGAACAACACAGGAAAAAAGAACAGCCAAGTACCAAGGTTCTGAGGTGGAAGCCTGCCTGGTATGTTCCAGAAACAGAAAGAAGACCCATGTGGGAGGAAGAGTATAAACAAGGGTCAGGAAAAGGGTAGTAGGAATGACCATCAGAGAGGTAATAGAGGGCCAGATCATGCAGGGTCTCAGAGGCCACTGTGAGTATGTTAGCTTTTACTCCATGTGAGATGGGAAATCTTTTGGAGGAGAATCTTAAGCAGAGAAGTGACATAATCTAACTTGTATTTTAAAAGGATTACCCTCACTACTGTGTTGAGAATAGACTGTAAGGGAAGCTATTTCAATAGTCCAAGCATATATACAGTGGCTTGGACCATGCTGGTGGCAGTGGAGACAATAAGAAGTTACATGATACTGGATATATTTTCAAGGGGCAGCTGACAGGATTTGTTGGCAGATTTGATGTGGGGTGTGAGGGGATTAAGTATGGCACTCAGGTTTTAAATATGTGCAAATGGAAGGGTGAGGCACCCATTAGTTGAGACATGAAAGCCTGGGGGAACTCCATTTGGGCCCATTTGAGATGAGTGATGAGAATATGATTCTGGACACCTAAAATTGAGATGTCTATTAGATATCCAAGTGAATATGTCAAATAAGAATTTGTGTATACAAGTCTGGAATTCAGGGGAGAACACCAGGCTGTATATGTAAATGGGAAAATCATTAGTGAATAGGTGATATTTAAGACCACGAGATTAATAAAAGAATCAATGCAAATAGAAAAGAGAAGAAATTGAAGCTTGGGCCAGGGGTCACTAACATTTAAATATCAGGTAGATTAAGTGGAACCAGCAAAGAAGATTGAGGAGGAGTAGCTGGTGATGAAGAAGCAGCCAGTATGGTAAGCCAATTGAAACTAATATTTAAAGGAGAAGAAAGTGATCAACGTTGTTCAGTGTCGCTGAGAGGTCAAATAAGATGAGAAGGATGGGGAAATGACTATTTGACTGGAATGTGAAAGTCATTGGTGAGTTTGAGAATGGCAATCTGGGTAGAAAATGGGACCAGAAACCTGATATGAGTGGGCTCAGGAGCAAATGGGAAGGGAGTAATTAGAAATAGCTAATATAAATGATTATTATAAAGAGTGCTGCTAGGAAGTGCAGCAGAAAAATGGGACAGTAAATGGTGGGGATTGTGAAGTCAAAAGAATTTTTCTGAAGATAAGAAAAATGACAGCATAAACTATATGCTGATAAGAATGACCTATAGACCATTTGATACAGAGGGAGAGAGGGGAGAATTCTTAGAGGTAATGCTTTGAGAAAATGAGAATGGTTGTGATATAGTATACAGGTGGAGAGACTGGCTTAGGTGAGAAGGATGGCAGTTACTCTTTAGTAACAGGTGAGAATGTATATTCAGCAGATTGTAGGTGAGTGGGTAGATATTGGGATTATACTTTATTGAAATTCTCTTTTGAGTTTTTTTTTTTTTTTTGGTGAAATAGGAGGGAGGGTCATTAATTGAGAGTGAAAATGGGAGAGGAAGCCATGGAAGTTTGAGTAAAGAGAAGAAAATATGAAATAGTTGTCTAGGAGAAGGGAAGGGAGAATGAACAATGGGAATAGTGATTGGGGTTAGCATCAAGGACCCACTTCAGGCTATGATCACTTAACATGTTATCAGTCAGCATGGCTAAATGTTTCTGCAGCAAGACTCAGCTGTATGGAAGCAAACAGGAAGGAGACAGCGAGTTGAAGTTAGTTTTATGGTTTTACCAGGCAAGTATGAAGAAGAAAGAGGGGAAAGCAGGGACCACAGACTTTAAGCTGCTATAGACAGAAGTAGTTTCCATGTGGCAATTTCTTACCAGAATGTTTCAGAGAATTTGTATGTTTTACTGAATCCTGAATTGCAGAATAAAAGAAAGCTGATAAGTTGGGGAAACAGGGAAATGTATTATAATTCCCTGGTGAGAATCAAAGCTTAAAAATATAAAGATAGTACCTGTTAAAAAATATTTATTTATTTATTTATTCATATATATGTATATATATATACACATATATATACACATATATATGTGTATATATATGTGTATATATATATACATACACTGACCTGGGGAGAGGAGCAGATGGAGAGAATCTTAAGCAGAGGAGCAGACGGAGAGAATCTTAAGCAGGCTCCCTGCTCAGCACAGGGCCCATTGTGAGACACTGATCTGAGCTGAAATCAAGAGTAAGATGCTCGGGGTGCCTGGGTGGCTCAGTTGGTTAGGCGTCTGACTTCAGCTCAGGTCATGATCTCATGGTTCATGGGTTTGAGCCCCACGTCAGGCTCTGTGTTGACAGCTAGCTCAGAGCCTGGAGCCCGTTTTGGATTCTGTATCTCCCTCTCTCTCTGTCCCTTCCCTGTTCATGCTGTCTGTCTCTCTCTCAGAAATAAATAAAACATTTAAAAAAAGGAGTAAGATGCTCAACCAACTGAGCCACCCAAGCGCCTGTTTTGTTGTTTAAGGAATCCACTAGCACCAAGCTGAAAGCAAGCACAGGAAATTCTGGCACTTGGATGAATTCCTGGAAACTGAATGAAAGCATGTAAGAGAGAAATAGACATGATCTGGTCCATTGTGCTTTTAGCCATTGCTATTGTAGAAGTATGTGTTTGTGGCACTGTTTGTTGCTAATGGCAAGTTGTTCTTGCAAATAAAATAAATGCTATTCAGCTTATGTGAATAGTATACTTTATACAAATTCTATGAGTGGTGTTCTAAGAAATAATCTTTTAAACAAAAATATCCTTAAATTCACATTTTTTGATATGAGATTCTGAGCAGTGCTATTAAACTGCAAGGAGATTGAAATACTGTGTTATTTGAATACTTATGCAGTAATGTTAGCTGACATTTTCTGGTGTTTGAATATTCAATATTTACAAACAGTTCATTGTAACTATTACTCAACTTAGTATTACTTTAGATACCTATATGTTTTAGATTACAGACTTCTTAATATATCAATAATATCAATAGTATGAAGATTGTGGCAGTATTTTAAGAATAAGTTATGACTTGGGGAATTTTGTTTCTCATTCTCAAATCCCAAAGAGTAATATTCTCTGGGAATTTGGAAACACTTATAGAAGTATGGACATGAGGGAACTGAAGGAAAATGAAAAGGTGGTAGGACCAACTGATGATATAGGTTCTATTAGAAGCCTCTTTCTTATATGAAGCAAATTGGAGAGCCAGGAGATTAGGGTGGTGGGTACTTGAAATTGGATTTGTGAAGGGCAGTGCAGTTATTACTATTGACAAAGTCTAGGTTTAACTATGAGGATGAGAGGGTAAGATAAGGTGGAAGCCATTGAAGGGGAAGACTAGAAAGTCAGGGATGAAAATATTGGAGGGATCATTATGTGGATATTGAAATTGCCAAAAAGGAATGGGCATAGGGATTGAGGAACAATGAACCAGGCACTATAAGCTTCAAGGAATGAGGAGGGGAGACACGGAGATACATAGTTACAAACCAGACACGGTTGTAAAGAACAGTTTCATCACTTGAGATTTATAGGTATGGTTTTAGCCAGCAAGAAGGGGCAATATGGTCAAGGTTATTTGTCATATTGTAGTCCCTGTGGCCCCAAGGATACGCCATCACTTGAGAGCACTGCAGAGAAAGTAGTGTCCTTGGGAGACAGCCAGGTTTCAGTTAGCATGAGGCAACAGAGAGAACCTTGGGAGAAAAGGTGGAGGGTGTTGCTTTTCTAACTGAATTTCTGAGGGCCTACTGAAGGAGTTCACCAGTTGAAGAAGGTTGAGAGATGGGGTTGGAAAAAAGGTATGTAGAAAATCTTACGGGTATGAAAATCGTGGGAGATTGGGGGTTGTCATCACTGTCCTAGACAGTACAGGGCTCGTGAGATTAGTCCTGATAGCCTGATAGCCAGGCAGATAGTGGGGGCAAAGCTGGGAGTGATAAACTGAGGCAAGGGTAGGAGTTCTGCCTGGAGCTCAAAGAGATGGGGTGCCCTCTTTATTCCTGCCAATTTTGGTCTGGAGGCAGAAGTGAAGTGACATTTTCTAGAACACCTGGATCTCTAGTTGAGTAGGAGGAATCTGGGGTTCATCTTAACTCTTTCAGTGGAGGCTGGAGGAGGGAAAGTCTTATTTCAATTGTAGTGAGTTATATTAATAGATTTTCTAATATTGGAAATTTTAAAGAGCATTGGCATTATCATACCTTAAAAGTCTGGTAGAATTCAACTGAATGTTTTGAATATATTAATGATTGAAATGTTTATATTAGTTGTTTTTATTATATCAGATTATTGGGAAAGAGGGTTCATGGTAGCCTTAGCACCTAGCTAAGTGTCTGAAATGAGAAATATTGTTCAACATTACAAATTGTGATTTATATTTCAAGAAAAATGTATAAGATAAATATCTTAATATAAGGATTTTTATTAACTATTCCTTTTTGTTTTCAAGGTTCCCACCTTAATTTAGTCTTTATTACCTGACCTATTATAGCAGTCCTCTAAGTGGTCTCCCTGGCTTCTCTCTTTCTCTTCTTTAGTATTCATCTCATATTCTGCTCCCAGATTGGTCTTCTTAAAGGGCTGTTTTGTGCATCTGACTCTGCTGAAAAATCTTGAGAGGCTTCCCAATGACTAAAACACAAGCTCAAACTTTACAGTTCTGTCCATCTCACTGCTGCTTGCCTTCATTTCCCACTATTTCCCCCACAGAAACTATAGCCTTGGGTAAACTGGTTTTCTTGTCACTCCCCACAGAATTTTTGAGTTTTTCATTCTGTCCTTTGTTCATTCTTTTCCCTTATCTAGGCTTTTTCTTCTATTCTGCTGCCCAAAGAATCCTGCTTATTCTTTAAGTTCAACTTCTCCATGAATCCATCCATAAAAACAGAATTCTCTCTCATTGTCTTTCAAAACACTTATTTGTATGTACCTTGTATCCTCTATTAAAATGAAAACTTCTTGAAGGCAAGGATCCTAACTTCTAGATCTTTACAATGCCAACATTTATTCAATGACTGACTTTTGAATAAGTGAATGAAAAATCTATAAACTGATAATGATTTATTCTGGTAATTCATAGTAAATTCCAAACATTCTAATTTAGCATGGATTTTAAACACTATGGAATTTAGTATCATATTACAGTGATAGTAATGTATCTGAGTGATACATGAACACTTGGATGAAATATTATATGTACATTTTATATACTTTTGTAAGTATGACATATATCAGAATCATAAAAATTCATGGGTTTATGTGAAATAATGGCAATCATAGATCTAATTTCAAATTTGTTTTCCTTGAAAAAAATTAATAGATTGATACTTAATGGACTTTAAAAAGCATATTTAAAAATACTATTAGACCTATTATTTAAGCATAATTTATGTACTTATCCTACTTTATGATAGTGGTACCTAGCTATAGAAATGGATGACTTATTGTTTAAAATTAACTGGCCTTCATCCTAAGAGTGGAAAATGTCTACCAAAAATACCTTGCTGAGTGGCATTCTCAACATCTCACATAAGAACTTGAAGAAATAAAACTATTAATGACTTTCAGGTAAATACTGGAATAAGCCAGGTTGTTATTAGCATGGGAATATGATCTTATCAGTGGACCTAGACATTTACTCTGTCTGAGAGAGCTCTCGAATCCCTTTACCATATCAGTGAGATAACTAAACAAACTAACAAACAGGTATGGATATTCACAAGACTGTCTAGCTTAAACTATAGGCAGAATAGCATCCAATGCCTTGTAGTGTTTCTTCACCTTTTTAAGGAGAAAAGAATAGAGCAAGTCTTCCTTTCTAATAAACGAAAATATTAGGTAACTGAGAAGAAATGTTAAACTATTGGCAAAAGGAAACCTATACAATTTTTTTAATGTTTTATTTACTTCTAGGAGAGAGAGAGAGACAGAGCGTGAGCAGGGGAGGGTCAGAGAGAGAGGGAGTCACAGACTGAAACAGGCTCCAGGCTCTGAGCTGGCAGTCAGCACAGAGCCCGACGCGGGGCTCGAACCCACGAACCGCGAGATCACGACCTAAGCGAAAGTCGGACGCTTAACCGACTAAGCCACCCCGGCGCCCCATATTTTTTAAATCTCAGTGTCTCTTTAGGTGAAATGATTGGTCAACTAGTATTTTTCTTTGATTTCTCTATTATTGATTATTGTATTCAAAATTAACAATTTTGAACACAGTTTCAGCTACAAATTTTTGTTTTACAATGCTTTAGAAAACACAAACATATAACTTCCACTTTTCTAAATTTAAGTAAGATACATATGAATTTCCAATAATATTTAAAGCCTATTACATTGGCTGGGTGACTAGATTATATAAAATCTTCACTCATATTACAGGATGAAGATTATGAGAAAAATTTAAAAAGGTGGACACATCATAGAATTCAACAAAAAGAGTAGGATCCATGTTATAGAAGGTGATTTTCTGTCTTACTGAGGGAACAAAAAAGCAAATTTTAAGGTCTGACCTCAGTAAGAAATCTCAGATACTGGGAGAAATCACTAAGGGAAATTTTAGACTCTGAACTTTAGCGTTACATGTAGTTTTATTTGTAAAGAACAATCTCAGGGTTATTTGCTAAAATCCAGGCTTTTCAACTTTTTACCTTCACGTGGTAGGCACACCCAATAAGCATATGTTTTGCTGTTTGGCTGAATGAATGTGGTGTGTTTTGATATAGGAAGGTGTCACCCCCGGGAATATGATGCTTTCAAGATTTAATCTTATTAAATAAAGCATGTGGAGCTTTGCAGTTCTTCTGGTGTTATTTATATTTGTTGTATCAATCCATATTTAGTCTACCATATATTTCGGTAGTTTAAAAGGTTTAATGCAATATTCATTTTGATAATGTATTACTCCCTAATCCTCATGCATACCTCACATTTTCCTGTTTTTATGCCTTTCTTATGCTGTTTCTTCTACTGATCCACATAAGGCCAGTGTAACCTTGAAGCCTTGTTCACAGGCCCTCTCCACCATGAAGTCATTCCTTATGCTTCCAATTTAAACTTATCTTTATGTCTTTCAGAACTTCTGTAGCACTTCCTCTCTCCTGCAGCACATATTATGCTCTACCTTATATTCTGGTTATTTGCGTGCACCATTTCCTTCCAAATTATGACTGTAAAATCCTTTGGCCTAATATTCAAATTTATATCCTCCACCCCCCAACTCAAATTCTAGCACAGAGTTGTGCACAGAATAAGAACTCAGTAAACAGTTATGGAATGATTTTCCAGCACTACTCAGAAAATAGCTATTGTAATTTGTTTGGACATTTGGAATGGGGGGGGTAATTGATTCTAAATTCATTTAAAGAAATCTGTGTAGGCTGTTTCCAATATTAGAATGAAGAGCGTTTTGTGGTCATATATTCATACTTTTCCTTAAAATCCCTACTTTTGACTAATAAATACAATGCACCTCTATACTCCTTTCCTGCTGTATAGTTGGTAATTGTGGTGGAAACTGTTAGCTAGCCGCTAAATTTGTTTCTCCACATTCAAACACACTGCTAGACTACATCTCCCAGCCTTCTTTTGAAGTTAGGTATGGCTGGGATTAAGTTATATCCAAAGGAATATGAATAGAAGTAAAGCATGCCTCTTCTAGCCCTGATCCTATGAAAAGATTCTCAATGAGGTTTCCTTATCAACTGGTTAGATATAAACAATGACAGACTCTCGGGGATGATGGAGCCACAAGATGGAAGGATCTGGAGTCCTTGAATGGTCATGAGGAACAGTCTCCACATGCGACCTGGAACCTCTTTGTCCTATTAAGTAAACAGGCTAAATTTCTGTTGTGTGGATCCATTGCATGTTTATATCTTTTTGTTGCTACAATCTAGCCTACCCTAAATGATACAATAGGGAAAATGACTGTGATTGCAAACTATGTCTCACCAGCCTGGAATAAACATGTCCTTGTGTATAGAAGCCTTGCTTTTTATCATAGCTCAAGAGTAACAAAGAAGATGTTGAAGGGGCTAAAGGAATTGGATTATTAACTTAGGAAACAGCAGCCTGAGAGTGAGCTGAATAAATATCTGTAATTATGTTGTGTCTGTTTTGCCTACCATTGCCATAGTACCAAGCTCAGGGTCTGGCAGAAACATATATTTAATGGCATTCTGTGCATTTGAATAAGTAAATATTATGGACAACAAGCCTTCATGTCTACTGACATGAGTGTTCAAAGAACCAGACTTAAAATTCATTAGAGAAAATTTAAATTCTATATTAAACCGTCTTATGTCTTAATGATTCCAAATTTTAAGTCTAAATTTTAAGTTTGGCACAGTATAGTTACTCAGTACTGTGGGCCTTACCCTGTCCCTCAAGTGAAAGAACCTGTGTTTTGACATTTTGATAAATTTTAGCATACTTTAGCACAAACACATGACACATAAATGATACTATTTTAGATGTAAGGTGTGAAACTTTTACATGACCACATGGAGGTTTACTTTTTTTATACTGAAATAAGAATTGAAGACCTCTGTGGTTCCTTTATTTTTCCCTTTTAATCCATGCCCTCTGACACTGCCCTAATTCAGGTCATCTTCTTTTCTCTAGATTACTACAATAGCCTCTTCACTGGGTGGGCTCCTTGCTTCTGGGAGCCCAGAATCTCCAGTTCATCCTCTATATCACCACCAGAGTTACATGGACACATTCTTAGTAAATTCCAGCACTATTCCTAAAATGTCCTAGCTACCTGTTCAAACTGTAATACCTTAAACGTGACATGGTTC
This sequence comes from Crocuta crocuta, assembly GCF_008692635.1. Classification (NCBI taxonomy): domain Eukaryota; kingdom Metazoa; phylum Chordata; class Mammalia; order Carnivora; family Hyaenidae; genus Crocuta; species Crocuta crocuta. Next base: position 61,670 of record NW_027527574.1, read on the forward strand.
CTTACAAGCTTGACCCTTTCTGAGACATCCTTTCCTTTCAGCTACTGGAAGAATTCCTATCCAACTTTCAACACAACTCAAAAGCTTCTCCTTTGTGAAGTTTTCTCTAAATTGGGTGACTCTCCTTTCCTCTTCCTGGCACCACATATCTTGATTTTAGAATTTACAAGATTGTGCTAGGTGGCGAGTCCTTCAGACCACGAACCTCTATAACTATGGTAGTCAGCTTTCTGGGAACCTCATGGGTTCACTTGCATTATGACATTAATTTATTGGAATAATATTATAATCCCCAGATTACAGATGAATATGAAGAGGGCCAAAGAGTCTAAGTGACATAGCTGGTAAATGGTCGGGCCATTATTTGACCTAGGTTGTCTGGTCCCAGAAGGGGCACTTGTCATCACAATTCCATTTGCCAAATGAATCTCCATTCTACAGAGTCTTTCTACCCCACCTCCATCTTGTCCACACTCTGCTTTGAGTATCTGAGTGTCTAGCATGTACTGAATAGCTATTCCTACTTTACTAGTGAGAAAACATCATGCCTCATATTTGTTTTGGAAAATGTCATGACAGTCAGGCTATTTTGTCCATCTACCTGTCCTTTCTGGGACTCGGGAGCCCCATGAGGGTTTTGGGATGGCGCTTTGGCTTGGGGGTATAACTGCAGATGTTGCTCTTGGATGGTCAAAGTGTGACTTCCAGGTTATGACCAGGTATATACTTTGTGAGATCGGGCTCTGCTATAGCTCCATTTTTTTTAATGGCACTTTTAGAATAACAAGAGAGGGCGCCTGGGTGGCTCAGTTGGTTAAGCATTCAACTCTTGGTTTTGGCTCAGGTCATGATCTCACAGTTTGTAAGATCAAGCACCATGTCAGGCTCTGTGCTGACAGTGTGGAGCCTGCTTGGGATTCTCCCTCCTTCTTGCTCTGCCCTTCCTTTGCTCACACACTCTCTCTCAAAATAAATAAATAAGCAATAAAAAAAAAAGAATAGGGGTGGCTGGATGGCTGAATCAGTTGAGTCACTCAGTCAGTGGCTCAGTCTGACTTTTGGTTTCTGCTCAGATTTGTGAGATTTGCACATCAGGCTCTGCACTGACAACACAGAGCTGTTGAAACCTGCTTGGGATTCTCTCTCCTCTGTCTGTGTCTTTCCCTTTATTTTGAGAGACAGACAGAGAGAGAGGGAGAGAGGTTCCTAAGCAGGTTCTGGACTGTTAGCAGAGATCTTGAAGCAGGGCTTGACTCATCAACCCTGGGATCGTGACCTGAGCCAAAAGTCAAGGGTTAGATGCTTAACTAACTGAGCCACCCAGGTGCCCCAAATAAATAAACTTAAAAAAAAAAAATAATAGCAAGAGAAAGTATACTTCTGGCTACTGAAGAACGCTAGAGGGGACACAGGAGGATCCTATTTGCAAAGATATATATCTTTTACAGTTGGGACGATATGTAAATCAGTTTGCTGACCAAATATACCTAATATTTACAAATAAAAAATACTTCAAAACAACGAAAAACAATTTTGTTTACATACATCATTTTAAACTAACCTTCCTCCCACCCTCCCTACCGCTTTCCTTTCCTTTCCTCCTTCTTCCTCTTTTAAAACAAAATAGTTGATCTAAGTGCCAGAATGAAGCAAAAGGTTAGGTTAGATTAGGCTACATATATAAAACATGCTTTAATAATATAATTTCCTGAAAGAAGAGATTTGAATGAAAATCTAAAACAGACAAAGATAACACAAAACACAATGCAAAATAAGTTCCTCAGATAGGACTTTGTTTCAGCAAAAGCATGAGCTAACTTCTCAGCCTGACATCAGAAGAGAAATCAGTCCTCAGCCCTGAGACTTTCATTCTCCACATACACTAGTTAAATATCTTTTGTCCTAGCAGGAAAGGCTAGGCAACATCTCTAAATCTCAAGTGGGAAATGTTCTCAGGTCCACAGGTTTTCAAAAAAGGAACACATACAAAAATTCTTGAAAAGCATCTTATAATAGGCCTTAAGAGGGTGGGATAATGCAGTTCACAATTAATTTCAAGAAGATAATCCGATTTCATCTGAATAAGTGTTTTAAGTGCTCTACATTGGAAATTTTCTACTACTTCACTTAGAGATCACTGAAAATAAGTGCCTGCCCATGCTCTATCCAAGGTAGAGTCACTCTGTGTTCAAGCTCAAAACAGATATTGATTTTCATTTCAAACTCTAATGCCAAAATTAGCAGTGTCAGGTTGAATTAGAGGTGGATGCTTTCTAGAGTTCAAAAGTGAACAAGCAGCACAGCTGGGCTGTGTTTTCTTTTATATCTTTTTATAGTTTTTTTCTTTTTATATCTTAAAGACAACAGGGCACACAACATAAGACATCCTTTGGTTTCATGGAACCCAAAGAAATGTTTAGTGCAATTCCACTCATATGTCTTTATAGCACATTGGTTTCCAAGCATTAGTTCAGAGGGGAATCACCTAGTTTAAGGATTATTGTAGACTGCTTTGACTTCCTTCTGCTGGGCATTTTGCTTCTTACTTAGCTTTTGAAAACCCAAAATTTGTACAGCAGCATAAATAAATTGACAGAGTATTTCATCTATATCGTCCTGTGAAGGGGGTAGACAGCACAGTTATTGAATTGCCCCATCAGCAGAGTGTGGATCTTTTACATCTAGGATTGACTGAAGGGAAATAACTACAAACTGGGCTTGTGAGAGCTTCCCTCAGATAAAGCAGTTAATCAAAGGAATGGAGAGAGCCTGTAATGGGGACATTTGGGGTATACCTTCACTATAAGGAGCAAATGACCACAAACTGAAGTTACTGAGGCTTGATTTATGAATAAGGAAGAATAACTTATTGAGAAGTGTGGCTTATTTATCAATAAGGAAGAGTATTGCCAGAATGGCTTTGGGGCAGAGAGGGAAAGGAATGAGTATAGATACCCTCTGAGATGCCTCTATGTCTGTACAGATAATAACTCAGTGTATCTGGTGTTGCTTATTCTTACTCTGAATGAAGAAGGTATTCATTAGATGTCTTCCAAGCAGAGATGTATGGTGTGTTTGGAGTGTGTGTGTGTGTGTGTGTGTGTGTGTGTGTGTGTGTAAGAGAGAGAGAGAAGAAAGAAAGAGACAGAGATGGAGAAGAAGGGGAAAGGAAGGGAAGGGGGAAGGCAGAGGAGAGAGATGAAGAGTGAATGGTGAACAGCAGAGATAGAACCTAGAAGTTCTTCAAAGATAGATTTTCCAGGATGAAAAGAGATTTATGTAGTAAATACATACAAGTTTCTCAAGCTGTTTTCTCCTATATGATTTGTTCCCACAAAGGGCATTGTTTATTGAAATACCCATGGACACAGTGTTGAGTACAGTAAGCATCTCTGATGGGCAGGATGGGTGGCAGCCTCTCTGTGTCCTGACAGGTGTTGTGTATGCCTAGCTCACCAACTATCAAAGTATGTTGTCACCTGCTTACTTGTCTTTCATGGCAGAGACTGTATTTTATTCATCTTATAATTCCAGGGTCTAGGAAATGCTTGGCTTATAGTTTGTACTCAAGTTTGATGAATGAATGGCTAGTGGGCTATATGGCTACCTGTAGGGATGTGTGAGTATGAATTAGAGGTAGAGAGATTAGAGGTAGAGAGTTGTTCCTTACCCTACATTCTTTTAGGAATGAAAATCTAAAAAATTAAGAGGAAAGTAGAGACGGAATCCCAGTTATTCATCATCAGTAGTCCACTTGACCAAGATTCAGAGAGCAAACCACACTGACCATCAACATCCAGACACATAGGTATTGAACTATTAGCAATTTGATTTAAGCACATGATTAATCACAGTTGAGGATATTGGACAAAGAGTGTGAGGAAGACAGTGGAAGATGTTGTTGGACTGATGTGTAAGCAGGAGTGAGGCAAGAGCCTAGAGAAAAAAGGGCATGGAGCACACTGAGCTCCAAGTGAGAGAAAGTACAAGAAACTTGTAGGCAAGAACTAAAAGCTCCTGGAAATAGAAAGGAAAAATTACATGCTGGCAGGTAAGTAGGGGACCTGCTGTCATGGAGTTGGGACTGGCATATAACATTTTGGGTGTTGAGAGAGCATTGGCTTTACTTACTCTTGGGCATTAGTGAGAGAGATGAAGAATAACTTTTCTTTCCTGTTGTAGCTATTAAAAAAGTTTAGCTAGGGGCACCTGGGTGGCTCAGTTGGTTAAGCGTCCAACTTCGGGTTAGGTCATGAGCTCATGGTTTGTGAGTTCGAGCCCCGCGTCGGGCTTTGTGCTGACAGCTCAGAGCCTGTAGCCTGCTTCAGATTCTGTGTCTCCTTCTCTGCCCCTCCCCCACTCATGCTTTGTCTCTCTCTCTCTCAAAAATAAATAGACATTAAAAAAAAAGTTTAATGTCTAAGGTCTAAACCATAGACTAGAGGGGTGCCTGGGTGGCTCAGTCAGTTAAGCGTTCGACTTCGGCTCAGGTCATGATCTCACAGTTCATGGGTTTGAGCCCCACATCGGGCTCTGTGCTGACAGCTAGCTCAGAGCCTGGAGCCTGTCTTTGGATTCTGTATCTCCCTCTCTCTCTGACCATCCTCTGCTATCTCTCTCAAAAATAAAACAGTAAAAAAAAAACAAAAAACAAACAACAAAAAACTATAGACTAGAGTTTAGCTGTTAACTACAGTCATGCTTAATACTCTATGGCTGGAAGGCTACTTAAACTACAACTGACAGGAACAAGCTTTGTGTCTTTAGAGGCCCCAGGTCTTCTGATACAAAATGTAGTGTCCTGCCCACGCTGCCCTGACTCATGCTGTACTAATGTTTTCAGTAACATTATGGGAGCAGCACAGTCACATTTCAAAACTGCGGGCTGCAAACACACAATGTTGTAAAATATACTGTGTAAGGTTTATTATTCAAATGTTAATATAAAGATGGTGATAGGCTTTTAAAAACATTGCTTTTTCTTTTGCCTTAGTACTAGCCTCTAGCATTCATGCTGCAAGAAAGGGCACAGTTACCTCACAATGTATTTCTCTTTTTTGTCTAAATAATGCCACAACAGAAAGGCCTATCTGCAAAGAGATGCTTTGCTTTCTATCTTGCAATTGGGAAGCACAGCTAGTTTTCTCTGTCTAAACTCCCAGCTCAGCGATTGATGTTAGAGAAAGCTCAGTCTCCTAGAGTGAGTGGAGTTTATAGACTAGCCTTCAGCTTGTAGATCCTCTGTACCAGCCCTAGGGGAGGATAGATTTTATAAATAAAATATTTGTGAACAGCAGTAGTCACAGCATTATTACAAACTTAAAAAAAAAGATATCAAAGGGCATGGTTACATGAAGCGAGGAACAAGTCCGCGTTTGCTTCTCTGAACCATCCAGGGCTACAACACCACACAGGACTTATTAGTATGCTCCAAAAAGGATAGAGAGCTGTATTAAAAATTGGAGATGTTAAAATTGTCACAAATTCCAAATATACTTGGTGCCAATTTTCCAGCTGGCTTAGTGTTAGGATGTTAAGTATTTATATCTGTGAAGCAAGCATGTGGTTTGATGGTGGCCCTTAACTCGAGAAATTAAAGTTGTTTCAATTTTCTCTTTCGTTTGATCCTGCTGCCAATATGTGAGCATACAGAAATAATAGTTTACAGATAATTTTAGTTTCAACGAAAAATATGTCTTTCAGGTAATTAGGGGGTGGTGTTGGTGATGGGAGGAGTGGTTGTTGTCTCCCCCCACCTCCTCCACGGAGATGAAAGGGTGTGTTTAGAGAAATGCTGGAAAGAGCCTAAGTCTCCATCAATTGATGAATGGATCAAGAATATGTGGCTTATCTATACAAGGGAAGACTACATGGTAACGAATGAAATCTGGCCATTTGTAGCAACATGGATGGAACTTGAGGGTGTTATGCTGAGCGAAATAAGTCAGGCAGAGAAGGACAGATACTATATGTTTGCACGTATAGGAGGATTAGGAGGAAGTTAAAGGAGGGCCATGGGGGAGGAGAAGGGGGGCAATAGTTGGGGAGAGGGAGAGACTCTTGAATGCTAAGAACAAACTGAGGGCTGATGGGGGTGGGGAAGGGAAGGGGGGTGATGGGCATGGAGGAGAGCATTTGTTGGGAAGAGCACTGGGTGTTATATGGAAACCAACTTGACAATAAACTATTTAAGAAAAAAAAATGCTGGAGGGAACAGTTCCTCACTTCTCCAGTTCTGTAAGTTGGTCTGGTTTCTCTCCCTTTCCAGGCATGATTGAGATACAAATTCTCAAATTTGAGATTCTGCATCACAGGTTCAAAGGTAGGTCAAAGAATGACCCAGAACCAAGTCAACCAAGCCTACTCTAGGAGCTGGTTTATCTCTGGAAACTTTAAGCCAACAACTCTTTTGGTCTTCTTAAAATGAACAGGTATCTCTTGATTCAAGATTATAGTTTACAGGAATTCAACTGTCATGTTAAACAGGATCAGACCCTGGGATTTTCTTTAGCAAAGTCTTTAGTCAGGTTCAGAGTTCTGCATATTTTATTATGCTCATGTTTTAGAAACCCTATTGACACTACATCTATAAAGATTAAAATGATCCACAATATGGATAGCATTTGCAAAACAGTGAAATTAGTTATCTGGAGTGTAACATAATTTTGTCCAAAAAGTATTCTGTGGTTAGATTGTCAAAAGTTTCATTGCTTGCTTATGGAGACATTATTGAGAGTAAAGGGATAACCCTCTAACAGGATTAAGAAAAGTTGCCTCCAAATGAACAAGTCGATTTTTTAATATAAAACTAACCATCTCTATACCATTTAATCGCAAATACAATCTTAGATAGTTGGCAGCTATATGGTGCCTTTATCTCTTTTTATAGTCTAGGAAATAACCCTCAATTACACAAATTAGAGTAGGTCAATTAAAGAACACAAGGGCATAAAGATTATGGAGACGATTCTCTTGTGTCACAAATTATGCATGAAAAACAATTCTTCCTCTCCTATTCTTTGGTAATTGGTAATCTTTCTAGAACAAATATATTCAAGTAAGCTTCCAATGCACACTTTGTACATTGCATGCATAATCAATGTTGAAATAAGAGCTTGATGCTGGTGAATGATATTTTTTGAGTCAGGGGGTCAAAGCTGCCTTGTATTCCTTTGGGTAAGATGTGGAAGTTGCAGGAGATTTTAGTTGAGTATTTTCCCTAAACAGATTTTTTTTTTATAGACTTGTCTCTGTGCTCCTTTTTACTTACTCTTTCTTTAGTGTGGTGTAATATACATAATTTAAATAACCAGGGAACATCTCTGGGCTCAAAACCACCTGCTGGCTTATATTAGCTAATTAATGGTGATTTATCTGAGTTACTAATTTGAATGGAGCTGACTGCCTTTAGGAATTTTGGAAACGTTGTAAGAATTCTGATTAAAATTATGCCTTTGTGATGGACAGTCTCCTTAAAAGGCTTAAAAAATGTTGCCAGTTAGCAGATTAAAAAAACAACAATTGCCAAATCGATGACCTTGTGTTGTTTTCTGGCTCAAATCACATCTTATGGCAGCTTTCCTTCCTTTGCGATTCAATTTTATCTCTGCTAGGCTTCTTCTCATTTTGTCTCTTACATTAGGGTTTATTTACCTTTGACTGCTTGAAAAATAGAACTGATTTCGACTCCATAGGGCTTAATCATTTTCACAAAAACTAATACAGCAGATTCATTTTAGCCAAACTTATGTGTCAGGCTGGCGTGATTCCCAGGGCCTGAATGTATGAATTTAATGGTGGTACAATGTCTGAGGTAGGACTATAATAGAAAGCTCTCAGCAGTATATCTATTGGATCAGTGTAATTTCTTTTTTTCTCTGCTGGTCTCAATGTCTCTTAAGGCAATGTAGTCTGTGGACAACAAAAGCTGGCCATCTCTCCACTGTGATCCCACGGCTATTACAATCAACCAAGAATCACCTTCTCAGATTAAGTATATAGCAGGCAGCTGTTAAATATACAATTAAGGTTCACTGAAACATTAATTCTATTAACTGTGTTCAATTTTGATTTCAGAAAATGTGTAGTAATGAATACCTAATTACTGCTTTGAGACTTCTGGATTTAGGAATAGTTTATCCAACGTAGGCAACCCTCTCACCCCTCTCTCCTCCCCACCACTTCCAAAAGTAATTCAAACAATGGTAAAATACATACAGAGCTTAATGTATACATATTTTCAGTTTCTACTTCTGATCTTCCACACAGCATTTGAGGGAACAGGTGTTTTTCACACATGCTTGTTATTATAGTTAAAACTATTTTTTAAGATTAAAGTTCAGCTGACATACAATATGTTAGTTTCAGAAGTATAACATAATAATTCAATATTTACATACATTATGAAATGCTCACTACAATAAGCCTAGTCACCATCTGTCACCGTACAAATTTACTACAATATTGCTGAATATATCCCCTGTGCTGTACTTTCCATCCCTGTGACTTTTTTTTTTTAATATTTTTATCTATTTCTAGGAGAGAGAGAGACAGCGTGAGCAGGGGAGGGTCAGAGAGAGAGGGAGTCACAGACTGAAACAGGCTCCAGGCTCTGAGCTGGCAGTCAGCACAGAGCCCGACGCGGGGCTCGAACCCACGAACCGCGAGATCATGACCCAAGCGAAAGTCGGACGCTCAACCGACTAAGCCACCCAGGCGCCCCATCCATCCCTGTGACTTTATAACTGGAAGTTTGTACCTCTTCAATCCCCTTCACCTATTTTGCCCATCCTCCCACCTTCTCCTCTATGGCAACCACTCCACAATTCAACTACTGAAAAATAGTCATCAAAGAACTCAGGGATAAAAAGGAGATGAAAATTGAGTTCTTAGTGACCCAGACATAGTTTGGCTGCCTTGTCTAATACTAAGGGGTGTAACTGAAATATGACTTGCCACTTTTCTGACTTCTAATACACTTCCACGACACGAAAAAATATTTGTGTATGCAACACTGTACTGTAGAGGTACAAAATTGTTGAGAGGAGATCTCATGTTAAGTGTTCTTATCATAATTTAAAAGCTAAACAGATGGAAGCTACACTTGTGGAGAGCACAGCATAACACAGATCCGTCAGACTTGTCAAGTGGCTCTGTTGTACACCTGAAGCTACTGTAACATTGTGTGTTGGCTATCCTTCAATTAAAAATATCTTAACAGTAACATGCCCATATTCTACATCAGTTATCAGATGTGACAACCAAACAGTTTTGCTATTTCACCTTTGAGGTGCAAATGGTTAGCTAAAGTTATTTCTGTATTTGGGGCTCTCAGTGAGTTTCCTTAGGGATGAAGTTTCCACAGCAGTGAATGCTTTTGCATTTTCAATGGTTCTCTCACCTCCTCAGTTACTCAGAGTTAGGGCTTTCAGTACCAGAGCTCCTCTCATCTCTCTTTGTTTCAATTATGCAACTCAGTTTCTTAGGACCTGCAAGGCTCTTTAGTCACTGAACTCAATCAGTTTAAAACCGAACTCAACCAGTTCTCTTCTCTGTTGCTTGCGCTCTACTGATATCCTCTGTCTCTGAGTAAACGAGAAGCTTTTCTTAATTTCTTCATTAAGTTCATGTTGAAGACTCAGATATTCTTGGAGGTATGAATGAAAAATTTTTTCTGATCTCCTCCACTAGATATTCGGTTTTCCTATTTCTGACTTTACCAGGCATTCGGCATTTTTGCTGATGGGAATCCAGTTCCAAGTCCAGCTAACTGCCTGGTGGCTAATAGAATTTAGGTATCCCTGCTTTAACCGGAATGTAGTGGAGGGCACGGGAGAACACAACATTCATCTGTATTCAAATTACCACAGGTCTAAGCATTAAAAGACCAAAAACGGCTTGGTAAAGGTGAGGAGCAACTGATTGAAGTTAGTGTTTCTGAGAGATTTCATTGAATGACAAATTATTTGAAAAAGGTAAATCTTTCAGCCATTAACTGACGGCAGAGAGTACAGCGAAGTGACAGAAATCAAGGCACTATCAGTTTCTTCATCTTAGTCACTATCTAAAGTGAGTTCTGAAAGTCAAAGTCATAGACTGTGATCTTCAAACTTGCTGCACTTCCAGACTTCACCAAAAAAGCTTCTTTTATCCCCCCTAATCTGCCCTGTATTCCTTTTTCAGAGACAGTGCATTAATATTTATAGGCTGACTCCATGCAAGTTCTAAACTTGCTGTAGAGAAAAGATCACACTAAATAATGGGGTTGGTTATTGCTAAGCTAGAGGGGAGGATGGTGACGGTGATGGCACCTACCTAAACTTAATTCGCATACTCCCACCCTTCTCCGATGATAACAGAAGTTTCCAGAGCACAGATTGGAGGATATACCCAAAAAGCATCTTAATCAAACCAGTTTTTGAAAGTTTAACAAGTAGATTTGAGGTGATTTCTAACACTCAGAATGAGCTTGGCATTTAAGTATCCAATCAACTTGTGATCCATTCCATTTAAAGAGTGGTAGAGGGGAAAAAATAGACTCCAAATCATAGCTACTGTCTTGTGCAAGGTTCTTATTAAAAACAACATATTCCTGTAGCCCAGAGGGCTGACAGCTTCTTCCAAAGCAGAAGCACTGCTCTAAGCTAACCTCAAGGGGCTACTCCAGAGAGATGCAGTCTTCATCCCTCTTGCTGGGGGGCTGGGGACCTGATAGTCTCACAGCCTATCACAACTCCAAGCCTCAGTCACCCCAATGAGAAGTATTCCTTAAGGCATTACTAACAGGTGGTTCCCTGGTTAATTGATTTATAAGTAATTTAATAAGAATACTTAATTTTAAAAAGAAAGAAAACACTTTAAAATAGTATCCGTTTAGGGGAGTACATATACCTAGGCTAATTTAGGTAAGAGATTTTTCTTTTTTATCATGTTCAAACACAGATATCATTTGCTTCTATTATATCACTTGTGCTTGACATTTTATCTACAGATGATCAAAATATAATAAAAGGATCACCTCCAGACTGAGGTTCTTAACAATGTAGAGTAAAGCGATGCTTGGAGACATAGTGCTGAGGAACACGAATGTACTGAATAAATTCAGTTCAAAAAGGATGATCATGTCCTGAGGTACCACTAATGTGAGTGTTTCTTCTTACTATCTGCTAAAAGTGACAGCAACTATAAAGAGGTTTTATTCTTTTCTTTTTCTCATTTTTTCCCCCATGAATATAATCAGTTTCTAGTTTACAAATTAGACTATTTCACTTCTTATGCATAGACTTACTGACTTTTGTTTGTCCATAAGCATTATGTATGCATTTTTATATGTGTTACCAAAAAAAAGTCTTTGTTAATGTTGTAAGTCAGACCTTAAGGTAGTATTTCATCATTCTACAGATTAAAAATGCAGTTAAAGGTTTGGAAGAATTTTAGAGTTTATTTAAAAATAATTAGAGTATATTTGCCTGATATTTTAAAAATTTAGAACATTACTGAATAAAAATAAAAAAGAGAAATGTATGTATTTAAGCAAATTCACATGGAAGAGATAAGATTTTCATAGAAAGTTAAATCTTTATAAAGTTAAATTGTAATTTAAATGCCTTATTGTTTCTTTAAAAGAAACCAAAAATTACAAGTTAGGTAAATTGCATTCATCTTTCCAGGTTTTAATTTCTAAATCAAAGAATCGGCTAAATTTGGAAGTAAAACTCCTTTAATTTTTATCTTACCTACAAAATTGAGAGCATTTTCTGTAATTTCTTCCTGAAGCATCTCTGCATGTAAGTACATGGTCTTTTGGTGATAACAAGGTATCACTGTTCTTCCTTCAGCTCCCTAAACCCAACTTATTTGGTTTGTAATGTGGCCCCAAACCAAGTGAATTGATTAGACAGGCAGCCTTCAAAGGATAGGCAGACCGTGTCATCTTCTCAGATTTATCATTTTAAATGATGCCGATACTCTATGGATGGGNCAATCTTGGTCTAGGAGTGCAAATTCAAAGGATATAAATCAACTGCCAATAACATTGACTGAAATGTTTTTAGAGCTTTAACTCTCTAGAGGGGACCGTTGCTCAGAATATATGGCCTCTGCCATAAACACATATGCGGGTCAGATAGCTGAATTCTCAAGGAGAACAGAACACTGAGGGCAAGTTGGGGGTTTCAGAAATAGAATAAATCTGGAGAGCAGAGAGATCTTGAATCAAAAAATTATTTACTCAGACTTACAGTGTCTCAGTTCAGCTGAGCTCCGCTAAATGTTAGGAAGCAGGCAATCAGATTAAGCCCATCAATTCTAATGTATGAATGGCCATTACCTTCTTACACATGTTTTCATTTAAAAACGAATGTTTGTTAATGTAAATGTCTAGTGACTGAGCCTCAAACAGAGAAGCAAAATATACATAAGCAAATCATTCTGACGTATGAGGAAAGATGCTTTTGATCAGTTCATTATGTGGGAGGCTGGCCTTTGGGTTGGCATCTACCACAGAACAAATGCCTCTTTTTGCTAGTATTTTCATAGCTGCTTCTCTTTCTCTACTTCTACACCAATAAGGATTCTCAAATATAAAGTTTACAATTCTTTTTAACATTATTTTTGCATTGATTGTGGCTGAGGAAGCTTCGTTGTTTCTATGGTATAGGTAGGACTAAATATTTCTAAATAAATATGTGAATAATATATTTATTGTGCATGGACTACCTGTCTGGTAAAAAATAAATAAACAGGAAAACTGAATTAGTATTGTTTAAAAAGTGGGTTTGTGAGAAAGCCATGGGTGTCATTATTGCTAAGTTCCATTGCAATGATTTTCAAATCTGGGTTCAATGACATTATGTACAAATATACTTGAGGATTAGGTTTTATGGGATCTTTGGCAGAGGATGAAATCACAGTGTTTAATGTTAAATAATTTTTTTCACAATCAATTTATAACCCAAGAAGAAAACAGAGCCTCTAGTTAAATCAGAAGACATTGTTAGAAGAATTGTGAACTGAGAAGGCTTGGTGGGTAAATCAGTTATTGGAACTAAGCATTTAGAAGTTGCTCGGTTCTTACCTGAATTGTTTAAGGTTAAAAAGATCATTGACAAATTCCAATCAGAATTCCTTCAGAATCATTCATAGGCAGAATTGTGCTGTAAATAAAACATTCTGTCTACTCTTGCTTTAGCAAAGTTGGTATCAAAGATCTCAGAGCTTCCTTAGATTTCCTTCATAAGATGTTTTACCTCCAGCTTCTGACATGAGAAAAAAAATGTTCTCTGATGATCTTTGTGCAAAAATTACATTCTATTTATTGTACTGTAAATCATTCTCCTGGTAGTTAATCATATCCGGTCTCTGGAATCAGAGAGCCCTGGTTTTAGTCCTACTTATATTACCCTCTGGCTGGGTCACTGGGGTCAAATTACTTAACCTCTCCAAACCTCCATTTTCTCAATTGTAAAATGGAGCTCCCATCTCCTCCATTTTCTTTCTGCTATTTTTAACGACTGCCCTTGGTGCCTCACTGCTCGGCTCTAATTGCCAATGCCTTAGATCTTTCTCTACCTTTCTTCTCCCCCAAATGAAAACATATTGTTTCATCCCATTGCCTCAAGGCCTTGTTAATGTGTTAGCTAACTAATAATTCCCCTCCCCGATAACAAAATGCCTTAATTTGGTGGAAGCAGACATTCCTTCTTAGTGATAATGACTTATTATTTGTATAAAGATTTATAGTTTACAGGGCTTATACATATATATCCTAGTTAATTCACAGAACATCTCTGAAGTAGGATATTAGCATCTACATTTAGTGGATGAGGAAACTGACACTAACAAGAGGTCAAGTGACTTTCTCAAGGATAGGTACAAAATTTGGAATTTGAGTTCTCGGTCAGCAGGCCCTAAATCCAGCATTTGTTACATTTTACAGTTGTAAGCAATGAAGTGCTCAAGTAGTATTGAGAAATATGGGAATCTCAGACCTCAGGGATGGCTGATATTGCAAAAATAACAGTGGAGAGGTTCTAATAGTCACTCAGCCGTGTTTGTTAAGGCGATCTATTTAGCCTGTCTGGGCCTCAGTTTCCTCAACTTGAAAGTTCAAGAGTTGGAAAAAATGACCTTGTAGCTCTATTTCACCTCTAATATTCTGTGATTCCATGAACACAGGCGTCAGAGTGGCAATTCCTACCCCCATTTTCATTTTCTTTTCAGTTTAATCGTTTACACAGAGAATTTAGTTATCAGTCAGAACAATGATATTTCCAAATGTGTTACCATTTTATAATATTTTTAAGAGAAACAAGGAGAAAGCACAGAAAATTGAGTATTAAATTTGAAGCTTCACACAGAGGAGGGTAGCTATCAATTTCTCTTGGCAAACAACTTTGATGGGGCTATCTTCTGTATCCAAAAGTGTTTAGTTTTAGAAGTGATGTTCATGGAGTAGTGAAGAAGGAAGGGGGCACCGCTTAGCTATACCCATCAGCCAAATCAACTGCAGACATCAGGAGGGTAACTGATGTGGAAAGAAGATCATCAACATGCTCGTGGATTAAATTTTAACAAGTCAGATGCAAAACGGTATTAAGCCATGTAGTCAATACTGATACTGCCTAAGTTAAGTACAATTCTCTATTTAATATTATGAACTGTCTGAGAAAATCTGGCCTGATTTCATAGGATAGGCTAAGAGCAAAATTAAAGAAAAAGGTGACATTCGGAAGGTTTCACCCCCCCATTAACACAAGTAGGCTGGCTGAGCTGTGAAACTGTGATGGAAATATTAGAGCTGTTGTGCCTGAAAAAAATGCAGTGATCATTTCATTCTTCCTGTCTTTTAATGCTCCAGGGTTTTGGAGACGAATAGGAGCAATAAGTTCACTTTGCAGAATTAATGCAGTAATTCTTTATCATAAGAGCAGAGCATTACCTCAATCTGATTTTGCTACAAAATGGTTCAAAGTCTATTTTTAATGATGGCCCTAATTTGTTAACACCTTTTAAATTATTAATCCCCTTTATATTCAAGTAGTTATTGCATGTCATAACAATGTATCTATGCAGGGAAATTTAATAGTGTTTTCTAGATGTCAAGAAAAGGCTTGTTCTGCAAAATGCTATTAAAACTGATAATGAGCTAAATATTTGCCATAGCAAACACTGAAATTACTATATCAATCAGCATTGGGCTCTCTTATTCAATAAACAGAAATTAACCTATTAACTATGCCTAACTTTCAGCAACAAGATGGTTGCTTTTAAGCATTTCTCTCCTCTTCAAATCTTTCTTTTTAAAAAAACTACATATTGGCCTATAACATCAGAGTTTTGAATCACATTTTTAGTATCCATATTTATGGTTGAAATTCTAAGGTGCACAAGATGTAGTATCATGGATTGCAAATATTTTTGACTTTCCTTTTAGACAGACATCGACCTACGTGCAGTAAAAATGACCATATCTGATAAAGTCAAATACTCAAGCTTTTAAAGCATGTTTTAGAATACTTTTCTGATTTTAAGGATTTAGAAAAAACAATTTTTTTCTTAGTTTGTGAACTATGGGATTTTACAAAGGTATAACTATAAAAAATATAATAGTGAAAGGTAGTGTAAGTGTCTATGATTGGTTATTTATAGCTTTTAGATACTAAAAAAAGATATATAATAATAATATATAAAGAACATATTTTTCATACATGCCCTAAACAAAGATGTTGAGCTAAAGGCACTTTACACATATCATTCAAAAGAAAGTCAGTCCCAATTTCTGCTGTGATTTAAGCAGGACCGGACACAGGTATCTTCATATGGTGGGTATGTCCTCGTTCCAATTAACATCTTAATTACACTTAGGGATGATAATCAGTGTTACACAAAAATGACCCAGAATTGGCTTTCATTCAGACACTTTTCTGTTATTTGTCATATAGTTCAAAAAGCTTTTATAGCTTCAGTTGCTTTCGTCGTTTCTAAATTTCTAAACAAATTTCTACACTGCACAGTCTAGATCATTTAAAATAAGGCTAATGTTAACATTCAAATGATGAACTTTAGCGATTACACATGTAATTAAACACAATAAAGAAAGTAACATGTATAGTGCGCTTTAGGCTTTCTTGAGGCTTCTTGTGTCTGTTTGTGTACAACTCTGCTGAAGGAATAGGGTGTATGTCATCTTGGCCGAATAGATTAAATGGCAAACTTAGAGAAGTTGTAGGATTTGTTCAGCAAGTGGAGGGAGGGGGAAAAAGTCATTTCAAGCTTATACTTCTATCTGTCAGCCCTAGCAGCTCCTTAGAATCACTTGCGGGGTCTTTTAGAAAAACACTGTTGGTTCTCATTGCCATGTAGTATTCCATGGTATAGATAAACCACATCTTCTTGATCCATTCATCTGTTGATGGACACTTAGGCTCTTTCCATNATAAATAAATAAAATTAAATAAATAGAAAGAAAAAAAAAAAGGAAAAACACTGTTGGATGCCACCCAGTTAACGTCCACTTAAGTCTGGAATCCTGGGTGTGGATTCTGTGTGTGTGTGTGGAGGGGGAGGTGTGGGGTATGATCTGCATCAGTAGTTAATAAAAAGCTGCCAACACCCAGTGACATTGGATTAGAGTTGTGTGAGGACCAATGGTAGCTGCACTTGTGAGCATGGCATAGTGTGTAGGGTTGTGGAGCTGTACATCAGATGTTGTACATCTGAAACTCATGTAACATTATGTGTCAACTATACTAAAAAATTATATATATATGTAAAAAACCTGAAAGATGATTTAAAAAACTTTTTTTAATGCTTATTTATTTTTGAGAGAGAGAAAGAAAGAGAAGGAGCATGAGCAGGGGAGGGGCAGAGAGAGAGAGAGAGAGAGAGAGAGAAGAAGACATGGAATCTGAAGCAATCCCCAGGCTCAGAGCTGTCAACACAGAGCCCGACACAGGGCTTGAGCCCACCAGTGGTCAGCCAAAGTCAGACGCTTAATAGACTGAGCCACCCAGGTGCCCCCGAAAGTTGATTCAAAAGTGCAGCCAGGGTTGAGAGCCCTAGGGATCTTGTGATCCAGTAGATCTCAGTAGGCCTGAGCTTCTGCATGTCTAAGATTTCCGGGTGATGTCCACATTGCCAAGGAGAGGCCACATTTTAAGCGGCAAGACCACACTTCTGTCTTCATGTTGGTTTTCTATTATCAGCTTGATGGGGAAACATCTTCCCTTTTAAAAAATGAGGATCTTTTATATTTAAGGAATTAGGGGCAAGTATTTCCTTGAGTAGGTCTGTAATTTCTTTGACTTACATAAATTATAATTGTTTGACAGAAATATACTCAGCCGAATTCTGATATTCAAGGAATTCAAAATTAAGCATAAGCTAATAAGAGATAACATCCTTCAAATTCAGAAAACATGGGGTCAAAGACCAAAAAGGGCCAAGATAGTACCTGCAAGCATGGATCCTGTAGTCAAAGTTGGGTTTAGATTCAAGCTTTGTCACTCACTAGTGCATTTCCTAATCTCTGTAAGCCTCAGTTTTTTTGTGTGTAAAATGGTCAGAATGATATTTGCTCATTTGTTTGATAAATACATTCAAAGCCAGGGTGCCTGGGTGGCTCAGTCGGTTAAGCATCCAACTCTTGGTTTCACCTCAGGCTGTGATCTCACAGTTCTTCAGATCAAGCCCTACATTGGGGTCTGTGCTGACAGCATGGGCCTGCTTGGAATTCCCTCTCTGTCCATCTCTCTCTGCCTCTCCCCCCGCCTCGCATTCATGCTCTCTCTCAAAATAATAAATAAACCTAAAAAAATACATTCAAAGCCTACTCAGTGCCAGGTGCTGCTATTCAGTGGTGAACAGGATAGCCAAGGTCTCTGCCACCAAGAACCTTACTGTACCTAACTTATAATACCTTTGTAGGAATAAAAGGGACACTGCATAGAAATTGCTTAGCATACGGCCTAACATGTAAGGGCCCAATAAATGTTAGTCATTATTTCATATTAGCTCTAAAGTCTTAGCAGTTATTATGTCCAATTAGCACATACCACTTTGATATGTTGATAGCCTCAATAAGGACAGAAACCATTGATTAAATATACTAATCATAATTTTGGATACAGAACACAGCTTACAGGCACATTATGTGAATATGCCCAGGAGCAGAGAGCTAAGCCTTCATTATTAAAAGAAATGCATGGGAGTGTGTGGGTGGTTCAGTCATTTAAATGTCTGACTTTAGCTCAGGTCATGATCTCATGGTTCATGAGTTTGAGCCCCACATAGGGCTCTGTGCTGACAGCTCGGAGCCTGGATCCTGCTTCAGGTTCTGTGTCTCCCTCTCTCTCTGCCCCTCCCTGGTTCGTACCCTGTCTGTGTCCCTCTCTCAAAAATGAATAAACATTAAAAAAATGAGTGGACTTTAGTTCTTAGTTTTATGGTCAATTTTTGGTCAAAGGCTATATGTTGTTCAGATGTTTCTAATAAAATTAATGAGTATATCTGTAAATGTGCAGAAAGTTCAAGTAATGGTGATATTGCCAAAAATATTTAAAATGTCCTTGAATGCAAATTTATTGATAAAAGCTTTGCATCTCATTAGCTTAGTATTTTTGGAAATGGCTCATTTGAAGTATTTTCCTTTTTTAAGCAGATTTCCCATTTTTTTTATTTTTAAAGATACATTATTTTTTTCTTTTATAGTTTATTGTCAAGTTGGTTTCCGTATAACACCCAGTGCTCGTCCCAACAAGTGCCCTCCTCCATGCCCATCACCCCTGTTCCCCTTTCCCCCACCCCCATCAGCCCTCAGTTTGTTCTCAGTATTTAAGAGTCTCTCATGGTTTGCCTCCCTCCCTCTCCCCAACTGCTTTTTCCCCTTCTCCTCCCCCATGGTCCTCTGTTAAGTTTCTCCTGTTCCACTTATAAAAGAGATATTATTTTTAAGAGGCATGGTTCAATATTTGAAATTTCTCTCAACTGAAAAACTTTAAATGTGGAGAGCATAAAGGGAGGTAGTTTTGCTAAAACAGTCCCAGAAGGTGGGGTATAGGCAGGACACAGAATTAAAATACAACAGGTCAATATTCTCCTTTTGTATCAGACTTCAAGCAAGCTGGGCCATTTTCATAAGCCAGACTTCACAGAGGTGAAACCTAGAATCACTCCATTCTAACAAATGCAATGACAAATATACTTTAAAGAGACTTTTTTTTTTAAATTTTTTTTTTAAATATTTTTATTTATTTCTAGGAGAGAGAGAGACAGCATGAGCAGGGGAGCGTCAGAGAGAGAGGGAGGCACAGACTNCCCGACGCGGGGCTCGAACCCACGAACCGCGAGATCATGACCTAAGCGAAAGTCGGACGCTTAACCGATTAAGCCACCCAGGCGCCCCAATGACAAATATACTTTAAACCAAGCTCCTGGTTTGCAACTCAAAGTACCTACAAGCTTTCCTGAATGAACTAAAATAGGTGTCCGGTACTGCTGTCTTCCCGGTTCTGCACCCTCCTCCTGGAATCACGGCTTCCCTGAGGCAGAAGATACTTCTGGGATCACACGAAGTCCACTGTCTTCACTATAGGAAATTCAATTCTTGAAGCACAAGTTGCAGTGCCTCTGCTGACTCATCCACCAGATGGCAGAGCCAGGACTGGACCTGAGGTAGTTCTTCACAGAACACCTGACTTTTTTTGTTTTCGTTTTTGTTTTTTTCTTAATCAGTAAAGAGGATTTTATATTATTCTTGTTTGTGTGCCCTGGTTATTTTTTATTTGAGTGGAGAAGTGCTAAGATGAGAAAAGATATCTATGTTCTTAATAATTAAGATGGCATTTTTTGAAAGCATAGTTAATCCCCACATAATCTCTCATTCCCTTCACATTACTTTATAGTAGGCTGTTTACCCTTCATTTATCCATTCTTTGCCAATCCTCTCTTCTATAGCCCCAATTTTCTAAGTCCGTCATTCTTCTGTCTTGCTGGAGTCTGAGCTCTGTAACTCCAATGTATGGTATCTTTGAGATAGAACAGAATAGACTGCTTGTGAGGTCACTCCACTTTAGTGAAGCCTCTGAGCTACCAATAGGTTTTGTTCACCAGCTAGATGTGGCCACGAGGAAAGAGAGAAGTCAAGATGACTCTAAGCATTCTGCCTCAAGAAGCCAGAAGAATGGATTTGCCATTTAAGTGAGAGTAGACTGTTCCAGGAGCAAGCCTGGGTATGTGGGGATGAAAACAAAATCACATTGAGATTCAGATGGCTATTAGGTATTACGGAAAAGATGTCATATGGGCAGTGGCCACACTGACTTAGCGTCCTGGGACTATCTCCGTGGACACACAAATTAAGTTATCAATTATGCTTTCCTTTTGGTCTTGGTATTCTCTTTCATTAATTTCTATTCTTTTCTTTACTGTTTCTTTTCTTTTACCTTCTTTAGATTTATTGTTATTCTAACTTCTTAATTTCTATGTTTAGTTACAAACAAAACACACATTTGTATGCTTAGCTCATTAATGTATACACTGGCTCTTTCTTTACCTGAATATTCAAGTTATAAATTTTCTTCTAAGAGTTGCTTTAACTCTATTTCACGAACTTTGATAATTTCAGTCACTCAGTAGTAAGAAATTCCTGACTTCCTTTCTGACGGTTTTTTTTTTTTTTTGAAGAGGCTATTTAGAATATTTTGGTGATTTTCAAACACAGTTTTGTTTAAATTATCCTAATGTAATAGCACTATGGCCAGCAAACATGGTCTGGATGATATCAGTCCTATGGATTCTGTCAAGGTTTCATGGCCATTAATTTAAAAAATGTTTTATATATGCTCGAAAATATTGCACATTTCCTACTATTAGATATAGTTTCACATGTGTTCATGATATCATTAAAAATTATTGCTCACATCTTCAGTTTTGCAAATATTTTGGCTTGCTTAATCCATCAGTTACCAAGAAAGAAATGTGAAAATTTTTTATTATGATAGTAGAGTTGAAATTTCTCCATGTTGATTCCATTAGTTTTTTTATACATTGACATGCTTTAAATTTTTTTTAATGTTTCACTTATTTCTGAGACAGAGAAAAAGAGAGAGAGAGAGAGAACGTGAGCAGGAGAGGGTAAGAGAGAGAGGGAAACACAGAATCTGAAACAGGCTCCAGGCTCTGAGCTGGCTGTCAGCACAGAGCCCCACCCGGGGCTTGAACCCACGAACCATGAGATCATAACCTGAGCCAAAGTCAGAGGCTTAACCAACTGAGCCACCCAGGCGACCCGACATGCTTTGATATTAGGTAACTTTACATTTAGGATATTATATCTTCCTGGTGAATTGAACCTTTTGTCATTATGTAGTGACTTCTGGTTTCCAATCTTTTGCTTTAAAGGACTATATTATCTAATAAATAAGCTTCATTGCTTTCTATAGTTTTGCATGTATATCTTTTCCCACTCTTTTATTTATTTTTATTTTTTTAATATTTATTTATTTTTGAGAAAGAGAGAGAGAGAGACAGAGTATGAGCAGGGGATGGGCAGAGAGAGGGGGAGACAGAATCTGAAACAGGCTCTAGGCTCTGACCTGTCAGCACAGAGCTGATGTGGGGCTTGAACTCATGAACTGAGAGATCATGACCTAAGCCGAAGTCAAACACTTAACTGACTGAGCCACCCAGGTGCCCCCTCACTCTTATTTTTTTTACCTTTCTGGTTTTAGGTATGTTACTTATAAATACCATATAGCTATATTTGCTTAATTCAGTCTGATAAGCTTTAGCTTTAATAGTTCAAAAAATAGCTTAATAAGATAATTTAATCAACTTATATTCATTGCTATTATGGATTTATTTTAGTTATTATATAATAGTTTTTATTTGTTCTAATTTTTCCTGTGTTTTACTTTTTCCTCTTCTTGGGTTTGTTTAGGCCTTTTCACCTCATTCCTTTCTTCCCCTCTTCTGATCTATTTCTTTTTTTTCCAAAATCTTACTTATTTATTTACTCTGAGAGAGGGCACAAGTGTGAGTAGGGGAGAGGCAGAGAGAGACAGAGAGAGAGGGAATCCCAAGCAGGCCCCATGCAGTCAGCACAGACCCCAATGTAGGACTTGATTCTAAGAACTTTGAGATCATGACCTGAGCCGAAATCAAGAGTTGGATGCTTAACTGACTGAGCCACCCAGGCACTCCTCTTTTTGGCCACTTTTAAGATCTTTGCTTTAAGCATTGGTATTCTGAAGTTTTACTCTGATGTTTCAAAATCATAGATTTTTAAAATTTAGTTTGCTTGGAATATGTTTTGCTTCTTATATCTGAGCACTCATTTCTTGGCAATTCTCAGCCATGATAGCTTTAAGGTGTTTCCTCTCTCCTATTTTCCACTATTAACTCCAATAATTATATATAGACATCTTTATTTTTTGTGATTCTTAATCACTAGTCTATATTCTTCTTTTTTGTTCTTTAACATGTTCTATTCTGGTATTTTCTTTAGATCTATTGATCATTTTATCAATTCTCCATTTAGCTAGATCTTATCTGATGCATAGCAAATCTACTGAGGTTTCTAAAAAAATTTATTATTCATTATATTAATTGGTCCTTTACATATACCTTTAATTTTTCCCTTGACTTTTTAAATTTTGTGTGCTTGCTTGGTAAACTCAACATTCTCTAAGTCCAACTATCTTCATACTTGACACCCTTTATCAAAGGATAGCTTGGGGAATCTGGGTGGCTCAGTTAGTTAAATGTCTGACTTTTGATTTCAGCTCAGGTCATGATCTCACAGTTCCAGGGATCAAGCCCTACCTCGAGCTCTGGGATAACAGCACAGAGCCGGCTTGGAATCCTCTCTCTCCTTCCTTCTTTCTCTGCCCCTACCTTGTTCACATGCTCTCTCTTTCAAAATAAATAAATAAACTTAAAAAAAAAAAAAAAGAATAGCTTTAACTTGGTTTGAGAAAACCACAAAAATGCTGACTGGTCTTTATATTCATGAACATTAACCTCACTATGGCCCATTAGATTTGCTTTGGGATAATCATAAACTGACCTAGTTTTCATAGTCTGTCCTTCTCCAAGAAAATAATTTCATGCCTTCTCTTTTCTCCTTAAATCTCCCAGTCTGATCTCTAGATAGTAATTATGTTTCTTATTTCATTAAGAAAACTGGGGCAATTAAAAGATAACTTTGATAGACTTCCAATGCACCTAATTTGCTGTGTGCTGTCACTCTTGTTTCAATAGAGAGGTGTCTGTGCGGCCATCCTTGCTATTTGTGTAGTGCATCTCATTTCCTTTTGCCTGAACAAGAAGATTGTTCTAATAGTTCTCTCCTTTTTCATAGGAATTTCTTCCATTTCTGTTGGATCTTATCCCAGCCATGAATTCTGGGACCTCATATTTTATCACTTGTCTTCCTGCTCACTTCTCTTAGGTCAAAATGACTTCTTTGTTGTTTCTCAAGCATCAAAAGCATGTTATATTTTAGGTCCCTAGGTATTTTCCTCACCTTTTTTATTTGGGGGGAGGCAGCTTAGCCGTTCGCTTTTAAATTCTTTAAAAATATTTTGTTCTACATTTCAATGGAAGAAAAATGTTTCATGGATATGTAGTCATCCGTGCTTTTTCCTGCCCTCTATTCTTAGGTGCTCCTCTAGAGCCCAGCTTTCTCTTGTAGAGTGACCTTGTTCTCAGACCTCAGCCACTTTTCTCTTGATAGTCCCTCAAGGTTATTTTGTGAGGCACCACTGCTTCAGATACTGTCTATAAGCTATGACTCTCAAATCTGTGTCTGTAGCCCAGTCCTCCCCTCTGAGCTCCAGACTTACATGTCCAACTCCTGGTTGAAGTCTGTAGTTCAGGATCAAATAACATCTTAAACATCTAAAACATAACACATCCCAAAGTGAACCCTTGATTTTCCCAGTCAAAATCATCCCTACCTAGTTGCTCAAGCCAACAACTTAGGAATCATCCTTAATTTCTCTATTCACCCTCAGTTGTAATCCATCAAGTGTTGGTTCTGTACAAAAATATATCTCAAGTCTGTCTGCTTCTCTTTATCACCACATCTGTGCCACCACCTTGAGGTCAGCCAAATTTTCAGAAAGGGACATAACTATAGGATGTCATTTGTTCTTTCTTTCCTTTTATTCAATTTTCTTTTGGTGGAAATTAAGTAGAAAAGTCTCCCTCCCACTTTGCTGTCTGTATTCTGCATGCTTAGGTTCTTCTCCAATCTCTGTTGCAGAAAAGCAGCTGCACATGTACACACATCAAACAGCAACAACCATGTTCACCTCCAGGCACAATCTTACTCTATGTTTCCATCTGTATATATGTGAGTATGTATTTCTATATCAGAAAATAAACAGACTACATACTGAGTTTGTTACTAGACATGATGAGTAACAAAGAACAACTTTGTAAAAAAACAGTCTTTTTTTCCTTAAAATTTTTAACGTTTTCTTAAATTTCTTAAAATTTTCTTAAAATTTTTAATGCTGAGAGAGACAGCGTGAGAAGGGGAGGGTCAGAGAGAGAGGGAGACACGGAATCTGAAACAGGCCCCAGGCTCTCAGCTAGCTGTCAGCCCGGAGCCCGATGCCGGGCTCGAACCTGTGAACTGTGAGATCATGACCTGAGCTGAAGTTGGCCGCCCAACTGTCGGAGCCACCCAGGCACCCCTGTAAAAAACAGTTTTGAAATGCGGTTCTAAATTTTAGAGGCTGGACAGCAACAACTTTGGACAATGAGGAGAGGAATTTAAGTGTGAAGTATATTTAGTCTCAATATAGCCTCGTTAGAATCCCTGTAAAGATAATGTATTAATACAAGAATAAAATAAATGCCTTATTCCAGAACTATTGGGTGAGAGCACTTGGAAAAGATTTTATACTAATCATTTATTGCCAACTTCAATGAAATATTCCTGGTTATAACTGATGGCATTTCCTTCATCATTTGATTCCTTCTAGTAAATTTCCAAATTTTCCCAAATAATTTTTAGCCATCTCAGTGTTTAGGAATAGTTCGATATCACAAACAAATTGGAACAATACATTTTTAAAGGAATGCACTATAGCTTAGAAGAACCTTTGAAATAATATTATTAATTGATTATAAGCCAAATATGTGGTACATTTGTAAGCTATTTCATTACTAAACATTGTATAATACTTGAGATCTATTAGTAATTAATATACTAACTTAAATAAATGTATACAATAAATAAAGTAATAGATAATATGATTCTCTGTTTTTAATTTTTGTCATGATAGTCATTATAGTCTGGGGTTTTAGAACAGATTAGAATTAAATTAGAGTTGGCTTTATCTGGCTGAGTCTGGGCATCACTACATTTACCCCTCAGTCATTGGCTCTCAACTATTGGTGAAACTGCTAAGGGCTCATTTTACTTCCTTTACATTGGTTCTGAATCTCCTCTTAATGGAAGACTACCCTGGAAGCTAGTCAAAATAAGATTGAATTTATAGGTTTTCACGTAGAATGGAACCACCTGCTATTTCCACTGCTTTTAGAGCCTCTTATAACTAGACAGCTGAAGCTAGAAAGTGAATCTTAAATTCAACACTACATTCAAATAATCTTTTTAGCAGATAAGATGTTATATTTTACCCCCACCCCATCTTAGTAATGACATTTATAGCTACTTGGGATGCTAGACTTGTAGAGGTTCTCAAAAATTGGAATATTTTGCAATTTGGAAGTATTATATGTATTTTTCCTTTTCTTTGAAATGATGGGGATAATAAACACAATTCTAACTCAGAATTTTAGTTTCAAGAGAAAGCAAAGACCATTTAAATGTATATCAATTTTTAGGATGAAAGACAAAAGGAAATGTTTAAAACATCAAGTTACCTACTTTCTTCTAAAATCCTCTCATTTGAAATAAATGTGACACTATGCTTTGTAGCAGAACTTTTAGAATATTTTAACTGAATTTAAACAGATGTGAAAGGGCAATTCTAGATATGTAAAATTTTCATATGTAATATATTTTTTTTCAGATTTGCTAAAATTGAGTTGCATCAATCAAATTAACTCAGTGTGATATTCTTTTCAAAAGTACTTTTCAGTCACAGTCTACAGGTGGAGACTACAATGTCTCAGTCATCTCAGTATTACACAGGGTTAGGAATCTTAATGGGTATAGCATGGTCAAATGAATAATTTTCTAAATTTTCTTTTTTTAATGTTTAGTTGTTTGTTTTGAGACAGAGAGAGAGAGAGAAACAGAGAGAGAGTGAGAGAGACAAGCATGATCAGGGAAGGGGCAGAGAGAGAGGGAGAGAGAGAATCCCAGAAGGCTCTGTACTACCAGAACTGAGCCCAGTATGGGGCTCGATCTCATGAACTGTGAGATCATGACCTGAGCCAAATCAATAGTCACTTAATCAACTGAGCCACCCAGGCACCCCTAAATGAACCTTTTTAAACTTGGTATGTATGTGTAGATGTTATGAGGACCTTAATTTTCTGCATTATAAACACACATTCTTATTGTTTAAATTGCTTAAACTGTTTAGTAAGTACAAAAATAAAAAGTATGGCTCTTGAAGCCAGCAGCTTGCATCTCTCTTCCAGGGATCATGTGTCTCACTCGGGCAAATAAGACAAGATATTCAGGCATGTACAGAGAGGACAACTATCTGTAGGAATTTCTTTTTCTCTTGGACTTAGTGCTCTTCCTTGGGATACTTTCTGCTTCTACTGTCTGAAGTTTCTCATAACTCTAGATTTGCTTTTTTACTGGAGTCCCTCTCTTAAAATGGTGAACTAATATTTATTTAACATTTTATTTACTTACTTATTCATTCTTTCATATTTTAGAGAGAGAGAATCTTAACTAGGCTTCACACTCAGCAAGGAGCCCAATGTGGGGCTTGATCCTATGTCCCTGGCATCATGATCTGAGCCGAAATCAAGAGCCTGATGCTCAACTGACTGAGCCACCCAGGCACTCTTTTAATATTTATATGTTAAGTAGACGTGTACATCTCACTGTACCAGGTTTGTCACACTCAATTCTTTCAGTAGTCCTCTGAGGTTGGAATGATTTGCCCATGTAACAAATTAGAAAATGGAAGTTCAGATAGTAAGTTCCTGGACTTATATTAGAATCCATCATCTCATTACAAATAACTTCTTTTGATTGCTTCCTAGGGAATTGGACTTCGAAGATTTGTATGAGTTTCACAAACAAAGTATCTTGACAATCTTGGATTTGAGGATTGTAATAGATAAACTTTGTGTAATCTACTAGTTATATGTGCATATGCAAAATAAAGAACATAAAAAAGTAATGGTTTATATTAAAAAGAGAGAAAACGGCAGCAGGCATGCTTTGTTATAAAAATACATCCTCCCTTTCTTGAAATATTGGCATATGTTCAGAAATACACTTGACCATATAGTGTCTGGATCAAAAAATCAAATATAGTGAAATATATAGCCAGATGTGAACAGAAAAACTGCTAGATTGGATAATCCAGTATTAGAGGGCTTGATATCTCTCCAAATCAACAAAATTCATATCCAAATAAAAATACAGAGATTACATCATATTGAAATGAGTTAACTTTCATATTAACCTTCAGAAAAAGGATTAAAAGAATCAAGCCCCGAACACAAGATTCCTTTCTTTTAACACTCTTAGAGCTGAGATTTGAGAGCACAATAAAAAATATGGCCAAACTCCAATATCTCTAAACAAATGATGGTTGAAAACACATGTAATTTTACGGTTTAATACTAAAATCTTGAAATGTATATGACACATTGGTATACTACAAAGTTTGCTTGGCACAGCATTAAGTTAATGTAAGCACTATAGTATGAACGATTTACTCAATAAAAGCAAACACTATATAAAACCCACTCACTAAATTTGGGGTTCAGTAGGACTTCATTACCAGCAAGGTTCACTAACATGATACTCCAATATTGCATTATCTCAAATTATTCACCTCTGGTATAGGACTACCTGAAGATGAAATTTCATCACAGCAGTATTTTGAAATGTTTTCACTTTGGTCTCTTTAGAAAATGAAACCCACCTAGCTGTGCACATGCAATACCACTCTGTGGTAGTTTCTTTAAACATGTATGGATTATTAAATAATTCGACAGTAGAAGAAATTCAATAGTAAACTAAATAAGAATTCTGATAGCCAAGAGAGAATCTTGACTTAATTTTTAGTAAGTCAAAACTAAATAAGTCAAAACTTTAATAAGTCAAAAACTAAAATGATAAGCAAATATCCAGACCATTTGCTACTAGGAAGCAAACTGAAGGATGAAACAAAAGCAGCTAATAAACATGCTGTTTAGCCAATAAAACATGGTATCTACAATGACATCTTTTTAGATTTAAACCATTCAAAAGAGAATCTGTGGTGCAACTGTCAATTACAAATTCTATACGTTTATTTTTACTTCTGAAGTTCTTTTTTCTTATATTGAGAAAGACCGAGAACTAGTGGGGGAGGGGCAGAGAGAGAGAGAGAGAGAGAGAGAAGGAGAATCCCAAGCAGGACCCACACTGTCAGCACGAAGTCCGATGTGGGGTTTGAACCCACAAACTGCAAGGTCAGGACAGAGCTGAAACCAGGAGTTGGATGCTTAACTGACTGAGCCACCCAGGTGCCCCTAATTTCTGAAGTCTGATTTAATACACACGGAAGACATGGAAACGTCTACTATTTTGCAGTACATTTCTTCACTTCTTTTACACAATAGTCTTATTTTGTCTCTGAATAGTCCCTTCCCTGCCACGTTTGTGCAGAAAGCAAATACTTTAAGATATTCAGTTCATAATTTTATAGGTATTAAATTTTATGTCTTGGCCATTCATATGGGAAATATTATTTAAAATTAATGGATTATTGAAGTGCACTAATTATCAAGAGAAGGGCAAAATAAAATAAATACCCAGATAAAATGATTCTTAATTACATTACTAAAAAATTACTTAAGAAGTAAAATATTTATTATGTAACTAGTGTTCTGCCATTACTGTGTTGGAGAAACTTACAGAGAAACAAATTAGGGAATACCACATTCGATGCAATAACCAGCTTATTGCTTTGTTCAGTAAGAAATAATAATGACTGATGACGAAAACGTTTTTCTTATGTCAATGTAATCTATTCAGTGATGTAAAATGCTGTCCATTACAGCGTTTTGTTGTTTTTAAAATAACATACCAGGGAAATGTCTAGGACAATAGAAAATAACAAATCAAAATCAATTTATTCTGTATTATAATTTTGCTATGAATGACTAGCATAAAATACGGGAGCTTTAAGGCAAGGGACCTTTTATTTAAATTGACCAAAGTTTTAATCACCATGGGTACCCAAGTTAACCTCAGAAAAAAAAAAAAGAGAGATAAAGAAAAAATGTTGAATTGAAACAGGTAACCTGAATGAACTTTATAAACACAGAAACCCATGTGGTCTAGTTCATAGTTTTGTCCCAGGAGAGGAAACACAGTCCAAACAACGAAAGCAGTTAAAGTATAGTTCAAATTCTTACGTTTTCCAGATTTCATCAACAGAGATTCATTCATAACCCAACATACCATATCATCATCTCCCATGCCCATTTTTGCTTTACACTCTCTCCTTCTCCCTGCAATGTCTGTCATACCAGCATTGTCTCTTCTCACTTGCTCAGCATTTTAGTCTCATCCCCATTTACCTTCTTCATTCATTTATGAGTGGAGACTTAGCCTCTATGTATAATGAGTTAGCCTTTCCCGCAGCCAATGAAAATCCTTTTCCTTTGGGATGTAGGAGGAGGAGGAGGAGGAGGGAAATGGAGCAGGTATAAGGATGAAGTAAGACTATAAACACTCACCCATTAACACTTTTTTTTTAAAGACACCATAGGAAGAGGTTTTGTTGTAAAACATACATTTAAAATAATCTTCTATTCCTCATTATAACCTCACTATCTTCTCTGGAAAATGGTAGTCATTTAAAAGGTGAATTAGTAGAATCAATAGTTTCAATGCAATATTTTTGGTGTTTCTCAACTGAGAAAGGAGATGAATCCCAAGTGAGGGTAGAGCACTGGCTACTTCCTCTCTAAAGTGTTAAGAGGCAACTTCTTATTTTTAAAATGACAGTAATATTTGCCTTTTCTATTTGTGGTAAACAGTAGCATTTGTATATATATATATATATAATATATATATTTGGATATATATAGCATGACATATTTTACAAATATCTTCATTATTCTTTCAAGATATAAAAGGGAAAGATAGGACCCACAGATTAATGAAATTGTAAGAACAATTAACCTAGGACCCTACTCTCAAACGGCATTTTTAACTAGCCACCTAGACTCATTTCTTCTTCTTCTTTTTTAAATGTTTTAAATGTTTATTTATTTTTTTGAGAGACAGACATAGAGTGTCAGTAGGGGAGGGTCAGAGAGAGGGAGACACAGAATCCGAAGCTACCTAGACTCATTTCTACCCCTAAGCTATCTAAAGACTTGTGAAGTAGACTGAAAAATTAACTCAGTAGCTGGAATTCATTTTCAAATAAATATATATAGACAGATAGATATTGATATCTATCAATAGATAGAGAATCCATTAAAATTAGAGAATCTATAGGTATATATTGATATCTATCTATCTATATATATATCTATAGATTCTCTAATTTTGANAATAGAAAGAGGGTGAGATGTACTCGTTGTAGATATGCTTTTAAGTTCTGACCCTGCCACTTACTCTGTTTGGCCTGGGGTAGGACATTTTACTTCCTGTGAACTGAAGTTTCTTCATCTGTTAAATGGAGGGTAAATTGGAAATCTTGGAGTCTTTTATATTACTAGAATTCTACAAAAGACAATTTTCTTAAAATTCTACTGCATTTCTAAACAGACTAAACATAAATGTAATTTGATCTTTTCTTGGTGGCTGAGGGTCACCAAGAGAAAAATTAATGATGTGATATAGTTAAAAGCCATTGAGTTTGTAAGATCTCTTATTTCCACATAGTATGGAGCCAGACTGCTAAGTGCTTGTATGAATGGTTTTGTGCGTGTGTGTGTGTGTGTGTGTGTGTGAATTTGTGTGTGTGTGTGAATCTTCCTTTAATTTTCAGCTATTGTTTATTGATTTTTCACTATGTCTGTTTATAATGTGCCGCCTTGTTTTTAATACACTTCTTGAGGAGTAAAATACTCTTTTATAAAAAGTAGCAATTGCCTCAAGCAACAGCAGCAAAGTAAATGTTTTGTTTCGTGAAGTCACCAAAGTTTTACTAACAGATAAGTGAGGTATTTCTAATCTCTCACAGTAAATGCATTTTCTTCTGTTTCATCCTCTGAGAAGATGTAAGACAGTTGTTAAAGTATCCTTTCCTTAGTGACACCTGCTTGAAAACATTTATTAAGTCATTAGAGAACCTATCCCCAACAGTCCAAATTAATCTCGACCTTTCCTCATATGTCACATTTTCCAAACAATGCTCCTTCATTATGATTTGATAAGTCACCCTCAATACTTTCACATGCTTCTTAAGCTGTCTAATTTCAAACCAAAACTGTAGTCTAAGAATAAAAGGCTTGTTATTTCTATTAACATTTCTGTTAATATATCTTAAAGTGATGTTATTTTGATATTATTTCCATTTTACTAATGGTATATATGAGAATACACACACATTCCCAGTTAAAATAGTAAATTTGGTTGGCTAGGGAGACTGAAAGAATTTCCCTGTAAGTTACTTATAGAGCTTGATATTGTAGCTTAAATTCTTCTAAGAAACAAAACTAACGAGTGGGACTGTGGTTTGGAATCAGGTCAGAATTTTAAACCATGAAGATTCTTCCTCTCCTCCTTCCTTTTCCTCCAGTGAGCTATCTTTGCAAGTCCCATCTCATCTTATGGGAATTTGTAAGGTACAGTGCAGGGGTGGCTGGTGTCTGTTCTATAAAAGTCTGGCAGTGCCAGGCAATACTTTGTTAATAATCATGGCTGTGTTTGAAATCTGTGTTTTAAAATAGCACAGTTGAACCAATTTAAGAAACTTAATCCATTCTACTCACACTCAATACAAAGATCATTTGGATCTCATCTCATTTGTTTTATGCACACAGAGAAACCATAGTGTCATGCTTTGCTCTTTGGAATAGCAAAATTTCCAATAAATTCTCCCCACTGAAGGTCCTCCTCTGAAATCCCAAGGCAGTCTCGTAACACGACCTTCGGTATAATGAATTTAAACCTCAGTTTCTGAAATCCTATTTGTTCCTCTATGTTGACATAGCATAGAGGAACAATTTGTTTTCCTTTCTGTTATCTACTACTACAACTTCTGTAACTATTTGGCTAACATTGTGATCAATGTCCTAGAAATAGTGCATAGGAACTGAAAAAAGTGACTGGTAAGTTACAAAATATGTATAAAATTTAGGAGCTGATATTTAGGTTCAGAAAAAAAAACTATAGAAGTCACAGAACTAAAACAAGGAAAAATAATATTTTAGATATGTTGTTTTTATGTAAATATTATTTAAGATGGAATCTGTTTCTGAGAGCCATCAAACTCTCCTATAAAAAGAAGATAGAAAATTGCTCAAAATGATATGAAGCTAATGGTACAAGAATATTATCTTACTGCATTAGGATAAATTTCCAGTAGGTTTGAGTTGTTGAGATAAATTCCCCTAAGCTTAAAAGTGGGACCAATGGAAAAATTCTATTAATATCATGCTCTAACATAATGCAAGATAATTGTATGTACACCTATTATATTTCCAATACATCATCTTATAAATTCTGTGTGTGTGTGTGTGTGTGTGTGTGTGTGTATGTTTGTGTGTGTAGAAGGCTGAAATGGTAGTAGTGATAGTGAATTTATTAAGCCAAATATTTGAGTTGTTCTCCCAAAAGGGGAGAAATTGGTTTACAAGATTGTTTGCTATTAAGGCTTAAATACATCCACCATGCTTAGGTTTTCTCTTATGTTTTTCAATTTTTGACAGCTGTCAGTTTACAGATAATTATTTTATCTAAGCATCACAGACACTGCATTAGTATCTTCAGAAAATATACTGTGAAAGCTGCAGTTTCACTGTCCCAAATCAATTACTGCATTCTTAAACTTGCAGTATTATTCATTTGTGGGCACTGAGGCAGCCAGTGGGAGGGTATTGATTGGAGTATAATGTCATGTGTAGCAGGAGAGAAAGATGAAAAGTGTTTTCTGCTTAATGGGTTGGTATTAAGTAGGTGGGAATGGCTTCTAATTAGCCAACAATTGCTGTGCTTCCCAGTTTCCCTCCTTTGCCTCCTCCTGTCGGTCACCAGCTGCCAATCTGCCCCCATTTTTTTTTTTATTTGGAGTTCATTGCTCACTGCAGTGAGAGCCTTTGTTTAAGAAAGAGGGCTCCCAGGGTCTCAGCTGCCTGGGTACAGCTTGCTGCCTACGATGAGTAGCAACTGTCAGTTTATTTTATCTCAACCTTTTCATCATTCTGTTGAAACTGATCGACTGAAGCCACCTGAGAGACCTGAGGATTCCGTACCTACAAGTCATTAGCTAGGACTGCAGTCTCTCACCACATAGCAAGTCAACTGAACACTTCCTGAAATACAGTCCACTTTAACCCCATGTTTCCCCATGAACACATACGCATCCTGTCCCTTTTTTGTTTTTGAAGCTGACTTGCTGGGAGACGCTTCCTTTGAGACATAGACATAGAAGTCAGGATATTTCGCTTTGGCTAAGGGATGAGGATAAAGTCCCTGTGATAGGCCTTGCCAAGGTGATACCAACTGATAAGGGGAGCATTGTTCCATCCACAGCAAAAGTGAAGGTGAAGATGGAAAACATTTTACAAAGTGACTTTATAATATCAGGTCTTAAGCCTCTTTCTTTACAAACATTAAGTGTGCCAGACTGGTCTGATTTTGTATTCGTGTGATCCATAATATGCTTAGGCGGCTTCCTATTTCAATTTAGAAGTGAGTAAAGAAAAATTTTCCACACACTTAAATGATATGAAAGCCTTATTTAAGAGAAGCCATCTAACCTGTTGTATCCAGAACACATCAGAACAGAATGACACAATGAGAAAATTCTACCCATGACACAGTAGAGAATAATGCTTAGTGAAAATCAGTGATGTGCAAACCCAGTGAAGAATTATGCTGTTATATGCCCCTTACAGTTGTAGGGTTGTGAATACGTGATATTTAACCACATTTCAACATGGGTAGCTAGGCTTCTTGGGAAGTGAAATTTTTGAAACACTTAGAGAAAGGGGTGGTAACTGAGCAGAGAAAAAGGTGATTATTTCTGATTAGTGATGTGAAGTAACAAATAACAATTGGGATTATGGATGAAGAGTTCAAAGATTTTCACCGGATTTTAAAATAAATATCTAAAGACGGTGAAAGGAATAGATATACTGAGTTAAAGTGCTTCATATTTTGTATGTGAACCTATAATATTGCTGAGATATATTGTCTGAAGAGCCACTAAATGGGTTTACACACATTAGTGAAGGATCACATATTCATGCAGAAAAGCTAACCTTGCATTATTACCATCCTAAAAATGGAAAAACTTTAGAGCAGATCTCACACATAAGAATCAACTGGTGAGGGGCATCTGGTTGGCTCAGTCAGTTAAGCGTCCGACTTAGGCTCAGCTCATGATCTCACGGTTCTTGGGTTCGAGCCCTGCATCGGGCTCTGTGTGCTGACAGCTAGCTCAGAGCCTGTAGGCTGTTTCGGATTCTGTGTCTCCCTCTCTTTCTGACCCTCCCCTGCTCAAGCTGTCTCTTTCTCTCTCTCTCTCTCAGAAATAAATAAAAACATGAAAAAATTAAAAAAAAAAAAAAAAAGAATCAACTGGTGAGCCAGTCAAGAAGCAGATTCTCAAGCCCTAACCTGGAGATTCTGTAAGGCTGTGTTAAGGCCTGGAATATATACGCATTTATAACAACTCCATTTTGATGCAAGTGGTAAGTGGTCCTTGAGTTACACCCTGAGAAACTGCCTGAGGCTTATCGTGAAGTTTAATTTTCCACAGGGTATTTTAAAATACTTCTATCATAATACAAAATGCAACAAATAGAACAATTTTAATTTCAATGTCATTTTCTTCCTAAGAATCTTCTACTCATAATTTCCTTAAACATCATTAAAACATGAAATAGACTAAGCTAGACTACAATAGAGAAATACCCAAGAGCTTCACATGTATTAAGTCCTGTTTTGTGAAACTCAATTCAAGGTAACATATATTTCTTACTATTGGTTTTAGTCAAAAAGGCCACTGCTTTACAACCTATTCTTCGCATGGCAGCCAAAACGATCCTTTTGAAAAGTTAGTCGGGGTCCTATTCTCAGACCTCGGTGGTAATTTTCTAGCACAACTGGAATAAAATCCAAAAATCACTATGACCTGGAAGACCTAAATTAACTGGCTGCCGTTCGAAACTCAATTCTTTCCTCTCGCCATCTCACTCAATTTGCTCCCACCATACTCTACTGATCTTCTAGTTAGCTGGCTATCTTCGGCCCTTCTAGATACTCACAGGGATTTTGCTTTAAGTTTCTCTGCAAACTACGCCTCTTTTGAGCTGCTTCTCTGAACCTTCTGTTTAAAACAGCCCCCTCCCCATCACTTTCTGTTCTCTTACCTGCTTTATTTTTCTTTCACAGCACTTCACACTACTTCAAGTGATTGATGGCCGGCATCTAAACCTCCGTTTCCATGCCCAAGAAATTCTATACTTTAAAAATTTAAATGGAAACCTGTCCTCACCCCAAGGACTAAGAAGTCAGCTAGTACTCACTTTCCCAGCTTCCCTTGCAGCATGTGAGCCAGGCTCCACCAATCAGCTGCACGCACACCAAACTCTGCTTTGGAAGCTGTTACTGGTTAGTAATACCGGGCTGTGCAGAGTTAAACCCCGCCAAGATGTGAAGTCAGGCACGATTCTGTATTGCAAAGCTTCCTTAGTACTTCTCATGACAAGAAATTTACCTGCCAACGTATATGTGCTAGTTAATTTTTTTTTCAGGACATTTTTTTTCTTTTTACTGTTATATAAACATGGCTTTAGTTACATGCGAACCTGAAAAACTTGCTGGGTACATTTGTATTCAAAGAACAGCATCCCTTTTGTGTCCCTGTTAACAAGTTTGTATAAATATTTACATATATCTAGTTATTGAATTACATTTATGTTGAATTTATTCATGAATATGGATCATAGCATTTATAGGTATTTAAAATTTGGTTTAATTTTAACATATGGCTTGATCTCTTTGCTCAACTTCAAATCACTGTGCTAAAGAAAGTCGAGAAGAGACCTGGAAGAAATAGCAATAGGTAGATTTTGGTCCAGTTATCCTTTACAAATTATATTTTTCTTGGCATGTACAGAGAAAGCTACCCAGTACAAAGCTGATCTGTTTTTTTTTTAAGGGATAATTCCTATGTTAGATATAGAAAGTGACAGTATTATGCATAATTATCTATGCAATTACACTTGCACATGCTTGAAAATTTTTAGCCAGGAATGCTTAATAACATTTGCATGGTTAAATGAGACAGCAGAAACAACTGGAAAGGCCTCAGGGCATGGTCATCTATTTAAGCATCCACTTGGATTTTCAACATAATTAGTCATATAATTGTGTGCCTAAACTTAGTAGATTCATGTAAGTAATTATAAATTATTAAAAAGCTGTGCATGTGTTTTGCTCCCTATTTCCTGCCAATCAAATTACTAGGGAATATAGTATGTTCACATTTCATCATATAAATCTCCAAATAAAATTACAGTATAAAGCCCTGAATGAAGGTGAGTAAACAAGTGAATCCATTCAGATGAGATGTAGTTAATATAGTTATGTGGACATCTTCAATACTTACAAAGAATTCCTATGATCAAATCATAATGAAAGTTTCTTCCTCTATCCCTACTAAGATGTTCTTTTGTGGTTTTTTTGTTTTGTTTTGTTTTGTTTTGTTTTGTTTTCAAAAGAGAGAGCATGAGTGTGTAAGCAGGTAGAGAGAGGGGCAGAGGGAAAGAGAGAGAGAATCTTAAGCAGTTTCCATGCTCAGTGCAGAGCCTGACAGGGGGCTTGATCCCATGACCTTGGGATCATCACCTGAGCTGAAATAAAAAATCTGGTGGTTAACCAACTGAGTCACCCAGGTGCCCCTCTACCAAGATTTTTATGAAAAAAAAAGTTTATTTTGCTTATGTTGTTTCAGACATGAGTTTTTCATTTATTAATTTTATATTTTAATTTTAATTAATAGCTAAAGGTTAGACATAACAGCTTCCTCTCATATAGTTGATTTCTTCTTTTTCATAGTTTTGTTAGTGGGTGATGGTAAAAAGGCCAAATAAATCTGAACAGTCAAAAATATTAACCCCTCAATTTTATGATGGTCATTTGATTTATAAACTCTCCCAGTTTTTCTCACCAATCCTCTACTTGACTGTTAATTTTGAAGCTTCATTTATTTCATACTTCTCCATTGTTTTTCATTCCATTGTTATTTTAATAACTGGGTTGAAAATGTGGAGATTTGAGTTAAACTGTATATCCCTTCACAGGAGCTCATTTAACAAACAAGATGAGAAGAATTTTGAAAGTGTTGAACTAAATTCCCTTTGATAAGAGTGCAAATTACACATTAATAGCTGCGGACACAATGGAATACTTAATCTTAACACATAGAAATCAGACTATCTCACTAAAGGCTAGCATTAACCAGTCTTTTTCTCATTTTGGGTGCCTGATTCCATGTTAGAAGTCAATAAATGCAACCCCTTAGAGGCATCACACTTAAATGAGCTAACCTTAGTTTTCTCTATTGGTTTGACAAAGTCCAACTTGTTTACCTTAAGGGCAAGATGAAAGAATATCTATTTGCTCAGATTTTTTGATCAAAGATAGAATGAAATGAAAGGAAGAAAATACCTGAGTATACTATAGTGATAAAGATTTGGGGATGGTGAATATTGGCTAGTGCTCTTAATATTTATCTCATTGTGGCAGTAATTTAGAGGGTTCAGAAAGTAAATGTGTTCAGGTGTTTCTAGGATTTGGAGTGCTTCAAGGATTCATTTTAGGAAGGTCAAGACACTGGTCAGGATGAACTGGCATTAAAATTAAGAAATATGCTAGCATTTCTTCTGATTAGATTCTTATTCAATATTTCCCACACTGAGCACACTGTACCCATCCCTGGGAGGCAGACATCACCCACGAGAAGTGAAGTACATATTCAGGCATCATTACTCGAGTCAGTCATCATAAAAAGGCATTATAAGTAATTTCTAATTTCTAAAAGAATATTCATCATGAAATCTATTTATTTTTCTATTAATTATGCTGAAGAATCTAGCCTATAAAAACATTCACTCTTGTCTGAGAGTTAAAAATACAGGAAGGGCAGAGGAAAAGAATTTAAAGGAAACGGAGTCTTGCGACCATGGATATAATTTCTGATTGATGTTGTGGTTTTAAAAAATCAAAATTCATAATGGGAATACAAAGGTACAAAGGTGAGAGGTAATAACAAACACTCCCACACAGTAGCCCAAATCAAAAAAGCTTTGGAAAAATTCAGAAGCTAACAAAATTTGTTCACGTTTTA
Organism: Crocuta crocuta; assembly: GCF_008692635.1. NCBI lineage: Eukaryota > Metazoa > Chordata > Mammalia > Carnivora > Hyaenidae > Crocuta > Crocuta crocuta. Next base: position 100,369 of record NW_027527574.1, read on the forward strand.
AGTATTCATGTCACTTCTTTTTTCAGAAGAAATTGTATAGATTAGGAGTTACTTGAGTTATCCCAAGAGAGCCTTATTAAGGAAGGATTAAATACACGTATGAGAAGATTCTTTTGCCTCCAAATTCTAGTAATGGTAGGAAAGTGTTCACCTAAATTGGCGCAGGGTTTGGAATCCATGCCCACAGGGAAAGGGACATAGTTGGAAGCAGGGTAGAGACCCCTCCGTGGGAATTAGATAAATACAGATAGGATTTCCTCAGAACTTCTAGCCCTAACTCTGTATTGGTCCAACTCTGGCATTTATTCTCGTTTTGCAATGGTTTAGCCAACCAACAAACTTTTCATAAGCTTTTCAAACTAGCAAATTAAAGGTGAAATTGAAATAAAACCAGATGAGAAAAACCCAGTTACATTTTTTCTCCTGGAAATGGTGAGTTCAGTGTGCCTTGGAAAGTTAAAACTGGTAACACCATCAGCTACCAAGAACTGTGAGCAGAATCTAAAAGAAGTATAGTTTTTGTTTGAGCAATCAAGAATTCTCTTTTATTGAACCAAGGCAGCAGATAGAGAAGGAGGCTCTCAGAAGGGAAAAAAAGGAAAAAGAAAAAAAAAAAAAGATCTTTCAACCCGAGGGATCTAGAGCTACATTATTATTTCCCAATGAGGTAAGCATTAGTTTTCTGAAAAAAAGTATTTGATTCCTAAGGAAGCAAATGTGTCATTTGTGTTGTAGAAAACATATGAAGATGGGGGAACTGTGTTTGAAGGAAGAAATCTGAAATTCAGGCTCAAACTCTGCAGTCTTTTTTATTTAAAAATTTGGCTACAATTAAGTATTGATTTTGTCTTCTTCGGCATGTTTCATCTTTGGAATTATTTTATTATCAGTTGCAGAAGCCAGTGAAATCTCTAAGCTCTTTCTTAAAATTTATTAGAAGTATACTTTGATAATCTATCATGATTTAGATGAGACTGGCAGAAAAGATACATATCTTTCTTAAGTTTTCTGACAGTAGCATAGAGTATATAAAGAATGTATTTTAATGTTTCATTCTCCTTTGTCTTATCAAACTTGTTTTCTGTGACAAGAAATGCAAGTAAAACACAAAGGATTTTAAGAATCTCTGCCTTAGAAAAAAATCACAAGCAGACTTGCAACCTATAAACACACAATTTATAAATTGTCATATGGAGAAATGGCTCTCCAGGTTCTACCCCTGGAGCTCCCACTGCTGCTATGCAGGGGCCATCATGAAGCACCCCGAAGCTTGCAGAGTTAAGGCAGGCTACATTAAGCTGTACCAGCAAACAACTCTGAAAATCTCAGTGGTTCACCACCATAAAGGATTATTCTGTGTTCACACAAAGTCTGCTGTGGATCCAAACAGCCAGGACAAATGTTCCATGTGCAGAGATTTACTGTGTCCATCTTGTTGCCCTATAAGTTTTACTAAAGCTTCCACTATGATCACTGCAGCAGGGAAAGAAAGAATCAGCTGTAGGATCTCAGGCAGGCTCTCCTATCTTATACCCAGAGGTGACTTTTGCCAGGGGCCAGAACTAGTCACTGAGCCCTGCCTAGCTGCCAGGAGCTGAAAAATGCAGTTCTCCATGTGCCTCAAAGTGTAAAGAACCAGATACTGGTAAGCACATAGAATGGATCAATGGTTACTGAACCCTCAGAAAATTATATGCAGTAATTGTAGGTTTCTCTGAAGAGCAGAGAGAGACCTTAGCTTTCATCAGATTCTTCAAGGGGATAGTGATTTGTCATCGAACAACCCTAATAAGTTCTTTTTTTTAATGTACAAATTTGGGGCACTTGGGTGCCTCAGTTGGTTGGGCGTCTGACTCTTGATTTTGGCTCAGGTTATGACCCCAGGGTTGTGACATTAAGCCCTGAGCATGGAGTCTGATTGAGATTCATTCCCTCTCTCTCTCTCTCTCTCTCCTTCTGCCCCTATCCTCCAACTCCTGCATGTGCTCTCTCTCTAAAATAAAATTTTAAAAAACAACCAAACAGTGCACAGATTTATATTGAAGAAAGGAAAGCCTTGAAATTCAGGAATAGCTTAGAGAAATTGAATTTAGGGCAAATTTCCAGACTGTAGAATACCAGTCCATGTGTTGGCCTCATTATCCACAATTATTTTGCCCCACACTGCCTGAGTGGGTTCAATTGTATGGTATATTACAAATGTTCCAAATTCTGGCAATCGGTAATCTTCCAACATATAAAAAAATCCTAATTGCTCTGAAGAGGCTAAACTACTTTCAGTCATTCATAACATGGTGTGAATCAGCTTAATCAGACTGGTTTTTTCCTAACAGTATTCATATTTTTTTCCCAAGGATCACTGTCCTGTGCTGCTCGTTGTCCAATTTCTGCAAACATTTGTCTTCTGTGTTTTGTCTTTTTAGCTGTTTAAGACAGGAAGGTAATCCTTTCCCTGTTGCTCCATCTTGGCCAGAAATAGAGTTCCACCTGTTTCTTTTCAATGTGAATATTCTTATCTGGACTTTAATTAAAATTGTAATCTTTTGAGGGTGTCTGGGTGGCTCAGTCACTTGAACATCTGACTCTCAATTTCCGCTCAGGTCCTAGACTGAGCACCACGTTGGGCTCTGGGCTGACAGCGAGAGCCTGCTTGGGATTCTCTCTCTCAAAAATAAACAAATAAACATTAGAAAAAGAGAATCTTTTTAAATGTTAGACATGGTTTCTAGTAAATGTAAAGTAATATTGTAAAAAAGTGCAACACATAGAAAGAATTCCTAAACTAGAAGTCTAGAACACTAGATTATAGACCCATTTGTCTTTCAGATTTTTGCATGACTGCCTTTCCCTGGACCTGAGGACATTTGAAAAGAAAAAACTTGCGGGCCAAGTAATTTCTTTGGTGGCACACAGCTTGATAATTTCATGGTTCTATAAACTCAAAAAAGTTCAAGGCTTTAACCCGTTTTCAGAAGCTAGAAAGAGGCTGTAGAAGTGGTACTAGATTGAGGAGGGCAGAGACAGCCACAGTCCGAAGTACATGAAGAAGGCGTAGTGATGATAAAGAACCAGGCATATTCAGGAATCAGAGGCCCAAGGAATAGTGGGGAAAAGGTAGTGGTTGAGGAGATGCTGAGGGGAAGTATGACACAGGATTGAAAACAGGAGGATGAATTGAAAGTCTGCAGATGAAACAGGGCACTAGCTTTCGCAACTTCAGCAGTGCCAACCAGGGACAAGTACAACTGCATATGACAGCAGAGAGCTGGAAACTCCTTTTTTATAAATTATAGCAGAGAGATCAAATATTTACACCCCACAATTTTACAGCTCTTTGATATATTAAAATAGTAATAATAATAGTAACAACAATAATATGATTCCCTTTTGTTGAAACCCACAGAAACAAGTATTTGTGGGAGTAAAACAATAAATAAAATGCTCATGAAAATCTAGATTGAACTCTTAAAGACTACAAAATGCCATATCCATTTAGAGTATGATCCTACGGAGGGATTATTCCCAGGTCCATAGGAATCTTATTAGTGATCTGTTTTGAACCTCAGATAAAGATACCTGGATTGAAATTTTTTGCCTGAAGTCACAAAGCTAATTAGTGCTCAATATAGTATTAGAACCCAGGTAACTGGACTTTTGAGCAACACCATCTCTCAATTACCCCAAATGCCAGTAGGGTGAGCTTTGATTTAGTCAGATTTTTCATCAGAATCTTCTTTTTATGTGTCATGCTTTTGAACACATTTTTAGAGACAGAGGTTTGCTCTGTGACAATAAGATGCAGTAAAACCTGCTTGCTGACTTTTTGGCTAATTCGGTAACTTTCTCCTCATTGTTAGGGTTATTTAACTGAAGTGGCTGATCAAAGTATAATAGAACATGAGGCTCACTCATGAATGTGGCTTTTTTCACATTCATTAAAAGGGCTGAGTTCATGAATAAAAAATACAAGCAAAGAAGAGGGTAGGAAAACGTGGCTCGACATTAAACCAGGGATTCAACATTAAACCAACATAAACCAAGGGCTGAGAGACAAATTCATGATCTTGATTGTTTTCTTTTAAGAATATTAAATGATTCATAAAACGAGAGTGATATTTTTGGCACTCAAGGAACCCTTTACATGTCATTTTGTAGAACAGTGTCATTACTGGCTAGCCAGAGTATTCATCTATTTCTATACTCAGGATTTGCATCCTATTTCTCTGATATAATTTACATTTGACTTCCATAAGAATGTGCATTAAAATCATGTAACTGATATTATCAGTGAAGTGGTTAACCATGTTGGCATTTGAATGGCTATAATTACATTTCTAAGTTAACAGTACTCCTAAATTGCACAAGAAAAGCTTTGTTTCCCTGTTACTATTCCACACTTCGGTCTATAATCTCCAAAAGACAGGATGAATTAGCTTTTCATTAAAAAGATAAATTTCATGATTGTAGACATAATAGTTATAGTAGAAAACTAAACTATATTCTGGAGAAATCAGCAGAAATTCATAGGCCTTAATCCTTCCAGAGCCAACCAATTTCTGTTGCTTCAGGCTTGAATAATTTTACTGAATTGCAATAAATTTGAATTCCTTCTAAATTCCTAAATTTGGGGAGAGAATCTATTCTTATCTCACTATTGGAAAGGAAAGGAAAGATGAAATTATTCCAACCATATCTAAGAGTATTAGAATGGTATGAAAGTTCCTATATTTGCTGTGTTCCCTCCAAAAGGTACAAAGATGAGAGATGATTGCTGGTGAATCACTGTTCTATTTTATCTAGAGACCTGAGTGCTCTCACTCTCTATTCCCTTAGGGGGTCATGTTCCTCTGCTTAAAAGAATATTGCCTGCTCTGTGAGCTAATGATTTGTTTGGAGGATGTAAGTCTCAGAGGTGAAGAAAACTGCACAGCCTTTATAATATATCTTTCAAATCTTTGATCTACTTTTTTTCTGCATACATGGGACCCCTCAACAGCAAGATTAAAGATGCCTCTTCAGAGGAGAAAGGCAAAATTTGAAAACCTAAATGCTGCTCAGGTTTCCAAATAATATTTCTGTATTGCCTTATTTTGTCAACATCACACTTGATGTTGTCCTGCCTTCATGTGATAACCACACGGTAATCAAAATACAGCACTGGATCGTAGTTGCTTTGTTGTTCTTGTTTTTCCAAGGAGGCATGGAATTATGAACCCTATTTTAAAAAGTGATCAGTGCAAATATGTCCTCATGATGAGGACATACATACTCACTTTGAATTCTATTTAATTTGACAAAATATTTAGTTGGTACCTAGCAGATGTTAGGCATTGTGCCTTCTTTTGTAGGAGATACCAAGAATCAGCATCTGTTTTCAAGACACTCCTACTCTCACTGGGCAGATAAGGCAATTACAGAAATGGCCACGATAGGATGCAGAATATGACAGATGAAAAGCGCTTGGAGAGAAATGAATGGCATTCAATGTGGGAACAGAGACAACAGTCCAGTAAGAGGGGGATCAGGGAAGATTTCGACATTTGAGAAGGGCCTTGCAAGACCAGTGAGATTTCCCTGGATGGGGCTAGAGTTGGAAGTGAGGTGGTGATAATAATGTATGTTACGTGTATCTGGGGGACGTGGGGGTGGTCGGGGGAAGAGAGGCGGTCAAAACACGTTGAGAGGCTTGTACTTAATTTGTAGGCAGTAGGGATCCAATGAAGGTTTTGAAACAGAGCAAAGGTAGAATAATAAGGATCTGTGGTTTAAGAAACATTTTTGAAGCACTGAGAAAGCAGATTTTAGTATTTTGAACTAAAATATGTCTATGTAAACAAGCAAGTATGTTTGATAATGTCTGACTGGTCTTATTTCCAAATAGAACAACTATCACTAAAAATGTTAAGTATGCCAGTAGTAGAAGAATTAACTTCTCATTTATATTTGAAACTGAAAGATTCTTCTTCACTTTTATAACGACATAGCTCATCCATGCATAGATTTCTAATTTCAGTCAAATGAATCAGGAAGGGGGTGTACTTTTATAGCATTTCAGAGAATTTAATCTTCTCCATCATACAAATAGCTGAATTTTTACTCTCTGAATAATATTTTGAAATGCATTTTTTTTTTTTTGCTTCCTAAGCTCTTTGGAACATCCTTACCAAAAATGAGGATAAAATTTAAAAAGAATAGAAAAATAAATAGCTTTATAGGGTAAGAAAAAACAAAACAAAAGAGATCTTTGAAAAGCTCCAAAAGACTGCAGCAAAAAGACACATGGCTCTGATCAGAGAAGCAAGTTTTGAGGAGTATTTTTTTTCCTAATTATTATCGTGATGGTCAGAGCTTATCCAAGTAAATATGAAAAAGTGAGTAGCCCAACTTGTTCTCTACCAAACCTTTTATCAGAAAAAGTAATCTAATAGATAGACGGATCATATTTCCTCTGCGTTATCTCCTGGGTGGACAAAATGAAGGAGTAAAGGGAAGATAATTCAAAACTACAGAACAAGCTCGCAAATATATGACAACTCAACACTCTGAAGTGAGCAAAATATTATCGAAAAGTGGTTAGTTAATAGTTAACTGTAAATATTTGTTGGGCATTTGAGCACATTGAAATTCAACAAGCAATCTGTTTTTTAAGACTTCATCTTGTACATATATTTGGAATGAGACCTTTACTTATTTCATAACAAAAGGACAGACAGTGTTAAGTGGTATTCTACTAAGATAAAAGAAGCAATAAAATTCCTTTGTGCCCAATTTACTGTTATTTCCTATTTATTCTATGGAGAAAATAAATACCAAAGAGCTTATTGTTTCATCTAAATGACTTAAGGGGAAAGAAAAGAGTTCCAAGCAGGAGAGGCTTCTTTACATAACACAATTTTGTCTGCAATTCCATTTGAGTTATCCCCAAACATCTCCAAAATATTTTGCTTTAAATAGTTTGATTTACCAACAAGTATGTAACCTAAAGGTCTGTCATAGGCAGTACTGTTAAAAATTTTTAAAAATCCTATTCTGAAGTTCTTAACTGGGGACTAGAGCTGAGTCAAGCTGACATAAAAAGTGATCCTCACATCCCCTCTAATATTCATGTAGTAAAGAATAATTAAAATTACCAATAAAATCAAAATCACCAATGGAGCCATCAAGAATGACACAAAAACTAAAGTGTTTTCAAAAAGCCAAGTCTTACCGATATTCTGATGAGGTGCAACCCTGCTTCTATTCTCCTTCCACGACAGCAGGTAGTCAAGGCTGGTGAGATCTTCAGACTCGATATAATTGTTAATGGTCAGCATTATTTGATGAGCTTTTGCTATTCCATAATGAACTTTTGTTTCATCCACATTATGCATGTTCATTAGCTTTGCTGTTGTGTCAAAAGCTTGTTGAAAGTATTCAGAAGCTTTATTGTAGTATCCCTAAAAATGTAAGAGAAATCATTTTTTTCCCTTAATTTTTATTCCATCATTCCACACGTCTGCTCACCTTGGCATATACCACACTGGTCTTTCCACATATGGCATTCATCTTCCAGAGGGAAAGGGCTAGTAGGGTCTCTATTAGAATAAGGTTCTTTTATTTGTTTGTTTGTTTGTTTAGAATAAGGTTCTTTTAAAAAGTTGTGATTATTCACCACACAACATCTTAAAGTTAATACACTAAAAAAGTTTTATCTACCAAGTTGAACTATGTGCAACTTAAGTTTTTTTGGATTAAAAATGTTCAAATATTAGTTTTTTCATATGGTTCAACGTAATACACTGTAGCAAAAAGAAGTTTGAGACTCTTGAATGCTGAGAACAAACTGAGGACTGATGGCGGTTGGGGGGAGTGATAGAGGATGATGGGCATGGAGAAGGGCACTTGTGGGGGTGAGCACTGGGTGTTACATGGAAACCAACTTGACAATAAACTATTAAAAAAACTAATGCAAAATAAATAAAAAATAAAAATGGTCAAATATTAGTATTTTCATATGGTTCAACCTAATACACTGTAGCTAAAAGAAGTTTGGGAAAGAGTATCTGATTCACATTGATTTGGATGTAAGTTTCTTACTTGTAGCATTGGATTTACTTAATGAAGTATTTTAAACCAGATTTTGTGTTCAGACATAGCAAGAGATCATTTTCAGTCAATTTAATCAATGGCCAGTGAAAATACTGTATCTGCTGACTTGGTTGTTGCTCTTGTTTTCTCCATGTGTTTATGTCATTCTTGACTGTGGACATAGGAGGTATTCAAGATTTCTGAAAGTTATGAACTTGATGGCACTAGAACAACTCATGATCTGTTTATCTCTTTTCTAAGTCATTTCCAACATCTCACTGCAAAAATTCAAGGTGGTGTTTCATTTTTTTTTTTTTTTTGTGGGTTTTGGTTGTACTCTCCTATCCTCCTAAAAGCCACTGTCCACAAATAAATAGTATTTATCAAGCTCTTTCAAGGTGTCAGGGCCAGTGCTACGTTCTTCATGTGTATTATGTCACTAACTTTCATAAGTCATCCTATAAGGAAATGTTATTCTTATTCTACAAATAATTAAATTGAGCCCCAGTAAAGAGACTATTTTCTGCCAACCTTGAATCTTCTAAAATGCTTCAAAAAAGAGTTTTCTTCAGTAGAGGATATCATTTTTAGGATTGAGCTGTACTTTTAAGACTCTAGGGAACAAAATTCCCCTTCTTCGCTGACTTACAACCCTCGTCTTTCCTCTCCCCTTCCCTTTAGCCCTCTCTTCTTTTCTCTTCTCCTTCCTCTCTTCTTTCTTCTATACACATAAACATGCATGCATACTTTTGAGAAGAAGCCCTTACAAGAGGGAATATCTTATTACAAGTTTTAAAATTATATTCTCACAACATTTTATGAAGGAACTGTTATTACAAACACCATAGAAGAACCCTTATTGCATACACCAGTGGAGGCATACTCAACTCCATGTATCTCTGTATAAGCATGACATTCAGACAGCAACCTGAATACAGAAGTTGCTAGCAAGGTGAGGAGGGGGAGAAATAGGGCTTGTGTGACAGTTGTTACCTACATACGCAGTACATATAACATTATGTTATAGACCCACAAGGACAGGTTAGTGAATTCTACTCAAATGGTTGATTCCAATTAAATTTGCTAGTTTAAACACAGTCCCTCTGTATTTTATCAATAGTAATTTTTGTTTGTTGAAGTGAACAATTCTTTCTTTTATTTCAAAGTGTATAACATAGAATTGATAGAAGGATAAGTTTACTTAATTAGAAAAGGTAAAATTGTACCAAAGATATTTGTATGACAAGCAAATTATATGATTGAGAAACAATACAAATATTGAAGATGAAAATAAAACTGGTTAATATTTTGGAATGTTTTGCTAGATATCAAAGATATAGGACAAAAGAGCTGAACATATGTAACTAGACCAAACATTTCTATTTTTAAAAACAGAGAAGTATAAATATCTAATTATTGTTCTAGTTATACTTCTGAGCATTAGGCTCAGAACTTTAGATGAAAGTCTTAGGAAAATTAGGGACCATAAATAAATGGACTTATATTTAAATTTCCAGAATTATCTTATATATTTTTATGTTAGAATGAACTTATTCATTCATCTGGTAACTACTACTTACCAAGCTCCATGCCAGGCAGTGGGGATTCAGCAGTTAACAGAATTTACTTTGCCTAAAACTTATATTAGATTTTTTAACAAGTATTTCCTCCAAAATAGTAGCATTATAATTATAATTATTAATTATAATTATAATTACATAAAATTATTCTTCCCTCAAACTGAGCCTAATATTCAGTCATTAGATACATACACAACTGCCATAAAACTGATATCAACCTAAATTTCTGTAGTTTAAAACACTATTAAGGAAATACATTAATTCTTTTCCTATGCAACCATTTTTATACATACCATTTTGGAATGAGATTTCACTAATGTGTATTGCATTTCTAGATTTTCAATTCTTAAAGAGTTTAATACCTAAATTTTGTATCTTCTCCAAAGGTTCTATCCAATGTTCTATAGTTCAATTCTGCTATCAGTTAATCCCTATCTAATCATAATATTCAGAAGACTCCAGTATATAATCTTGGCAATATTAAATATGAATTTGAGAATACATCAGTGAATTTATGCACTTCATGAATGGATCTTATTGGAAAAGAGAACTTTGTTTAGTGTTATAACTATCCACTTGATCTTAGCCAAAAGGCCGAGAAGCGATTTTAGTGTCATAACTATCACTGAGAAGTATTTAGTGGACAGTTTCAGGACAGGACCTTGATGACATCACAGACCTTAAAACAAAGCTTGCATTATTGCAATATATAGAATTTTCATGCATCATTCTAATTCTTACTAGATCCTTCTTAGTGCATCTGAAATGCCACTCTATCCAATGAGCAAGCTAAAAAATAAATGAACATTTTCTCAGTACTAAGGAAAAATCAGTTTTTGCACATTTTCTCTGCTATTTGAGTTTGGAACTACCATTGTTTTAACTACATGATTATTATCTGATCTTATTAGGGAATGAGCAATCTTATAAAGAGTCTATTAGTTATTTTCCCGATAGCATTCTCATTTGACTACTTTATATTAGTTATATGTTTTCATCAAAACATAACATCAGGAAGGTGGGATGGGTGGCCCGTATTCCATGATTATATAGTAAAAGGTAAATTAATTAGGATAAATAATCTTTTAAAGATGTGTCAACTATAATTATAATAACACTATCATAACTAGAGAAAACAGTTAATTCTAATATTTTTCCAAATACAGTTTTGTATTATAATTGTGGTCTTATATTTCTTGGAATTGATTATAAAGAATACAATTAGAATGCAGTGCATGAATAATATGAACCCAAAAAGAGATGATGAAGGCAGTATGTAGAAGGCCTTAAAAGAATACTGACAAGTATCAGCAATGTTAGATTTGCTTTTGAAGATTCACTACAGCTTTTTAGAATTATTGTACAAAAATGAGATAGAAGTTTGGAATCCCTAAAGTGAGACAATCCTATTCTCCAGAGGTATAATTAGTTACAAATTTATTGATTGATTCAATGAATTCACATCTTTTTGCTCACCAACTTTGTGCCAGGTTCTCTTTTAGGATCTGGAACAAAATAATAAGGCAGATATGGTTCTTATTCTCATTACGCTTCTATTCTAGTCAAATTAAAGAACAATAAGAAAATATCATAAATAGGAAAACTATGAGATAAGTCTATGTGGAATATTAAAGCAATGTTAAAGAGTGACCTGGTGGCTGCTTTTTTTCATATGATTTTTATTTTGGCATGCAGCTCTCAGGACTTCAATGAAAAGAAATGGAGATTTCAGATATTTGGTAAGTGGTAGAAAAATTTTTTTTCAACCAAGCAGCTACTTTTATTGATTGAATTTTTTTACTTCTTTCTCAAATGTCTTCAAAAGCTCCATAGAAATCAGTGGATTAGATTTCATCATTTTATTTTATTAAAAAATTTTTAATGTTTATTTTTGAGAGAGAGAGAGCATGAGCAGGGGAGAGGGTAGGTGTAGAGAGAAAGGAAGACACAGAAAATGAAGCAGGCTCTAGGCTCCAAGGTGTCAGTACAGAGCCCGGACACGGGGCTTGAACTCACAAACCCGGAGACCATGACCTGAGCCAGAGTCAGACGCTTAACAGACTGAGCCACCCAGGCGCCCCACTTTGGGGTGATTTCTTATGCAAAAATCTATAATAAGTCTACATTTCAGATGTCTGTTTTGGGTAACACTTATTTAGTTTCAAAAAGTAAGAATTTTTCTTTATTCATATTCTAAACCAAGGGGTCAATGCTTAACCGATAGAGTCACCCACGCACCCCAAGATTTCATAATTTTAGATTAAGAAAATGTGTTTGAGGAATCAAATTAGAAAAATGGTAGCTGTGATTAAACAGTGTTCCATATGAATAACAATAACGCCATCTTAAATTACAAAATACAAGTACCTTTTCAAAGTACTTTCATACAGTTTTGGGTGTATAACATAATGATTAAGTATTTGTATATATTACTAAATGATCACCAAAATAAATTTAGGTAATATTACCTCACATGGTTACACATTTGAGAACTTTTAAGATCTACTCTTAGCAAATTTCAAATATATAATAACATAGTGTTATTAACTGTAGTTACCATGCGTACATTAGATCCCCAAGACCTACTCATTTTATAACTGGAAGTTTGTGCCTTCAACTATCTTCACCTATTTGGCTATTTTTATTGGGTTGCCAAGGGAAGGCCTCTCTGAAGAAATGACATTTAACTGAGATATGATGACAAGACATCAGCAATATGAAGTTCAGATTAGAGGGCATTCCATAGGGCATTCCAGCTAAGGCAGATGTCCTAAGGCAGGAAAGAGCTCTGCATGCTTGAAGGACTTCGCTAAGCCCATTGGGCTGTGTTGGAGTGGATGAGGAGAGTGGGAAGAAAGAAAGTCCAAGGTGGGGTACGGGAGTGTACATCTCACAAAGAATATTTCAGATTGGGGTGAGGATTTATATTTATGTTCTAAGAAGAATGGGAAGTAATGGAATAGTGTTTGAAGCAAAGAAATAACATAATTTAATTTACACTTAAAAGGACTACTTGGGCCTCTGTGTGGAGACTGGATGACACAGGGGTGGAGCGGGGACTGGGCTTGAATTTACTGTCATAGTGCAGTAGACAGAATAGAGTGTCATAAACTGACAGGATGACAGGAGCAGACACAGAGAACAAGGTGGGTCTGAGATATGTTTTGGTGGGAAAAAGGTCAGGATTTGCTTCTGGATTAGATATAGATCAGAAAGGAGAGAAGAATCAAAGAATATCTAGATTTTTGGCTTGATCAACTAGGCTGATGGATCATGATGCCATTTATTTAGATGCAGAAGCCTGGGAGGAAGGAATCATGTTAAATTTGATATGTCTGTTAGACGTCCAGGTAGAGATGCTAAGTGGCCAGTTAGAGTTACAAGTGTCCCAAAGAGAGATCAGGGATGGAGATACAAATTTGGGAGCCATCAGTATATGGATACTATTTAAGGCCATAGACTTGGATGGGGTCAGATAAGGAGAGCTCATAGACTGAGAAGTCTTCCTAGAAAACACCTGAATCATATTCATCATAGTTGAACATTAAGTTAACAGAGGAATAGAATTTAGAGGAGATATGATGAGTTCAGTTTTTAACAGGTTATATTTGAAGTGATCTAAGTGAAGATATCAAGCAGACAGAAAGATAGGAGTCTGAAGTTTCAGGGAGAGATCCGAGCTTGAGATATTAAGAAGCTAAGTGCTTTTAGGGGCGCCTGGGTGGCTTAGTCGGTTAAGCGTCCGACTTTCGCTTAGGTCATGATCTCGCGGTTCGTGGGTTCGAGCCCCGCGTCGGGCTCTGTGCTGACTGCNGTACCCAGTATGTCCTAGGAACTCACCTAGGTATCATGTATGTATTTTTAATTTCTAATCCTCAAATAGCTTGTCTTTAAGGTATTTTGTTATTGACAATTAAAAGATGAATAAAGAATAACGAATTCATGTGCCCAAGGTCACAGTTAACAAATAGCTGAATGCAGATTCGGGGTCAAGTGGGCAAAAATCAGTGAGTTTCCTCTTTGTCCTGACAGTTTCCTTCATGGAAAAGTGTAATAGATAGCATGTGCTGCAAACATCTTATGAGACTGTTCAGGTATATAGCTGAAATAAAGGCATTTAATATAATTAGGAAATACCCATAAGCAGCTGAAAAGAGAAACATGAAATAATTCTTCGACATTTCCTCCAGGAATGATATTTTCCTAGTCACTCCTTGTCATTTCCCTAGTTCCCTTTGTAGAACTAGAAGGAAATTCAGGATGTCATCAAGGGTATCCTCTTGTTTCAAAAATATGAGAAGGAAAAATAACTATATTTAGTTCTAATAAACCCACTTTGTTATATGTTTTCAAATCATACTTTTGGCAATGATTTAACAATTCAGATTCAGCCTGAGAAGTATTCAGTAGATTCTCTGACTTGCGGAAGTATCTGAGAAGAATCACAGTAATGCATAAAAATTGAGTTCAACATTAACAATTTTAGTAACAAATCAAGTTTTGTTTTGAAGTCTGTCATGTCATTTAACTGTTACAGTAATGTGTACTTAATATCATACTGTTTATCAGTGACCATTTATTACATTAAAATATAAGTAATCACTCAGGTGTAAGAATCAACTTGTATATTTGAAGGCATGTATATTTGAAGATAGCTTGATACCTGGAATCTTCCAAATTTTAAATTAGAATTGGGATAAACTGGGGATAAACTGGTAAAAAAATTAACTTTTGGTAGTCGACACAGCCTTTGGATATTATTCATGTCTCTCACCTTTAAGATATCAGACTCTTCTTCAAGAATTAATAACCAAAGTATAAAATACATACTGTAGAGACACAAACTCTTGGCAAAAAGCTTAAAAATGCAAAATTACAGAGAGGGCAAGATGGCGGAGAAGTAAGGAGCTCTGTCCTTGCACTCGCGCCCATACATCACACAGAAAAGATCTGAAGCCATTGGAAANTGTTTCGTTTTCCTTATGCTTTTTGCAGTTAGGAAAATATAGGCAGATTCTTAATATTTGTGCTATTCCAAAACACTGAGTTCTGGGTATTGTTTGGTAGAAGAGTAAAGCAATTTACATTTTTTTGCACTTCTGTTTTGAAGAACAATCCTTTTAAAAAGAAACACTATGTATAATTAGGAATACCAATTCTACTAGTGCAGCATGAGCTCCCATTAGACTTCCAGCCTCACAAGGGTATAAGCCGTGTCTGCTTTTCACCACAGTATCCCAAAAACTAAACAAAAGCACGGACAAGATCCAGGAGAGAGGAGTCACCAGAGTAGCGCAGTGCCACAGAGATGTGGCAGCAGATTGGGGACGCCGAGGAGAGAGACCTGGGGGGACAGCTGGGGAGGTGCAAGGAAAGAGGGGAAACCAAGCGGGGGAGATTGGAGAGAGAGGACCACCGAGTTGAGAACAGACCAGAGAGACAGGGGCAGGAGAGAAGGGCAAGGTGTGTAGGAGAGGAGGAAAGAAGGTAGAGGGTGATAGTCAAGACAAAAGGGGGGTTTAAAGACAGTGAGTAATAGAGGGAGAGGAGGCAAATGAGGCAGGGCTAGTGAGAGAGAGTGGTGTACAAAGAAATCAGGTCCTTGAAAGCATGTTTCCCATAGCAGAGACTAAAGATAGTAGTTTCATTCATTCAAATTAATTTCAAACTCTATTTTCTTAAAAAAAAGCTTAAATAATTCTGAAATCATCAAAGTCAAAAGTCAATATAGCAAATAAAAGACTGTACTGGTTTGAATACCACTGCCACCTAGAAACCTGGAGACCTGGGGTCGGTTATTTAACCGTCTGAGTCTCGGAAAAGGGGAATTGTATGATACCACCTAAAGGTGCAGAGAGTAATAATGGCTTACATAGCTGGCACTGGCTTCCCCTGCCAGGTGCGATTCTAACTGCTTTACATTTATTAACTCAATACTCACTGCAGCCTTATGAGGTGTGAAAATTGAGGCACCTAGAAGGTAAGTAACTTGTCCTAGGTCACAGATCTTATAAGTGAAAGAACTAGGCTTTTAACCAAACAGTTTGGTCTCAGAATTAGTGCTTTTAATCACTACATAAATAACCCCTCAAAAAAAGATTAAGAAAAGGTGTATAAACATTAAGAATGAAACTACCCTAAAAATGATAGATCCTATTCATTATCAAAACAGCAATTATAACTAGAGGAAAAAAGCCTCTTTTATACTGTTTCTTCAAGAAAAATCTAGGTAATAAAATATAAAGTCATGAGAACATAAATCAAAAGATCAATGCTTTATGACCAATGCATTTCACTAGTAATGACCTCTTGAATAAGATACTTTAATTTTAGACTTTCTCTTGTTTCTCTTTTCTTTCACATAACCAATCTGATGCTAGAATTCTGTATTTCCTTCAGAATTACTCTTGAGATTGTGCTTTCTTCTCCTGAGGGATGTGGGAGGGGCATCACAGCTGGATTAATAAAATGAGAATTTGGAGCAAGGGAGATGAATGCTAGTGTCAGCAGATAAGAGCCAACCATTATAATGATATTCTTTGAACTGAAATGTTTAATTGCTCTTCAAGTCCAAAACCACTTAGAATCTTCACTGGCTGTGAAGATATGAATCACTTTTAGCAGCTTGTGGTGACTGTGCCCAAGATGGCGCTCAGATCTTAGAAGAAGAGGAAATAACTGTCTTGTGCATTAACTAAGCCTTGTAGTCCTGGGGTCATTCTGCATAACATATTATGGGAAGGGGAGAGTCAAATGGGAATAGAATTTTAAAACTCTGCAAATTTCCACCTGTAAGAAAGAAACAGGGGCGCCTGGGCAGCTCAGTTGGTTAGGTGTCCAATTTTGGCTCAGGTCATGATCTCCTGGTTGGTGAGTTCGAGCCCCACATTGGGATGTCTACTGTCAGCACAGGGTCCACTTCAGAGCCTCTGTCCCTCCTCTCTCTCTGCCCCCTCCCTGCTCATGCTCTCTCTCAAATAATAATAATAGTAATAATTAACAACAACAACACTAAAGAAACACATATACTCACTTTTTCATTATAGATGTCCCCAAGCATTGTACTTGCTCTCACGACATCTAGGCTTTGAAAATTATTTCTTGCAATTTCCACAACTTTTTGCAAGTATTTAATTGCTTCTGTCATCTTTCCTTGGCTAGAATAAATAAAACAGGAAGCTATTGGAGTACCATCTCATTTAATGTCACAGTAAAGAGACGATATTTTGTGTCTCTGCTTTAGAAAGTGCAAGATGGTTCAGGATAATGAAATGTAAAACACAAATTTAAAAATCCTGTGGCTTGTCTTTGTTGGAGTATACAGTCAGTTAAAACTTAAACCTTTAAACCTTTCTGTGTTGCTGGTAGGATTGTAAAATGATGCACCTGCTTTGAAAAACAGCTTGGCGGGTCCTCAAAAATTTTAATGTACAGCAATGATCCAGCAATTTTGCTCCTATGTGTATATCCAAGAGAAATAAAAATACATGTCCACGCAAAAACTTGTACACAAATGTTCATAGCAGTATTAGTTATAGTAGCCAAAAAGTGGAAACAACCTAAAATTCTATCATTTGAATGGATACGCAAAATGTGGTATATCCAAACAATGGAATATTTTTCTGCCACAGGAAAGAATAAAGTATTTTAGAGACACATGCCATAACATGGATCAACCATGAAAACATTTTAATGAAAGAAACCAGTC
Source organism: Crocuta crocuta (assembly GCF_008692635.1). Lineage (NCBI taxonomy): Eukaryota > Metazoa > Chordata > Mammalia > Carnivora > Hyaenidae > Crocuta > Crocuta crocuta. The sequence goes on from NW_027527574.1 coordinate 117,724, forward strand.
ACAGAAAACACAGTGTATGATTCCATTTACACAAATTGCCCATAGAACAGGCAAATCCATAGAGACAGAAAGTAGGTTAGTGGTTACCAGAGGCTGGTGAGAAGGGGAATGTAGATAGTGGCTGCTAAGGGGCGTGGGGCTTTTTCAGGAGTGACAACAATGATCTGAATTAGATTGTGGTGATAGTTGTACAACTCTGTGAATATACTAAAAACTACTGGATTGTAGACTTTAAAGGGTGAATATGGTATATGAATTATATCTCAATAAAGCTGTCATTAAAAAAAATCTTTGAAAAAACTGAGATTTTCCACACTGCTTTGTAAACACAGCCAGTCCTTTCAGGGGAGGCAATAACAACTGGAGGCATTAGAACACATATGATGAGAATTGAGTATTCAGAAATCCTTCAGCCAGGACTCTAAACAATGAAAGAGAGAGACAGCTCCAGTTGGAAGGGCCTGGCTTCTGGAAGGCATGGCACAATCATCTGGCAAACTGCAAGCATTTTTGTAGGTGAGAAATGAGATTTCATTGTGATATACCACTGGGATTTTGAAGATTGTTACAGAAACTCAAATTCCCAAAACTAACTAAAACAACTTTGGTTATCTTTTTTCTTTCATAAAGAATTGAAAAGATTTTGAAGAGCATTTAAAATCACCATTTTGAAGATTTCAGTGAATTATATTAAGAAATCTTTATTATTTGAATTCTGCTCTGATTTTATACATCTGAGTCCCCAAAAGCGCATCAGTTTTTCATGATCTGAATGCCCCTTCAAGGATATATAAAAATCTTAGTTTTATATGAGTAAGAGCTAAACAGAAAGGAGAGAGAAGAGTGGAAAGACTCTAAAAATCTCTCTAAAGGAGATAATTATTTGAAATTTGAAAGCCAATCTAAGGAGATAGGCTGTTTTAGGAGCCAGGTGTAGTGATGTCTTTTGTGAAGGATGCTTGGGGGCCCACTGAGAAAGGCATACTCTCATAAGGGCAAATGAGATTAAGAACCACGATCAAAAATATTTGAGCAACCAAAGAGACAGTAATTTTTGAAAACAGCTATATCCAAGGTATAATATGCTGTGACTGATTTTGTAGAGGTGATTGAAGCCGAAGTCCAGCTCAAGGGACATTTGACTGCTGATTCAGGGACATGCCATGAAGAATTAAAATGCTATGGACAAAAGCAAGAAGTGTTCAAAATAATGGCTCCAAATTAAGTAAGCTGAAGAAATTCAATATCTGCTGAATCTGAATCACTGGATTCTTTTTTCGCCAACGCCTAACACAGAATAGTGAATTTAAGATTATATGAAATTCTATTGTTAAATCCTATCAGAACCATTGAAATTTTTTGTTAATGTGACAACATCCAGAATTTAGAGACTCTATTTTATTTTAAAGTTTATTTATTTTTGAGAGAAAGACAGAGAGTGCATGCATGCACGACCAGGGGAGGGGCATAGAGAAAGGGACACAGGGGACAGAGAATCCCAAGCAGGCTCAGTGCTGTCAGCGCCATACCTGACGCAGGCCTCAAACTCATGAACCATGAGATCATGACCTGAGCCAAAATCAAGAGTCAGTCAGATTCTTAATGGACTGAGCCACCCAGGTACCTACAGAATTCAGAGATCTTAAAATAGCAGAACATCTATAATTGCGCTCCTCAGTTAAGTAGAATAGAGGAAAAACGCTTGCTTCTCAATGTTTCTGAATCCCTAGAATCTCCCCTTGCTTTCATAGGCCAACAGTTCCCAGCAACCATCTGTGCCATGACTCATTAATTCACAAGATGAAATTCTGAAATGCAGAGGTTGTTTTGAAATCGAGCTGCTCCCTGCATGGGCATTTCTCAGTTAATACCGCAAGAATTTACTTATAGGAGCTCCGGATAGTATGATAACGAATGTGGCATATACAGAAGTTTGGCCACAAGCTTTTAAATTATTGCAATTAAATAAAAATTTAGCAATATTTCATTGATTCTAAAACACACATTTCCCCATGTTTTAACATTTCTGAAATCAGGATGTCCTGCAACAGATAGGCATCTAATAATCATTGTCAGATGGGTAGCAGTCAGGTCATAGTCAGTGCTGCAGAATGGACTACGTTTATATTCCTGGAGATGACCCAATGATTGCAATGCCTCCATCCTTCTGTCAACAACTTTTTAAAGATGATTTCAGAATGGAATCTGAGGACTGGTTGTTTTCTAAAAACCTTTCGAAACTTCTAAAAGTCAAGAAAGTGCTAACTTCAAAATGGGCAAAAGGAATGGTCATGAGTTGGAAAAAGTTACTGGAGAGGATAGTGGAAACTATTTTAAGAAAGGCTAGAGTACCAATGTTCTTGATGACACAAGAGATGATATGTTTGGGGAAAAAACCAGCGACAGTTCTGATTTAAAAGTGATTCAGTCCAAAAATTGGACTTGGAACAGAAAGATGTTTGAGGAGTGTAGTAAATTTGATTTGTTTGTATTTTTCCATGAATGCTTACTATTAATTATGAAAATGTCTGTATGTAAATGAGGCTACAATAGCTCTTTTATTAAGTATAAAATCAAAATTCCAAGCAATGAGTGGTATTATGTTACAGTTAGAAATTTTTTTGGTAGTATGTAAGATGCATCTTCCAATAGAAACAATCTTATATTCAGTGAAATCTAAAAATAAAGCTACTTCTTCAGTATAATGGACAAGGGTGGTTTATTGGCTAGTAAGTTCTTGTGTAAAATTTTCTAGGAAATTTAGTTTCAAGTTTACAATGTGTTTCTACACTTGTATACACCGTGAAATGATCACCACCACAAGTCTAGTTACCATAAAAAAGTTATAAAAATATATACATTTTTTGATGAGCACTTTTATGATCAACTCTTCCCTGGCAACCTTCAATATGCTCAATACCATTGATTATAGTCACCCTGGTGCTCACCACATCCCCATGACTTATTCACTTCACAACGGGAAGTCTGTACCTCCTGACCTCGTTCACCTATTACACTCACTGGAAACCACCAATCTGCTTATATACAGGAGTTTCATTTTGCTTTGTTTTGTTTATTCATTGAGTTTGTTTTTCAGATTCTGCATATAAGTGACAGCATAAGTATTTATCTTTCTTCGCCAGATTTTTTCACTTAGCTTAATACTCTTAAAATCCATCCATGTTGTCACAAATGGCAAGGTTTTGTTCTTTTTTATGATGGAGTAGAATTCCATTGTGTGTATATATTAAGTCTTATTCATTCATCCATCCATTGATGGCCACTTAGGTTGTTTCCATATCTTGGCAACTGTAAAAAATGCTGCAGTGAGCACAGGGGTGAATATACCTTTTCAAGTTAGTGTTTTCATTTACCTCAGATAAATATCTAGAAGTGGAATGGATGGATCATACAGCAGTTCTACTCTCAATTTTTTGAGGAACCTCCATACAGTTTTCCATAGTGGGTGCACCAATTTGTATTCCCACCAAGAGTTCCCCTCTCCATGCCCTTGCCAACATTGGTTTCTTATCTTCTTAATAATAGCCATTCATTCATGGTTGAGGTTCTGATTTGCATTTCTCTGATAATTAGTGATGTTGAGCATCTTTTCATGGGCCTGTTGGCTATATATATGTCTTCTTTGGAAAAATGTCTATTCAGATACCCTGCTCACTTTTTAACTAGATTGGTTTTTTTTTTTTTTTAATTTTGAGTTATATGAGTTCTTTATATTTTGGACATTAACCCCTTTTAAGATATATGACTTACAAATATTCTCTCTAATTCAGTAGATTGTCTTTACATTTTGTTGATCATTTCCTTTGTTGTGCAGAAGAAGTTTTTTAGTTTGATGTAGTCACACTTAGTTATCTTTTCTTTCATGCTTTTGGTTTTGGAGTCAGATAAAAAAAAAAAAAGACCATGAGAGACTCTTGAATGCTGAGAACAAACTGAGGACTGATGGGTATGGAGGGGGGAGGGGAGAGATGGGCATGGAGGAGGGCACTTGTGGGGATGAGCACTGGGTGTTATATGGAAACCAACTTGACAATAAACTATTTGTGGAAATAAATAACAAAAATTAAAAAAAAGAAAAAGAAAACAACAACAACAAAAAACCCCACCAAGATATATGTCAAAGAGCTTACTGCTTACCTCCTCAGGGTTTTATGATTTCTGGTCTTACATTGTCTTACATTGTCAAAATCCATTTTGAGTTATTTTTTTGTGTATGGTAAAATAGTCTCGTTTCAGTCTTTTGCACATGGTTGCCCAGTTCTCCCAACACCATTTATTAAAGAAACTGTCCTTTCCCCATTGTATTCTTGGCCCCTTGGTGTAAATTAATTGAAAATATGTGTGTGGGTTTATTCTTGGACTCTATTCGGTTCTGTTGATCTATGTGTCTGTTTTTATGTCAATACCACACTGTTTTGATTATTATAGATTTATAATATAGTTTGAAACAAGGGGCATGATAACTTGCTCAAGATTGCTTTGACTATTCAGGGTCTTTTGTGGGTCAATATACATTTTAGGATTGTTCTATTCTGTGGAAAATGCCATTAGGATTTTGACAGGGATTGTACCACATCTGTAGATTGCTTTGGATAGTATGGACATTTTAACAATATTAATTTTTCCAATCCATGAACACAGAATACCTTTCCACTTATTTGTGTCTACTTCAATTTATTTCATCAGTGTCTTATAGTTTCACTGTACAGGACTTTCACCTCCTTGGTTAAATTTATTCTTAGGTATTTTATTCTTTTTGATGTCATTGTAGATGGAATTATTTTCTTTTTTAAAAAAATTTTTTAATGTCTTTTATTTATTTTTGAGAGAGAGATAAAGAGAGCCTGAGCAGGGGAGGGTCAGAGAGAAAGGGAGATGCAGAATCCAAAGACAGGCTCCAGGCTCTGAGCTAGCTGTCAGCACAGAGCCCGACACGGGGCTCAAACCTGTGAACTATGAGATCATGACCTGAGCCGAAGTCGGATGCTTAACTGACTGAGCCACCCAGGTGCCCCTGGAATTATTTCCTTAATTACTCTTTCTGATAGACTGTTGTTCATGTATAGAAATGCAACAAATTGTTGTGTGTTGATTTTGTACTGACTAAATTTACTGAATTCATTTATTAGTTCTAACAGTTTTTTGGTGGAGTCTTGAGGGTTTATATATATATATATATGTATATATGTATATATGTGTGTGTATATATGTATACATATGTATGTATACACACACACATATATATGTATATTTATGTTATGTTGTCTGCAAGTAGTTAGAGTTCTACCTCTTTTTCAAATTTGGAGAACTTTATTTCTTTTTCTTGCTCAATTGCTAGGACTTCTAACACTTTGTTGAATAAAAATGGTGAGAGTAGGCATCCTTGTCTTATTCCCGATCTTAGAGAATCTTTCAGATTTTCAGAAAGAAAATCTTTTCAGATCTTTTTCAGAAAGATCTTTCAGACTTTCACATTGAGTATAATATTAGCTATGTGTTTGTCATATATGGTCTTTACTATATTGTGGTTCATTTCCTCTACATTCACTTCCTTAGGAGAGTTATCAAAAGGATGTTGATATTTTCAGATGTTTTTTTTCTGCAACTATTGAGATGATCATATGATTTTATCCTTCATTTTTTTAATGTGGTGTATAACATTGACTTTTTTTATTTTTCCTTTAATTTCTCCTTTCATTGGACCACCGGGTGTTCAGTAGAATGTTGTTTAATTGCAACATATTTGTGATTTTTCTGTTTGTTTTTCCTGTAATTGATTTCTGGTTTTATACCACTGTAATCAGAAAAGATGCTTTATTTGATTTCAATCTTCTTAAATTTATTGAGACTTGTTTTGTGCTCTAACATATGATCTGTTGTGAAGAATATTCCCTGTGCACTTGAGAAGAATGTGTATTCTGCTGCTTTTTATGGAATGTTCTGTATATTTCTATTATGTCCAACTGCTCTAAAGTGTCACTTAAGGCTGACGTTTCCTTACTGATTTTCTTCCTGAATAATCTATCTATTGATGTAAGTGAGGAAATAAAGTCCCCTACTTTTGTTGTAGTGCTGTCAATTTCTCCTTTTTGGTCTGTTAATATTTGCTTTATACATTTAGATGCATAAATATTTACAAATGTTATATACTCCTGTTGGCTTGATCCCTTTATCATGATATAATTCATTCTTTGTCTTTTATTACATATTTTGTCTTAAATAGTCTCTTTTAAGCCTATTTTGTAAGCATAACTACCCCAGCTTTCTTTTGGTTCCCATTTGTATGTAACATCTTTTTTATCCCTTAACTTTCAGTCTCTGTGTATCCTTAAATATAAAGTTAGTCTCTTGTAAGCATCATATAGATGGGTCTTGTTTTTTGTTTTGTTTTGACTCGTTTCACCATACTTTGTGTTTTTTTTTTTTATTTCTAGGAGAGAGAGAGACAGTGTGAGCAGGGGAGGGTCAGAGAGAGAGGGAGTCACAGACTGAAACGGGCTCCAGGCTCCGAGCTGGCAGTCAGCACAGAGCCCGACGCGGGGCTCGAACCCACGAACCGCGAGATCATGACCTAAGCGAAAGTAGGACGCTTAACCGACTAAGCCACCCAGGCGTCCCCATACTTTGTGTTTTGATTGGATAATTTGGCCCATTTATAGCTCAAGTAATTATTGATAGGTATGTGCTTATTGCCATTTTGTTAACTGTTTTTCTGGCTGCTTTGTAGTTCCTCTGTGTTCTTGTCTTTTTCTCTTGATCTCCTCACTTGTGGTTTGATGACTTTCTTTAGTGTTATGCTTAGATTACTTTCTTATCTTTTGTGTACCTGCTATAGATTTTTGTTTTGTGGTTGCCATGAGGGGGACATATAGTAGCTTGTATATATAAAAGCTTGTTTTAAGTTGATAGCAACTAAAACTAAAACTCTACATTTTTCCTGATCCTGACTCTGTCTAATGTTTTTAATGTTGCATTTTACATCTTTTTATTTTTGTATTCCTCAAGAGATTATTGTAGTTACTTTAACTAGTTTTGTCTTTTTTTGTTTGTTTGTTTTAAGAGAAAGCCAGACAGACTACAGGGAAGGGGCAAAGAGAGATGGGCAGAAAGAATCCCAAGCAGGCTCCATGCTGAGCATGGGGCTCAATCCCATGACTGTGAGATAAAGACTTGAGCCCAAATCAAGAGTTAGATCCTTAAGCAACTGAGCCACACTGGCACCCCTTAACTAGTTTTGTCTTTTTACCTTTATATGAGTTTTATCAGTGACTGACTCATTACTTTTACTATAAGTTTACCTTTACCAGTGAGGTTTATACTTTAATATGTTTCACTTTTGCTAACTAACGCATTTTTTTTAAAATTAAAGTAGTCTCTTTAACATTTCTTGAAAAGCCAGTTTATGATGGTGAATTTCTCTAGCTTTTGCTTGTCTGGAAAATTTTTGAACTCTCCTTCAGTTCAGAATTAGAACCTTATTGGGTGGAGTATTTTTGGCTGGAACTTTTTCCTTTCAGCACTTTGATTATATTGTTTGCCTCTGTTCTCACTTGCAAAGTTTCTGCTGAAAAATCTACTGATAGTCTTTTGGGATTTCTCTTGTTTCTCAAGTTGAAAAAACAACTTGCTTTTCCCTTGGTCCTTTTAAAATTTTCTCTTTCTCTTCATCTTTTAACATTTTAATTATTATATGTCTTTGTGTGAACTTTTTTGGTTTCATATTATTTGAATATGTCTAAGATTCCTGGATATAGATGTCTGTTTTTTCCATATTAGGTAAGTTTCCAGCAGTTATTTCTTCAAATGAGTTTGCTCCCACTTTATCTCTCTCTTCACCTGCTGGCACTCTTACATTATAAATATTATTCTGTTTGTTGTTGTCTCCATGGTCTTCTAAGCTATCTTTACTTTTTAAAATTCTTCCTTTTTTTTTGCTACCCTATTTGGGTGAATTCTACTGCCCTGTCTTCTAGATCACTGATCCTTTCATCTGCTTCATCTAGTCTGCTGTTGAACCACTCTAGTTTATTTTATATTTCAGTTATTGTATTCTTCGGCTGTGTGACTTCTGTTCTGTATTTTCTTATATTTTCTATCTCTTTGTGAAGTTCTCACTGTGTTCATCCATTCTTCTCCCAAGTTGTTGAGTGCCTAAATTACCAATACTTTTAACTCTTTCAATAAGTAAATTACTTATTTCCATTTTACAGAATTTTTTTCTGAGGTTTTATCTTGCTCATTCATTTGGATCATAGTCCTCTAGAGGTTTTCTCATTTTTCTTGACGTTCTGTGTTTGTTTCTATGTACTAGGTGAAACATTACCACTCTCAGTCTTGAAGGACTGGCCTTGTATAGGTAATGAACATTTTTGGTCAATGTTGTCCTAGCTGAGAGACATCTCAGGCAGCACCTAGTTTCAGGCTGATTGGAAGCAAGACTCTCAGGCAGCAGCTTTAAAGTACTCAACTATATATAGTCATGTGGGGCTATAATTGTAAACTCTGCTGGCCTTCAGACCAGGTGACCTGGAGGTGTTCCCTGGTGACAGTTGCAAAAACTGGGGCTTCGGGCAAGTGTATAAACTCCTTTCTGTAAGACACCAGTGCATTGTACCAAGGCAGAAAGGATGGAATAAACAAAAATGTCTCCCCAAGGTCTACATTCCCTGAGAGCACCTCTGTGGCCTCTAGGTATGTGGCAAACTTGAAATCTGCCCCTCAGGCTCACTTTCCAGGACAAGTAAGTACACCTCTTTCTCAGAAAGACTGGGAATATGTTTCAATCTTCTGTCTTGGTAGTGCTGTGGATACTAGCCTGCCAAGAACTGTCTCTCTGTTACAGTCCCATGTGTTCCAGAAATGCAGATCTCTCTCCTCTGGCTATCAGAGCCAGATGACTGGAGCATCTCCTGTGTATACTGAATATGCCTAACAGTTTTAGCAAAACAGCAGGAGAACACAGGGCCAGGGTACACTTGCTGGAGCTATCAAGGTAGAGAGGGAGAGAGTGAAAAAGTGGCACCTGTCAGTGCCTCTGTCCCTGGAGAGAGTCCCATAGGCTCCGCCCCTCTAGCATATGCTTTAAGATCAGCAAACTTCACATACAGACTATATACTTTTAAGACTGCTACCTTTGTGATGGTCCCTGAGGTAAGTAGGTCTGCATTCAAGCTCTTTAAGAGAAGTACTCTAGTTCCCTATAGCACTTTGGGTTTCTTGGATGTGAGCCTCATTGGTTTTAAAAGCCAGACATTTTTGGGATTTGTCTCTTCATTGCAGGTCTCAGGGATTAGGGTGTCTAATGTGGGGCATGAACCCCTCATCCTTCAGGGAGAAGTTACAGATTTGTGAGATTACTCTTGATTGTGGGTCACCATGCTGTAGCGGGGTTTTGGTGTGAATGCTTCTCAGCCTCTCCCACCCATCTAGATGTCACTCTTTTGCCATTTGTTGTAAAGGAGCTATTCGGCTAGTTTTCATGTCTTTTTTTCAGAGGGAATTATTCCATATGTAGCTATAGACTCAGTGTGTCTATGGGAGGTGAGTTCAGGATCTTCATATGCCACTATCTTGGACATCCTTTCTCAAGCTGCCTTCAAACAGTGACTGAAATTAAATATTTAGTCTACATGCTATCTTTCTATGATCTGTATGGAAATAAACACAGCAGCTCCAAGGAACAACTGCATCATTATCTCATAGTCTTTGATCTATACTAAATATTTAATAAAACTAGTCTTCAAATGTCAAAGAGGGGTGAGTTGTATGGTATATGAGTTATATCTCAATAAAGCTGTTATTTTTTTAACAAAACCCTTAAAAAGTTTATAAAGGTAAGTGGTAGTTTGTTCTTGTAAGTGCCCCTTAGCTGTGAAATCTTGGGTGTCATTAAAGTGATCTATATATGTGTTACTTATATACTGGCAAAATGTTTAAAATGATATACAGTTACTAACAGAGTGCTTAGCATATACTAAGCCTTCATATATTTTAAAATAAAAGAATGGTTGAAAATTTGAGAAGGGAAACACCTGTGCAGTACTTATAAAAATTAAGCCTCCAGGTAACTTGTGAGAACATCAGTTATTGGATGTTTGAAGTCTATGACTGTTAACTCCTGTCTCCTGGATATTTTCATAATATCAAGAACATCTTTTTATTTCAGTAATTTTGTTGAGAGACTATCAAATGCCCTAGAATGTGCTAGTTTCTGGGAAATATGGTTCCTGACAAACTGTCAATTTGAGGAGATAAATATAAACATCTGTACATAGAATTAACTGTGATAGGTACTATGAACTGTCTATAGTGCTTTGAAAACCTAAAGCACATTTATTTGAATATCTTTATAAGAGAAAGTCTAGTGTTTTGGGGGTAAATTTAGTCTTAAAAGGGAGCAAAACAGATTTGGAGCCTAATCCAGTGAATCCAGTGGAGATTTCAAAGTATCTACATATATTTGAAAAAAAGTAATATGTATTATGGGAAACATCTTTGAATTTTGAACTGCATAAAATGCTTGGGGTACTTATAGATTCACAGGTCCTTTGCTCTACTCCCATCTTTCTTCTCCTTCAACCTTACACAGATCTTCAGCACAACTTGGGAGTTGCTGCTGTTAATTGTCTCATATTTTCCTAAATGTTTCTTCCTCGCTTGCATCTAGAACTCTTGACCAATCTCTATTCTCTCACTTTCCCTGTATCTCTCATTTTCACAGGTAGTTCACTGACATTGAGATCACTGACTATCCAAAGTTGGCTATTTCCAGAGTTCTGCCCCACGCATTCATTTCCCCTCCATTAAAATCTTACTATGGGCAATTTCATTTCCCATAGTATGCCATGCCTTAACCCCTATATGCATATGTCTGGCAAATTATATTTCTAGTCCTGATTTTTCCCTCTGTGCATCACATCCATATTTCCAGCTGTCGAAGACATACCAAACATGCAAAGGAAGATAATTTCCTCCAAGTGATGTCATCTAATCATAAGACTGATGGCAGTTTTGTTAAAACTCTTGCATAGTCCAGTGGTATAAAGCATTCATAAGAAATTTAATGAGTTTTGTTTCAAAAATCAGATTACCCATGGAGATTATTCACTGTGTTTTCTAAATGTGTCTCTAAATCCTTTTGGCTGTTTCCAGAGATCAAACCTACCATTCAAACAATGTGCTGTTATTTTGATGCTATTTTGAATATATATATATATATATGTATACATCACATATGTATACACACACACACACACATGTACATACACACACACACCATGCCACAAACTCACAAAGCATTTCAAAAGAGAATAATTTAAACAGGTAGTGTCAGGATTAGAGGTATCAACTTGCATAACTTCCCAAGATTTGATGAAGATAACATTTATATTCATAGATAAGCTGTGGAGTATTTCCAAAAATAAGTTGTACTGCTTTAAAGTCACAGTGTGTTATGGTAGAAAGATCTAGGCTTGAAACCTAGATTGGCCTCTTAGATGAGTAACTTTGATCACATCTGCATTGTTTCTCAGCTTCAGTTTCCCCATTTTTAAAATGGCCATATCTTGTTGTGGATGAAAAATTACATATATGTATAGACTGAAACATGGTAGTGATTCAATAAATGACAGCTGGTATTATCATTACCTCTCAGTTAAATAGAAGGCTATCATATCCACAGCTCTCTACCTGATATTATCTACCACCAACTGAAAAGAAAAGTCAAATAGCTAAGCATTACTTTTTGAAAATCTTCCATCATGCAATGAATTAAATGCCACAATGTGAATGTACACTCTGCAAGACAGCACATAAGGTTCTGGTGTCTGGCTTTTAGGGGGCAGGGTCAAAGAATTTACACTTTTTTGTTTACTTGAATGCCAGGTACTATCAGGCATTCTTTTTTCTCTTTCTTATTGGTAAAAGAATGCTCTACATATGAGAAATAGAATGGAATTTCACATTCTTAAAGTTGTGGATATTGCTGTTTATGATTCTGTTCTCATTTTTTTCATAACAAAATCATGAATAATTTTCTTCCACATTTAGGCATAGTTCAATTCTCCAGAAAAATTACATATTGTTTGAGGAATATTTCAAATGCAGATGGAGTAAAGCACTATGTGAGGTGTGTTTACTAATTTAAATATTTGTTTTGTGGAACAACTAAAATGGTATTGAGAGAGCTGAAGAGTATAAAATTATTAATAAATAAAATAGTACATTATTTAGAATTTTGAGAAAAACCTGTGGATTTCTAGGACTAAAAATGTTTTATCAAATTGGTGTGAACTCTCCAAGCTCTTTCTTGAGCTGCAATATTCAACAACAAACTATCGATGAAATGAGAAAAAACACAGAGACTTCTTCGCATATCACTTTAAAACCTCAGGGAAAAATTATTTTTATTTACTTAAAATGGACTCACTGGAGGGTTATTTATGTTCATGTTCCTAAAAGCTGATGTATTTTTGATGGAAGTACATTTTGGATTAAGTTTGGCCTGCTGAGGATTGTTAAATCAACATACGCAAACGAAAAACCAAATTCGGTGAGCAAGAAATACAAAATAGTATACACAGAAATATTGCTGGGTGAGTGAGTCCAGTTGTTTCTCTCCCAAAGGAGCAACAGACTTCCCAAACATCTGAAATTATCTGGAACTTGCTCTGAACAAATAATGCTAGAGAAAAAGTCTTTCTATCACAAATTGTATGCTCCACTCAATGAATGCACAGTGCTACAGTCAGCAAAATTATTACTCAAGCATCTGAAATTTGAACATTATGTATTGCTTACAGGGTTTCCAAATTTCAAAGTTAGCAATAGGTTTAGAAGCCAGTCTTTCTTTGGAAAGGAAAGAATAAAAGATTTTCTTATAGAAAAGCTACAGATTATTTATATAAGTTAAAGGACAAGGTTAAAATGTTAGACAAATATTAATTCCAGTTTTCTATGTGCAGTGCACAGGTGCAACTTGAAAAGCATATTATATGGTATAATCATTAAATTCATTCAACCAGACCTTAGAGAGTTAAAAACATATATTCTGAGGAACAGGACTGCTCGGTCCAAAGGATGAGAATGAAGCAGTGCAGAATATTTGTGTATCAAGGTGATTCCAGTTTCCAACTGGGAAAACAGGACTGTTAACACCCACATCCCCTGACAACTGTCCAATTATGTATATCACACTTGGCCTACTGTTTGCAGTAGAAGTAATCAATAAAGGATGTGGTTGAGTGAACATAGATTTTGGTTGAACCAATGCATGAAAACTTAATCATTTACTCAGAGAGAAGAAATCAAATAGAGCAGAGATGAAACAGCCACTAAGGGGTTTGTTGATTGTGCCACCAAGTTTGTGGGCCACAGATGAAAGTAATAAGGCAAATGGAATCAGTGACAGGAGAAAATGTAAAAAGCTATTCTTAATTTCATGAATTAATAGAAATGTTTTGATGTATTTTTGGGGGGTCATTTTTAGGAAATTTCACATCAAAGCCTGGATGTTCCATTTTAAAGAATATATGAAAATTACTAGGGCATGTCATTTCTCTCAAGCTAAAGAAATTAATTTCCAGCTATACCAGAAAGGTAATTTTCACACTTGAAACTTTGTACTGATTGATTGAAAGATCTCCACCGTGGAAAGTTTTCTAGGAAATGATTTAACCTGAGTTTGCAAGAAAATTTACAATGAGTATGGAATAAACCCAGAGGTAGGCTAGTTGTGACCAATGTGTCTTGAATAATTCTCATCTTTGTGATTTTCTTCCCCCTAGATTCTTTTCAAAAGTCATCCTGATTATTTGGAGAGTTGTGGCATTTCAGTAAAATGAGTTATTTCAGTAAATGAGGTCAAAAAAACTGCTGTAAAGAAAATTGAGGAATTTTGCTCTCTGTATTTACTCAAACTGTCTGTCTGTGTAATAATAATATTTACTTGGTAACATCTCAACTCACTCTGTTTTATGCACCATAATTCTGGCTTTTATAGCTGTGTCATAGGCAATTGTTATTCTTTTAGAATATCAGCCCTCCACCCCCTTTTCCAAGTGTTGGAGAGGAAGACATGGTAATGCTTATTTTCTGTTACACCCCTTAACCCCTTGTGCAATTAATACTATTCAGAACAACAGCAAAAATAACACACCCTCTTCACTATTAAAACCTTCATCAATAACTCTAATGGCATGGCTGGGTCTAGTATTACCAAATGGACAACTCTGTATTACCAAGTCCGTAGTCTTGAGAGAATGTGGTGTGTTTTTCAATTGAACGCTCAGTATAAATTCTTATAAGCATTTTAGAAGCTTCTAGCCTTAAAGATTATTCACCTTTCATGCACACTCAGCTGATAGCTTTAGACACACACTTATGATAGTCATGGCTATCCTCTTCCATTTCTTTTAAAGAGATAAAATATATTTATAGAGATAGGGCTACCATTAGTGAAACTTGTGCAATTGCACAGGTTAGGAAAAAGATATTTAGAGAAAATGCAAAGCTTCATATGCAGCCTGCTTTATTTTTCTGCCGCCACTGCCATAATTTCCTCTATTTTGGTTGTTCTACATTTCTTGCATGTTGCTGCAAATCTGAAGGCAGTTTGGGACTATGAAAGAGATAGATGTGTGTGTGAGTGTGAGTGTATGTGTGTGTGTGTGTGTGTCAGTGTATCAAAGAACACTGAGCTCTTAAAGGGAAAATTTTTTAAAATAACCACAAAATCTATATGAATGCATTTTTAGTAATCAGTGGACTTGATTTAATAAGGCTTCTTAGATATCTAAGATATGTTGTCTACCTGAAAAGGACTTTTGTTTTTGAAAAATCTCTTTCTTGAATTATTTTACATAAGTGGTAAAAGAATATGCTGAGGCTTACACTCCCCTGAGTGCTACTCCTTAACTACCAGTAATGCTGCAAAATGGCAGATGTGGATTGGAAGGCTTGCAGCATCCCTGGGGTACTTCTACTTTACAGTCCCATAAGAAGCATCTCCTGTACTCTTTTGTGTATTGTACAACATCAGAATACTAAGAACCCATGTCTACCATACAAATCATTGACATCTTCATTGTTACTTAGTAGTAGACAGGAATTTTTGTGAGTTGAATTTGTTTCATTTGGTACAAAAGTGAGGTGGGGATCAATCTTCCTGCCTATTACATGTTTGCCCTGAGGCAGGTTCCTAGACTGTTAAGACTGTAGAAATAGAATTGTCCCCATTCCTTCCAAAGACACACGCTACTTTACGGTATATCAAAATAGCTCTATACTGTTCCCCATCTGAACTCCAAAAAACACTTAAGCAGTCAAATTAAAACATTAAATTGTCTGTCTGTTGTTGTTGCCAATATTTACCAGATAATTGTTCACCTCTCCCCTTAGCTTTTACTGTATGGACCAGGAATTCAAATCCTTGACCAGAGACTAAAATATTCCAAGCAAGATGCCTGTTTTTTACAGGTAAGAATTATTTTGGGGCACCTGGGTGGCTTAGCCGGTTAAGCGTCTGACTTCAGCTCAGGTCATGATCCCACAGTTCGTGGGTTCGAGCCCCGCATCGGGCTCTGTGCTGACAGCTAGCTCAGAGCCTGAAGCCTACTTCAGATTCTGTATCTCCCTCTCTCTCTGACCCTCCCCTGCTCACATTCTCAATCTCTCTCAGAAATAAATAAAAACATTTAAAAAAAGAATTATTTTAAGGTAACCTCATTTATCTAGAAGTTTAAAAAATAAGACTATCAGTAACCAAAGGACAACATTTATGACATAGGGAGTGCTCAGTATCTGTTTATAAAATGAAATATTTTTCCCCTGGTGTTTTATCTCTTTAGTTATGTTAGAACATATGTTGTTTTATAAAAATTATTTTATAAACATGTTAAGGGATGAGTTTATTTAACTGTACAGGCTTAGGTCAGGTCTGCTACTACAAAGCAAGACAAAAACTTCCAACCATTTTCTACTGATTCTGGGCAGTGTTAACAGCAGAGTCAGGTAGAGTACAACCTTGGATTGCGAGTAACTCCTTCTGTGAGTGTTCTGCAAGACGAACAAACATTCCTAATAAATTTTAACTTGATCAATGAGTGAGGTCTTGTAATATGAGTAGTTCCTGATGCCGGATATCACATGATTACAACTGATCCAACTGTTCTTGAAATTTGCTTTGATATACAAGTGTGTTGGATTACAAGCATGTCTCTGGAATGAATTATGCTCACAAACCAAGATTTTACTGTAATTTTAATAATCAAAATGAACTGCACCAAATGGCACAGAGTTGGTGTGTTACAAATAGACATTAAACCAAAAACTTACGAATGTCTTCTTTGTGTCCAAACACCTACCTCCTTCGAGTTGTTATGTGGAAAGTACAACTTTAAGGGACAGCTGGGTTGGTTTTCCATGGGCTAGTTACCGATCTCTACTTGGAAGAACCACAATATTCATGGGTTGCTTGCTTTATTCATGGCTGGCCCTGCCTTCCTGGAGTAAATATCCTTATTTTCCTTATAAATATGTCTGTGTCCCTAACCATGTATTCAGTCACGGCTGTATGCCTTTTCTTTGGTATTTTGTAGGGTACGTTTCATTTCATTGACATTGGTATTTTAATATTTAATTATTTATTTAATAATTAATGATTCTTACACTAGCAATGGTAATTATATAATGAGGATGTACTTTCAGTTCCCTGGGCGTTTAATCTTTTAAATGCCTTTTTAAAAAAATGTTTATTTTTAGAGAGAGAGACAGAGACAGAGACAGAGACAGAGAATGCATGTGTAAGCAGAGGAGGGGCAGAGAGAGAGGGAGAGGGAATCTTAAGCAGGCTGTCAGTGCAGAGCCCACATGGGGCTTGATCCTGCGAACTGTGAGATCATGACCTGAGCCAAAATCAAGAGTTGGATGCTTAACCAACTGAGCCACCAGAGCATCCCTTAAATACCTCTTAAATAACAATTTTATCTTTTTAAAACACTACCTTGTATGTGTTTGCAGCTGAAATATAGAAATTAGAACTTGACACAATCTGTATCTCTTCTTTCTCTTCTTTGTCTTACTACAACTACTAACTACTATTACTACTACTACTACCATTATTAAAAAGCCAGATCTTGGGTATAATATAAGATACCCAAAACCACAGTCTTAATTTGGATAACTTTTCTTATTTTATCTTGACTCAAACATAACATTATGACACAATGAAATAATTAAATGGAGTGTACACAACAATCACAATAAAATGAGTGAAGGGCTAAAAAAATTTAAAAAATAAGAAAAAGGGGGCACCTGGGTGGCTTAGTCTGTTAAGCGTCCGACTTTCGCTTAGGTCATGATCTCGCGGTTCGTGGGTTCGAGCCCCGCGTCGGGCTCTGTGCTGACTGCCAGCTCAGAGCCTGGAGCCTATTTCAGAGTCTGTATCTCCCTCTCTCTCTGACCCTCCCCTGCTCACGCTGTCTCTCTCTCCTAGAAATAAATAAAAATATTTTTTAAAAAAATGGGTGAAGGGCAAATCATACGTTTTCCATGGAAAAATTTGTATCAGAAGTCATTCAGGTATACTTTTATTACATTTTCTGTTTTAAATGAGATTTTGGGAATATTGTTTTTGCATTCAGTTGTTTATCCAGATATGTGTGCTCAAAGACAGATGTCTTAAAGGAAAAAGCAAGACTGAAACACAAATGAAAACTTTCCTCAAAGAAGAGATCTCAAAAGGTTATGACGAGTCACAGTTACTGAAGCGTACTATATATTTCTGTGCTCTCTGCTTTTTTAACCTGTGAGATGTGACCTGATTTTCCCCTCTCATTCAAGGTCATCACTAAACTTATAGAAAATCAAAAATAAAATAGTACAAAGGAGGAATAGACAAAGGAGAGTTTAGGTGCATATTTTAAGATACCACATTGGCTTAAAATAACTTACAATGAAAGGGTCACTTAAGAAGGGCACTGCTTAAAATTTAAGCAGGCAGTAATGGAAAGCGACAGACCTCAAACAATTTAAGTCTTTCACAGCTGAGTGAATTCACAGTGACAGCAAGACAAGGATGTGCTAACTTACCACTGCAGGACCTTGGCTATTGCTTCATAGGCTCTCCCCAGGCTGAGATCATCTTCCAGTTCTGTGGAGATTTTACTGTAAGTGTTAAGGACCTATCAGGAAAAGAAATATGTGTTAAATATACAGCATGGCCAGATTCACTGATGTTTTCATTTCATAACAGAAAATATCAAAATTAATAGTTGTTTTTAATGTCTCTATAAAATATTTTTTCGTTTATTAAAAATTCATGTTGGCTTGGTTTATTTTTATCTATAGCATAACTTGTTTCATAGCAAACTCTTTAAGCCATGACAGTGAGGTCTTACTTTTGTAAAAATAATTCTTTTCCTGCACAATCCAAAATTTTCCAATTTATATAGCTTAGGTGTGAATAAATAATTGAATGGTTTACAACATCATTTTAAACATATGGTACTATTATCTAAGGTAATGTAAGGCAGATTACAATATTCTACTGTGGTAGCTTAACTATTACTTTTCTTTCTATAAATATCAGTTTTGTAAAGCATGAATTTAGGTGCTAGGCAATTTCTAAATCTAACATTTTATTAGATGCGCATCTCACAGTTTGAACATGTATTCAGTATACACTAAAAATATTTCTTAAAACTGTACTTCATTATCAATAATCTCTTCAATAATCAAAAGATTATGGCTGCCATAGACAAGCATGTGACCTTAATTTAATTTAATACTGACATCATCTTTATGGTATAATTTTCTTTTTATTCTTTTTCTCTCAATGGCCAGAAGGAGGAAAATCTGTAAAACAAAATTCCGATTCTTTCTTTTTCCTTCATTGTTACTTGACCTAACCTATTACACACATGAGGACACAGGAAATCTCCAAAGACCTCTATGGAAATCCTTTTTGCACATTTTCTAAGATGGAATTAGTGAAAGTCATTTGACAGCATTTGGAGAGAGAGTCAGGGTGAGGGAGGACATAAATACGCACTGTACGCTACTGCGTAAATTAGGCAGCTTTGAAGATTTAAGTATTAGAGGCAGCATTGATATTTGACTTTACTTTCTTCTTAAAGTTAACATTTGGGAAATAATTTCAATGAGGCCATTATGATACCTCATAACATTTGCTTGTTTGTGTGTGTATGTGTGGTTTATAAGTGATTGCTTGATATAACACTGACATTAAAACTTACTGATACATATTGACCCAGTGTTTTAAACCTGCAAAGTTAAAAATTTTAATTCTTATTTTTAAGCTTCTTAATATGCCTTGTATAATCCAAGAGTATTCTTTTCACTTTGTCTTGCATACCTGACAACAGCTACATTAAATCTGATATGATTTGACATAGACTTTTCTGAGTTAAGGGGCAGAACTCATGAATTTTGTAAATCTATAAGACACCTTATTGAATCCAAATACCAAAATATTTAGGAAGAGGCCTTCTAGTGTCTTTTTGGTCAATATATTTTTATATGACATTCTAGAACTTTATGATTGAATATTATTATATTTCTTGCCAAAAACAATCTGCTTATTAAACAAATATTGTTACTGTGTACCAGCTGCTATGTTAGACCCTAGGAAATCTTGTTAGAAGGGAACATGCTTGCAGCCCTGAAGGCGTTTATAGTCTTGTGGTACAGAAGTTTGGGTTGATGTGCTGTGTAAATTAGCAATGGCTGAAGGCAGGCTTACACCACACTTCTACTACACACTCTCCCATGCCTTTGGTCACCTGAAGAAGTACAGTAAGTCCACAGGCACCTATTACCTTGGGGGTGTGACTCTTTACCCCCTAGACAGGAGGGTAAGTGTTCAAGAAATGATAGGTAAATATTTCAGTGCTGACGACATTTTAATTTGCGTCTTGAGAGAGTTCATATATTAGCTTAAACACTTTACCTAAAAACAGGAAATACATAGGCAGTAGGAAGCATATAGTTCATTATTGGCCCAGTAGGGAAACAATGAGTGACACGAAGTCCAAACTGAAGACCTAGAAAGTGCCTTGGAGGAACCCATCTAAATCAGGCAGGACCTCTGCTCCTCAGGGGTGTGTACTCTAGGGGGAGACAGTCAATACAAACAGGTGGATCTCAAGAACACAAGGCAAAACTCAGCACATTGGGGAATCATACAGTTCAGTCTAAGGGGTGTAGGAGGGACGTTGTTAACATAAAGAGGAAAAGCTCATAAAAGTGGGAAAATAACATGAAATTAAATATTGTGTAGAAAATAAAGGTGTTTTATATTGATCTTCTGGTAAGCTACTTTACCTGCTTTTTAATTAAAGTAGGCAAGGTATAATTTACAAATGGATAAACATTAATCAATTTGAATTATTAGGCAAATAGTGGAGTCTTTTACAAAGAATACTTCAAAACTTCAAGTGAGAAAATACACTGTGGAAATCTGAGGGATCAACTGTACTTGATTGAATATCCCTTTGGCATGCAATATGCTGGAAACAAATCCAGGTTAAATTCTATCATCACAAGTTGAAGATAAGAGGAGAGAATGAAGACTCTCAAATGCAAACTCTTTTGAGGAACTGAAAATTCATTACGTATCTTTAAAAAAATTTTTTTTAATGTTTATTTCTGAGGGAGAGAGACAGAGTGCAAGCAGGGGAGGAGCAGAGAGAGAGAGAGAGAGAGAGAGAGAGAGAGGAGACACAGAATCCGAAGCAGTTTCCAGCTCTGAGCCATCAGCACAGAGCCCAACACGGGGCTCAAACCCACGAACCGTGAGATCACGACCTGAGCTGAAGTCAGACGCTTAACCAATTGAGCTACCCAAGTGTCCAAATTATGTATCTTTAACCTTTATTTACTATGAACTTAATAAACCTTTATCAAAAGACAAAGGAAACCTGATTAATCACATTACTAGGTAAATTTCAATGAACACCAAACTGTGCATGATTACAAAGTTATCAAAGTTGGAAAATCAGTTCAAACACCTCATAAAATTTGAGCACTACATAGCTACCTAAAAAGCTCCAATAACTTGAGTTCATAATGGAGATGAAGCTTTGAAAACTATTTCACTTGAAGTTTTAAAGGCAATGGGCCTCATCTTCCCACTAGAATAAAACTGATTTACTTTAAAAAGCATTTTCAGATAAAATCCAAGTTCTTAAAATGAGATTATTTCTATTGGTCACTTAAAAACAAAACTGGTAGAATACTTAGCATAAAAAATGAGAATGTGCAAAAGAATCAGGTTGGCAATATGCTACAAATTCTTTGAAGAATTGTTTGCTGTAAGATAAAATTTTAAGGGTCATTAATTTCTCTTGCTGCAATACCCTTTGAGAGAACATGGGATTTAAGTCAAGATTGTCACCTGTCAACAAAGTGAGTGGGAGAGAGTAAGAGAGAGGAGAAAAGGAGGGAGGTGAGCTCCCTGAGCTTTGGTACTATTAAGGGCAGATATATAAGAAGTCATTATTAGGTCTATTAATATCAAACACCCAATTGTTCTATATAATCTTTAAATGTTTAGGGTTTCCAGTTATGAGGGTGCCTTGGAACAAAAGAAAATGATCTATTTTATACTGACCCCCATTTCTTGTCTTCTTCTATTTTCTCATTCCACATCCCCTTGCAATTCCTCTTTTACAGTCCCCTTATCTCAGACAACATTAAAACAGAAAGAACTTTCAGAACTGGCCTAACTCTCCCAAATTAGATGGAATCCTCTCCCTGCCCCTCGGCCCAGCCAGCTGTTATAAGAAAACACTGCTCAAGTTAGTTTGTTTTAAAACCTTATATATTTTGAGATAGTTGTAGATTCACATGCAATTGTAGAGCACTCTCATATACCCTTCACGTGGCTTTCCCCAATGGCAACATCTTGCATAACTACTGTACAGTTCCACAACCAGGAAACTGACATTGATTAAATTGACCCATCTTATTCAGATTTCACAAGTTCTACTTGCACTCCTGTGTGTGTGTGTGTGTGTGTGTGTGTGTGTGTGTGCGCGCGCCCGCGTGTGGGTGTTAATTTTAGGCTATTTTATCATATGCATCTATCCATGTAATAACCACCACCATAGTTAAGATATAGAAAAGTTCTGTCACTCGAATGATCCCTCATGTTACCCTTTCATTTTTAGTATGTTTACTGCTTGGAGGAGAAAGAAGAGAGGTGGGAATTTTTTGTTTCTTTTTTCATTGAGTAAAAGAAAGGTCTGCCTTAGGAAAAATTCTGAAATAACTTGGCAGCTGATCTGTTCCCTTTTGGCACATCTCCCTAACCCCGTATGTATTTCACCAGGGACATTTCCTCAACTAAGTGACACAAGGACAGTAGTTGAATAAACTAGTTCATACTTAGGTGTGAATGACTCTGTCAGAAGAAGTTGTAGTTTTGTTTTGCTTTGTTTTTAAATTTTAATGTTTATTTATTTTAAAGCGAGGTAGCAGAGGGGCAGAAAGAAAGGGGGGGAGGGGAAAGAGAAAGGGGAGGGGAGGGGCAGAGAGAGATGGAGACAGAATCTGAAGCAGGCTCCAGGCGGTGAGCTGGCAGCACAGAGCCCAGTGAAGGGCTCAAACTCACACTGCAATATCATGACCTGAGCCAGTCGGATGCTGAACCAATTGAGCCACCTATGTGCCCCAAAGTTATAGTTTTAAAAAGAGGATGCTTGCTAGCCAAAAATCACTTCTTCTGAGTAGAGTTTTATGAGGTCTAACGAAGTGAAATGAAACAATTCAGATAGTGTGTGGCAAGATTATTGGGGATAAAGGTTATAAAATGAAAAAGAAAGGTTAGCTCTTTATTGAAATTCAGTCTTATGATATGATTCATTAAGCAGGTACTGATTTTTATAACCTCTTTTTGGGGTCTACTTCTATACCTCAGGTTTTCTAAATTTTTTTTAATGTTTTATTTATTTTTGAGAGAGAGATAGAGATAGAATGAGCAGGGGAGGGTCAGAGGGAGAGGGAGACACAGAATCTGAAGACAGCTTCCAGGCTCTGAGCTAGCTGTCAGCACAGAGCCTGATGCGGAGTTCGAACCCACAAACTGAGATCATGACTTGAGCTGAAGTCGGATGCATAACTGACTGAGACACCCAGGCACCCCACCTCAGGCTTTCTAGAAGCGTCACACACTTCCCCACAGTCTCTTTATCAAAGTAGTATGGAAGAGATGAAAAAAAGATAGAGGGAAATGTGCACCAGCAGATGTGAAAATCAGGTGTTCCTAAGTCACTGATACCTGAAAAGGTAACTCCCTCTCATTATCACTTTCCTCATAATGCTCATCCTTCATAAAGAAAGTATTATGCGAAGCTCTCTTCTAGTACATTCTATCAGATCATTCAATGTGACTGCAAGATAAAATGATATACATATATTTTATGTACACAGGGTATATTACATGTCTACATATGTAATATAGATATATCCCTGCTCTTAAAGACCTTACTAAGGCAATAAGACTTACAGACATTGATATTATATAGTGCTGTAAGTCTGCATAAAGGGCTAAAAATCTAGTTTGAAGGCATTAATTCATTAAACAAAAACTGAGTGTTTTCTATGGGTCAAGCCTTGTTCTAGGTACAGCAGCAAATAATATAAAATCCTTGCCCCTGTGCAGTCTACACTGTATCTAGGAGACGGGGAGAAAACCTGTAATAAAATAAATAAATGAGTGAATTTTAGTGTAGAAGCAATGAAGAACTGAAAAGGCTCCCGATAGGAAGAGAAATTCAACCTGCATTTTAAGGGAATGATGGGATTGGATCAGTGGGGAGGAGGAGGGCCGCTTGAACAAAGGTTTGGGGAAGGGAATGAGTGATACAATGAGGAAAAAGCTTTGCCAGAGTACACAGAAGTAACAATGCCCAATAAAAAGTCTGCTTTAAGGCTCACACATAGAAGGTTTTGTGATAATATGGACTAAGTAATCACAGTTTTAACTGATGGCATTAAGTGATAAACTTCCAAGTTGCAATTTTTCTTTTTGATTACAGTGGAGGAATTTGATTGTTGCTTTGAAGGTAGTGGGTTATTCACTTTCATTCTTTATTCTACATGCACATAAATGTAGTCTTTTGCAGGACTTTTTTTATTCATAGTATTTGTCTTTCTGTTTTCTGTTGTGCTGCTCAACCTCTTTGGTTAAAATATGTCACATCCAAGATGGTGCAGTTCCTGCCTTGATTCCTATTATGCAGTTTTCAAAAATGTTAATGCATAGTTGTTCCTGTGTCTAGGGAAAGGAGAGGAAATACTCTTCTCTTCTCCCTCTGGCATAGCACTGAGCATGCACCACTCAAACTAATACAGATCAGTGACATGAAATTTAAATGGGTCCCCATGCTCCGGTTGGTGACCCTATCTATCATTGTTAACTCTAGGGAAAAAAAAACACCACATAAAATAAGTTCTAACATCTAGTCCATTTGAGATGAAAATTTTGTAATTTTACAAAAGTTTCAAAGAGCTATAATCCTTTTGCTTCATATTTTTGTATTTTTTTTGTATATAATTTCTTTTTTCACTTACCACCCGCCCCTACACTGCTCTCTTACTTAGTTAATTCAATATTTGAAATCAGTAGGGACTCCTCCTCTGAGGGCATAGACCAGGCTTTGGAGGAGCCTTATGGGATAATTAATCAAATCTCCCTCTGGGTGTTCACATTTTCTTCAAATAACATAGGCTCTCAAGTCACACAGGTCTACTATTGAGCTGAGTGACATGTGTCAAGTCACTTACACTCTCTGAGCCTATTTCCTCAGGTAGAAAATGGAAATGAATAAAGTCTACCTTGAAGGGATGTTATGAAGTTCCAATAAGATGAGGTATTAATACCTCCTAAAGATTTGAATAAAGCAACTGTTTAATTTCCCCAAATACTTATCTTACATAGCTAAAGTGGTCTCAAACAGGGGTGATTTTGCCCCCTAAGGGATATTTGGCAGTGTCTGGAGATATGTGATGTTGTCATAATTGGGAAGGTTGTTATTGTCATCTAGTGAGAAGAAACTAAGGATGCTGCTAGGTACCCTGCAAATGCACAGGGAAGCCCGCCCCCCCATGCCCCATAACAAAGAATGATCCAGCCTAAATGTGAACAGGGATGATGTTAAGATTCCTGATTTAGCCTTCACCTCAACCATTCTCACAATTGGAAACCATCCCCTTGTGAAGCTGGCCACTCTGTCACTGGAGAGTTAAGTGAGGAAACTATTGGTTAAGTTCAGCAAAATCTGTAACTCCTATCTGCTCGTCATGGTTGTGTTTTGTGGGACAATGCAAAAGAAGTCCATCCCTATTCCACGTGACAGTCCTGAAGATAGCAGTTTGCTCTCTTGAAAGCCTCCAAACATATAGAGTCATCCAGGAGACTCTGAGATGAGTAATAATGTAAACCCAACAGTTTAGCCACATTTGAACGTTTCCTTCTTAGTTTTGTCTGCGTTCTAGAAGAGTTTAAATAAACCCATCTAGACCAAAAATGTCAGTGAAACTGCAAAGAGGTATCCATCAGGTATGGTGTAGAGAAGAAGTTATGGTCTGTTACCTAGGGTAATACCTCTTCTCATTGCCCACTATAAAAAGATAGTACAGCTAATATTTTCTTATACATCTCCTACACATACCCAAAATTATGCCATTTCATAACAAAAGTTTGGCTCTGTGCTCAACAGAGTGCATTACTTTGAGGAGAAAAAGGCAATGATACAGATGTACTCTTGTGCAATAAGAAATATAGAAATAAAAAATCAAGTTTGCCATCTTGAGCTTGAAATCAATGTCAAATCTTATCGGAAATACATTTATTCTGATTTCTGGCAATCTAACCCCCTTTAGCCATTTCACAGTTGGTGAGCAGAAAGGATGTTTCTGCCTCATTTACAGTGTCTGAACATGATTCAGACAATCAACTGCAACATTAGTCAAAGAAATCAGTGGCTAATGAATTCTGACAAGCACTGCAGTAACAGGCTGAGGACCAGACTGGACCATAACAACATTCAGAGTACTTTACTGGAGCCAGCAATCAGACGGCAAAAGATGGTAAAAATGGCAGTAGACAGAACTGCTCTCATATCATTTAAAGGCTATTATACATTTTTTTTTGCAAAGTCATAGTATCTGACATCCTTTTCTACAAATATGTTATATTGAATCAACACTGAGGACAAGGACAAGTGAGTAGGCATCTCTGTAAACTATAACACACAAAAGTAGTTAAATATTTTGCATTCTGCTGACACTATATTCGTAAGTTAGGAACAGTCTAGCCTTACTATTTATATTGACCATTTGGAGTATGTACTCTGTCTTCCTGAAATGCACTACTCATCATTAAGAGTAACTGTCACACATTGTTTACATTGCCCAACACATAACATGAAGGCTACATGGTCTAGTGCAGAAAGGACTGAATGTTAAAAGATATGAGTTCCAGTTTCTTTTCTGCTGTTATCTCGGTGTGTTACTTTGGACAGGTCACTTGGTTACCTTGAGCTTTAGTACTCAAGTTTGGAAGATAATGGGGTGGGACCAAATGATCTATAATTCTCTCTTCCAAAAATATTAGTTAGAGTTCAGAACTCTACATTGATATACTTAGTAATTTAAGAAAGGCTCTGATTGTTTTCAATAATTTATCCTTAGCTTTAAAATCCCTAAGAGGGGCACCTGGGTGGCTCAGTTGGTTACGTGTCCAACTTCAGCTCAGGTCATAATTTCACGGTTTGTGGGCTTGAGCCCCGTGTAGGCTCTGTATTGACAGCTCAGAGTCTGGAGCCTGCTTTGGATTCTGTGTCTCCCTCTCTCTCTACCCCTTCCCCACTCATGCTCTGTCTCTGTCTCAAAAATAAGTAAAACAATAAAGAAAATTTTTTAAAAATTCTTGATAAGTTTAATTTTATTAGTTTAAAAAATTTTTACAAGAAACAAAATGATGATTCCTTTCATTCAATTGAAATGTTATTTTTATGCTTCCCTTTCATTTATACTACATATGCTTTATGAATTGCTTTTTAAAGAATGTCCCTATACTAGAATAGCTGATAGCAAGGAGAGCTGACTCTACAATGTTTTTGGTTCATATTAAATAGTCATTGTTATAAATGTAATAACCAGTGCTCTTCAAAAATAGGAGAGTTTTATTTTACCACCTAAAATTTTTAGGAATTTGATGAAAATTCCAGGTTATCTTTAAATTACGTAAACTAAATTAGAATTCTTAGTTAATCTCTTACATGCTAGGAGTTCACATTGCATTTTCAAAAGCTATAAAAATAGAAATAAATCTCAAGAAATTTCCAAGAATCCTCTTTTACCTAAAACTCTCTCTCTCTAGACGTCCAATATACAGATGACTCTCAACCCCCAAAATAATGAGACAGAATTCCACTGGCAGTTAAAAAGAAAGCTTTTGTGGGGCACATGGTGGCTCAGTTGGTTAAGCATCTGACACTTAGTTTTGGCTCAGGTCATTATTTCACAGTTCATGAGTTCATGCCCTGCAGCGGGCTCCATGCTGACAGTGCAGAACCTCCTTGGAATTCTCTCTCTCTCTCTTTCTCAAAATAAACTTTAAGATAAAATAAAATAAAAAAATTCCCTGAATCATAAATTGGAACATATTGTTCAAAACTGCCATTTCTTAAAAAATAATTTTTAATGTGTATTTTTTCTAGAGAGACAGACTGAGACAGAGACAGAGCATGAGCAGGGGAGAGGCAGAAAGAGAGGGAGACACAGAATCCAAAGCAGGCTCCAGGCTGTCAGAACAGAGCCCGGGCAGGGCTCGAACTCATGAACTGAGAGGTCATGATCTGAGCCGAAGTTGGATGCTTAACCACCTGAGCCATCCAGGTGCCCCAAAACTGCCATTTATAAATCAATCATTATTGCTTTGTACTATTTTAATGAGACATATTTATGAAGAATTTTATTTTATTTTATTTATTTATTTATTTTAATTTTTTTTAATGTTTTATTTATTTCTAGGAGAGAGAGAGAGAAACAGCGCGAGCAGGGGAGGGTCAGAGAGAGAGGGAGACACAGACTCTGAAATAGGCTCCAGGCTCCGAGCTGGCAGTCAGCACAGAGCCCGACGCGGGGCCCGAACCCACGAACCGCGAGATCATGACCTAAGCGAAAGTCGGACGCTTAACCGACTAAGCCACCCAGGCGCCCCGAAGAATTTTAATTCTAATTCTCAATTATTTTCTATAGTATGAATCAGAAACCATATAAATATTTGTCCTGTACATCCCAATCATAATGTGAGTTATAGCCCCTTCAACAAAAATTTTCCCTGCCTTAATTTCTTTCTAGGAAAATCCATTGGAAGCTTTGTTTTATATTTTGCCAGAAGGCCCTTGAACAAAGGCAGTCCAGAAATCTATGAGGTGGCCTGACATAAAAAGTTCTACTTGGTGGAAGACTATAGTGCTTAGTTAGTTCCACCTTAGGAAACTCAGACCCATTGAGCAGCTGGTAATGGCAGAAGTGCAGAGATGCTCCAAGATAAATGAACATCAAGAGAGTGATTGAATTATATCAATACAGTGAATCCAACAGACTGCTGCTGCTAAGGGGACAAGAAAACTCAGCCCCTTTGGTTCTGAGTCCTCTGGTTCCCAAGAATCTTTCAATCTGTGAACCCCAACTATCTGTGGATCCCAAGTATTCATGGGATAGGATGCATCTGCCTATCAGGAATCTTTACAATCACTTCCCTTACTTGAGGCAATCTGAATGAATCTCTTCAGAATAAAACTGAGAAATACTGCGAGATAAAAGGGCTCTCTTGAGCTAATGTGAGTGAAGAGCTTCCAGGCCTTCCCTCCTCCATGTTCACCAGAGAAAGACGGTACATGTTGATGCCTTCCGTGGCAATCCACCAGCAAAATGGATTATCTAAAATGATTAGAGTTTTCATTTTCAGAAAAGATTTTGAATGAAAAAAAAAATTTTTTGTTTTTTTTTTTAAACTAGGAAATTCTCAAACTCCATTTGGTTATGTTTATATGAGGATGAAAAGTGATTGTGACACATGATTCCATTATAACTATGATAACATTACCAGTAATTTCAGTTGTCTGTTATTTATGGAGACTAAAGATGGTGGTGGCAAACTGAATCACATGAAGTGCCAGTCAAGCCTAATCTGACCACACACGTATCGTCACTCACTTTGCCAGTGCAGAGATGTCAACACTTATGTCTTGCTGGAATGTGTGGGTCTCCAGTCATACAGACTTTTCACTAGTAGGAATGAGCCCAGTGCTGTCCACCTCTACCTCCCTCTGCCTGCACTGCTCTTTCTTATTTCACTCCTGACTCTTCCACTCCCTGGATGCACACACAACACTTCCTTGTGCTATTCCAGCACTTACCACAGCATCATGTGTATCTACTTATTAATATTTGTCTCTCTCCATTTATATCCTAAGTGCCACGAGAACAAGAACTATATCTGTTTTGCTCTCCATTATACCCTTAGTTCCTGCTTTTATGTTAATGTTGAATATTGTTGAATGAATATGGAAGAGTCCTTGGAAAGTACTGGTAGTGAGGTACCTGTGGAAAGCTATATAATGAGCTGCTATATATAATAATACTATAATTATATTAGTAATGTATTTATAATTATATATTTATAAAAATACTATACATAGTTATTTTCCTTAAAGAAAAATAAGCTCTTACTATAAATTATTAGATAATATTAATATATATTACATATAATACCCACAACAGCTTATTATATATTAATTAATACATTGCATTATATTTTATATGTTTTGCATTCAATAAAGGAAAAACAATATGGCACATTGTAACAATGATAAATGGAAAGTAGAGGAAAGTTTTCAGTTAACAGCCAGTCCTGGAGAATTCAAGTATCAGCAAACAGGCCAAATTCCTAAAGGAGGGCTTAAATGACATTTCAAAATGATGTAAGAACCCCTACTAAATGTGTGCTTGTTGCATCTAATCATATTCCCAAATGAGTAAATTTCCATTATGAGCCCATTATGCTCATTGAGGACGAGCAAATCTGAGGGTGAAATTGTTAGATTAGTCATGGTGTCTTGAGTAATAATTCTTCCTATCTGTGGAGGGAGTATAAAATATTTTTTCTCCTTCTTTTAAAATCTAGATTGATGAGACACATATATAGCTACTATCTTCCCAAGTAACAAGCTAAGACAGACAGGTAAGCAGTGAAAAGTCACTAGCTCAGTGACAAACTGAGTTCCTCAGCTTCCCCTGAAGTGGCGACCTACCAATCTTCCTTCATTGGACCACTTGGAACATAACAGTTTCTGGGTTCACAGGAAAGGATCAAAGTGTGTTCTATATTATCCCGAAGGTTTTAATAAACACTAACACTGTGAAAATTTCTATATTTCTGCATGAACCAATTCCTGCTTGGAGATTTGTCTTTCCCCTGGAGGTAGAGCCATCGTCTATTCATAATCCCTCTTACTAGATTTCTTCCTCATTGAAGGCAGGATTCAATAAAATTTCATTCTGCTTCCCTTTTCTCAGAAATCCGTGAAAGCCTTGAAAAACATATTGAGCATATTCTCTCTGTACAGTCTGACATCCTTTCCACCACAGGCCATTATTCTGGTTAACTCGGTAAACCCTAATTTAGATCCACAGTGTAATGCTTTCATATCAAGCTGGGTGAACACGTTTCTTTAAAATAAAACATGGTAGGAAAGTCTTCCTCCGAATGCTCGCTCACACAGGAAGCTTCATCTATTACCCTTTCGCCGTGATAGAAGAGGCAAGAAAACAATTTATGAGTCATTTCCATTCTGACAGATGCAGCCATGACTGGAAAGGCGATGCCTGCCAAGAGCTTTTATCAAGTAGGTTATAACAACTAGTAATAAGTGTAAATAATAAATGGTTGGAATCTTTGGGGAAACTGGCAATACGAAACGATTTTTGGTGCTTCCGATGGGGCTCTGCCACTCTTGGAATTCCCTGCCTTCCCAGTAGAGTTTTGGCCTGACAATAAACAACAGTTTAGTACTTTATCTAATCCCAGCCAGGAGGTGGGTTCAACAGCAAGCTTTTGCAGATGTTCACATCCAATAATCTATCCATAATTGATGAAACAGGGAGGTCAGATGTAATGGCTGCTACTATTCCAGCAACAAATAAATGGTTATTGACAAAACAAGCCAGTGTGGCGCAGAGCGCTGAGCAGTGACAGGCATGTGGTGGTGCTGAGCAGAGGCGGGGAGGGCTACTGGATTCCTCAGCCAGCCGTGTGGCAGGAGGGCCACGCTGACACATAAGCAGATGGAGGTGACTTGGAGAGGAAAAGGGAGGTTGCCGAAGTACAAAAGAAAGACGAAGACAGGCAGAGGGAGAGAAGAAAATGATGAGCGAGCCCTGGGCAAGGCTGGGGACGGGTGAGTACAAATGTGCGAACAGTTCAGAAATGCCTTTGAATATGTACACTGTGATCCAGATGTCTGGCTGCTTTTATCACCAGTGTGTCCTCACTCACAGAGCTGGCTGTCAAACTGTGCAGCCTAGGTGACTCTAACACCAAAGTGCATGCATGGGATGCTTTCCTGCCCAGACCCTCCCTCCTACTGAGGGACATCCGTTGATACTCCATTTAGCACTGCAGATACTCTCCATTCCCTATGTATTAAAAAAAATCTATGGAAATCATGGATGCAATTTTAACAATATTGTCAGATAAGCCAAAGATGCAAGATGGTGAAGTGAGAAAATTTCTCAAGACTGGGACGAATCCTGAAATACATTCTGCTTAAAATCAGATTTACTGCAAAGGAATGTGAGTGGAAGGCAAAGTTTTCTTTAATAATAAAAAACAAACACTGCACTCTGTTCACCTCAACCTAGGCAAAGAGTATAATAAATGCATTAATCGAGTATACTTTTATTGACTGAATAAAATTCAAGATATTTAAACATAAATAAATAGCCAAAATCCTACATTTCAATTCCAGTGCTAAAAAATAATGTTTTTACACAGTTTACTATGTAATATTATAAGATGAAGAATGGTAGAATGAAATGGTAGTTATTATTGCGATAGGTAGTCATAAAGAGGCTTGGGACAGAGATGTTTTAAATATTAATATTCCTAAAATCACTTAAATCAATTTAACACTCTTTAGTGGTTTATTTAGAAGTGTGATTTATTTTATACTTTGCAACCAATGCCTTTGATCAGCTCTGAAATAACGTATGAGCTGAAAATAAAATGGCAAAACAAATTGCTGCTAGCATTCTTATAGTAAGCTTTAGGTTTTATATGATAAACTAGAAAATTGCCATTATATTTGGCATTTTCAAATTATTTATCAATACTCTGAAATGGAGAATTATAGAGCCCAGAAGCAATGGTAGAGATAATTTCCATAATGACGTGCTAGTTTCTCTGCTTCCTGAGCCCTGCCATTCTCCATGCTGGGGTCCCCTCATTTAGCAACTGTGACCTGCCCCAGTCCCTGGGGACCATCCCTGTCCCTGGTCTATCAGGGCAGAAGCTTGCTATCACATAAGTCTGCCACAGATAATATTCTGGTTTAACCTCTATTAAGGTGACTGGGCTTTTTCCATGTGCCTTGACCTGTGTCCCAGACCCTGGAGCAGCATCCCTGCCTTGTTCTTACCTACATCTCTGTCTTGGTGCTGGTTGGGTCCTACTTACTGCAAACTTGGAGATCTATCTTGTTGCCTCAGTATGCTCTTGTCAGGAGTGCCACTCCTAAGTCTCAGTCCCTGTGGCTTGGCGTTTGTCCCTTGCCAATGGAAGTCACTACCACTTATTGAGCAAAAGCTACATATGCAGAGTGTTTTATATTCACAGAGCCCTCTGAGATAACTATTAATATTGCACAAATGAGACAACTTAAGGCAGAGAGGTTGAGTAACTTGTTCTGGTACGCACAATCCTAGGGTTAGAGAAGAAGAAGAGATTTGAACTGGGTTTTTTGGACTTCATCTCCTGCTCATTTTGTTCTTGTTCCCTGTGATATTCTTGCTGCTGGATACCCCTGAGCATGACTGTGCAGACTTAGACCCTCACTTACAAGCTTACTACCTGCTGGCACCCCTCCCAGAGTTCTCCACTCACCTACAGGGTACCTACTGCAGCCCAGTGTCTGACATTCTACATGTTAACCTTATGCTTGTCTGGTTATAGCTTTGTCTGTTACCAGCTGCTGTTTGTTCATCATATGAGCTAATTATAATAGCTAATAATAGTTAGTACTGAGTATTTATTTTGTGTTCCTCTGCCTGCAAAGACCCCCACTTTGACTCAGAAGAAAATACACCTCACTTTATAATAAGACCACCCCTAATCTCTCTGACTTTGGTTCCTGTTACTTTGCTCCCCTTTTGCTTCTCCTTGGCCTCACTGGCCCCAAGCCTCCAAGGCTTAGGCTTGGTGCCCTGGAGCTTTGGCCTTGACCTTTCCCTCTGCTTGGAAGGTACTTCCATCAAATATCTGAATAGCTAACTAAATCTCTCATCTGTTCCCAATCTTTCTTCAAATGTCAACTTCTCAACGAGGACTTCTCTGATCAGCTATTTAAAATTTCCCCTACCCACCACTTGCTTTGACACGCCTGAATCATTCTTTACTACTTTATTTCTTTTCTATATAGCGCTTATTACTGTCTAACATACTATCTAACTCACTTACTATGTTTAATCTCCACGTCTATCTTTTTCCAATGGGATGGATGCTGCATGAGGACAAAGATCTTTGTTTTGCTGTTGACATACTCCAACAGCAAAACAATGGGCCTGGCAATAGGTGCTCCAAAACCATTTGCTGGATATGTTACAGATTGTTCTTAAGACTTGGTGTGCCTGAGTGGCTCAGTTGGTTAAGCATCGGACTTCAGCTCAGATCTCATGGTCTGTGGGTTTTAGCCCTGCATTGGACTCTGTGCTGACAGCTCAGATCCTGGAGCCTGCTTCAGATTCTGTGTCTCCCTCTTTCTCTGCCCCTCCCCCACTCATACTCTGTCTCTCTGTTTCTCAAAAATGAATGTTAAAAAAATTTTTAAAAATGACTACACATACTAAGTAACTTAATCTTCCCAACACTCATGAGTAGGCATTCTTCTTCTTCTTCTTATCTCTTTTTAAAGGTGAGAAAACCGAGGCACAGAGAAATAAAGCCAACTGGCCAAGGTTATTCAAGAGGTAAGTGAACAAGAAAGGACTTGAACCCAGGCTGTATGATTTCAAAGACAGCACTCTTATCCGAACCTTTCTCCCACCTCAGTGCCAAGAGGCTGCCTGACAATGTCACCATGCAGGCTAAGCCCCAAGTTCTGGCTCCTTTGGTACCACCTGTCCCACTGTCCATCAAGATTTGAACAACGGCATCCTGTGACAATGTTGTGGAGGAAAATGAACAAGATTTAACGACTTGTCTGAGACCAAAGAGCTGGTGACAAAGCCACAACCAGAAGGCAGAATGTCTGACTCCTCATTTGCTGGTCTTTCTGGTATTTTTCAAAACCAGTTCTGAAGATTCTAAAGATTGTCTGGATAGTAGTTTTCTGTTTCTATATAATCTATTATAATAAACAATTAAAAAGTAATTTTGGCTCTGCAACCTTGTAACAAGTATTAATGATTATTTATATAATATTTTAAAAGGAAAATGCTTATTTTGGTAATATCTGTGATACTATAAACATATAAAATGAACATAATAAACAGTCACTCTGCTGTAAGCTAATATAAGCTCATAGGGAAAATGAATATGTTTAATTAAATTTAGGAAAAATATATAGTTAAATCATTCGCAGTACGATAATAAGGACCAATAAACCATTATCTCTTTACTATTCCACTGGAATTTTCATCAACAGGCTATATTAATAAATATCATGTTCATTTCACAAAGTGGGATGCTGAGAGACTTGTCTATGATCTGATAAGTCAGCAATGGCAGCAGGGATTATGCATAATCCTTGCATAAACACAGCAAATCATACTTCTGTTATTCTTTACTATTCACCAGCATTTATTGAGGGAGAACAGTATGGCAGACATAGTTGGAAGTATTTTTTGCATGTTGATCCATTTAATGCTCACAACCACTCTATGAGTTAGATGCTAGTATATCCTTATGTTGCAGGTGAGGAAACTGAGAAACAAGAGAGGTGAAGTAACCCAGGTAAATGTCACAGAATTAGAAGTGGCAGGACCAGGGTTTGGAGTCTGGCAATGTGACTCTAGGGACCATGCTCATAATGACGACATTATACTGTGATCATGATTAAGATGGAAACAGAGAGCACTGTAATTTACCAGAAGGACCTATCTCTCTCCCCCTATTTCATTTTTTAAAAATGTTTTTTATTTATTTCTAGGAGAGAGAGAGAGAGAGACAGCATGAGCAGGGGAGGGTCAGAGAGAGAGGGAGTCACAGGCTGAAACAGGCTCCAGGCTCTGAGCTGGCAGTCAGCACAGAGCCCGACGCGGGGCTCAAACCCACGAACCGCGAGATCATGACCTAAGCGAAAGTCGGATGCTTAACCGACTAAGCCACCAAAGCGCCCCATTCCCCTATTTCATTTTATCCAAAAATTATATAAACATTTTTCCCTACTAGATGTTTCAGTGGAAAACCTAACAAACGGCATTTTTTATGCTCTTTCCCTTGCATTTACTAAAAGTTGCTGGTAGACAGCAAATTTGCAGCAGTAGCAAGAAAAGATTCAGGGTTGTAGGAAAAAAATATGTTGAACACACTGTTCTTGAAAAAGAATTCTTCTTACAAATGTATTAACTCTAGTGCTGCTAGATATTTCATTGTCATCTAGAGAAAATGAGACAAATTCAGCTATGGAGTTAAGTAATGACCAATGAGGAATCCATAATACTCCATTATCTA
Source organism: Crocuta crocuta (assembly GCF_008692635.1). Classification (NCBI taxonomy): domain Eukaryota; kingdom Metazoa; phylum Chordata; class Mammalia; order Carnivora; family Hyaenidae; genus Crocuta; species Crocuta crocuta. The sequence continues at coordinate 153,725 of NW_027527574.1, forward strand.
CGCCAATGGAGGGTAAGAGAGCAATGGGAGATGGAAATGTGAGATGAGAATTCCTTATGTTTCTTTCTCTGGAGAAGCTACAAAAGAGTGGGTCATTCATTCCCAGCCAGATGCCACTTGCCACTTCTACTTCCCGTGTCCCCAAACTTTGTGCCTATTCTGAACTGGCCTGATAGCAGACGGGTGATTTTTACTCTAAGCTTCAATTGTATTCAATAATAATTTCTACTGGACAAGAAAAACAAAATGGTATTTATGCCAACCAGTAATTCACCAAGTGGAACAGGTGAGAATGTTATTAAAAGTGTGTACATGGGATTTGTGACTTAACAAATGAATTTAAAAACACCTTACTGGCAACCCCACTAGCTGTGACAGCATTAGCACTTATGAGCATGGCTCCAGTCTTGGCTCTGCGTTTGCTAGCTTTGTGACCGTAATCAAGTCATTTAAGCTAGTCTCAGCCTTTTTCATCTGTGAAATGGGAGTAAGAGTAAATAGAAAATACTAATAATATCTGCCTCTTAGGGTTTGTGTGAGTATTAAATGAGGTAAAACATGTAAATAATAAGGCTGGGCAGAGTTGTAGACCCATAGCATACAAAGGCACGCGATTTGTTACCATTACTCGTGATGATGCTATTCTATCTGGGTTCATTTGATTTCATGGGACAGAAACCACCCCAATCTAATTTAGGCAAAATGGTAAACTAGGGACTCAAATGCTACTAGGGACTCAAATGCTCCTCATCAGGGAAACACAAATCAAAACCACACTGAGATAACACCTCACGCCGGTCAGAGTGGCTAAAATGAGCAAATCAGAGAACTCTAGATACTGGCGAGGATGTGGAGAAATGGGCACCCTCTTACACTGTTGGTGAGAATGTAAACTGGTGCAGCCCCTCTGGATAACAGTGTGGAGATTCCTCAAAAAGTTAACAATAGAACTTCCCTNACTAGAAACTGCACTCTCCATTTCTCATCTTGTTTTCTCTCTCTGTGCGTTAGCTTTACTGTCTCAGCCCACCATCCTCTATGGCTCTGGCAGCATCCAGGCTAACTCCTTACCAAGGAAGACTGACTCTGATTTAAAAACAAAACAAAACAAAACAAAATATTAGGTAAGCAATCTGATTGGCTGAGCTTGTCTAGACACCTTCCCCTACAGATCTTCTTCCCTGGGGCAAGTAACGGTGGGGGTGAGATCTGTAACCTCGAGATTAGAGACAAGACCGTAGCCAGCAGAAAGGTGAAAGTGGGAATGGTGTACTGTTGTGAGAAGATGAAGACAACAGATGTCCTCCAATTGCTATTAAAAGTCCTCTGCTGAGCTGCTTCTCCCTCTGTGACTTCATCTCATTTAACGTTAACATCCTACTTTGGATTATTCGAACATAAAGCTTCAAATTCATCTTTGTCTCCATCTTGTCTCTCTATGTTCACCTACCAGCCAGAAAACATGGTTAAATTGAAAAATGTCTCTCAGATGTGTTCATTATGAGCTACACCACACCACCTGAGTTCAGGGATCATTATTCCTCCCCTGAACTACTTCAGAAGACCCCTTAAACTGGTTTTCCTTCCTCTACTTTCTCTTTTCAATTTGTCCTACACACAACTTCCAGGCTGTCTTCTAAAACAAGTTCCTGCCCCACTTAGGCCTGTGAGGATCTCGTCCCACCACCTACGTTTTCAGCTCCCCCCCACCAACAGCCCCAGTCCTTCAACCCCAATACTCCAGTGTGACTGGAATGCACTTTCTGCCCTCCTGAGCCTTCACTCATGCTACTCCTTTACCAGTGATCTAGACAAGTTCAATTCAAATGTCCTCACCTTAATTTCCAAATGAGATGAATCTTCCCCGATGCTTATCTAGCTCTTGGTCCCTATTACAAGTATGCCACAAGTATGTGTTGGTGTCTATTTCTGTTATGGACAATGCGGTCCTGCGGCATGGTAAATATCTACTTGAGCATAAAGAAATTGTCCAGACCTATTAGTCAATAAAATGTATCTCACTGAAGTTTCAAACAAACAACAGTCCTTCATTAATATAGTTATTAGCATTTCTTGCTCACATGGACTTTGGTCAGATGTATTCAGGATACCAAAATCTCTACAGCTGTAGTTTACCCTATTTTGTTGTTTTTGCTTTATAATTCATGATTATTTTTTGAATAATTTATTATTTATTGGGTCATCTTTACATGCCCTTTACTAATTGTTAAGCTTTTAAAAACTTTTCTTGGTGTTTTGGGTTGAGGTGGGCTGCTGAAATGACTAACTGCTATGAACAATCCTATGCTGAAGGTTTTTACTAAGAATAGTCTATATACAACCTACTGAAAACATTCATTAAAGTCTTTAAATTTTAATGGAATGAAAAGAAATAGTAGTTTACTTTTTTCTTATTACAAAATCAGTATATGTTAATTGCAGAAAATTTGGAGAATACAGATCCATCACTTTCCCCAAAACAGAAAATTAAAGTCATCCATTATTCCAGCTCTTCCAGCTCCCACAGATGACCATTAAAAACAGTCTGGTGTTTCTAGTATCTGCATATATACATATGTCTTACATATGTGTATGTATGTATGTAAATACACATAAGTATGGTCATAATGTTCATTAGTTTATGCCCTGATTTTTTGCTTAACATATTGTTAACACTTTTATTATTATAAAAATATTTACTTTTGTGTCATTTTTATTGGCTGTATTATTTTGCATCACAGGATACTCAGCAATGTTAACCAACTTGCTATTGAACATTTACCTTGTTTCTAGATGTCTCATCATTATAAGCAGTGCTTCTAACATTGTATATATAAGTTACAGCCAAATCTTTGTATCCTCACCCTGTCACTCTTTTTTTTCCCTAATTTTTTAAATGTTTGTTTATTCTTGGGAGAGAGAGACAGAGCGCGAGAAGGGGAAGGGCAGAGAGAGAGGGAGACACAGAATCTGAAGCAGACTTCAGGCTCTGAGCTGTCAGCACAGAGGCCAATGTGAGGCTTGAACCTATGAGCTGTGAGATCATGACCTGAGCCAAAATTGGACACTTAACCGACTGAGCCACCCAGGTACCCCAGACATCCCTGTCACTCTTGATACCAACTTCCACTTCTAACCACAGTTCTTGGAGCCTCACATGCTTGCCAACCTTTGATACTATTTGAATTTTTAATTTCTTGCCTCTAAGTCATGATTTCATGTAAAAGAACATTAACGTTCTCCCCTGAAATGTTCAAAAGTGAAACCTGTTACACACATCTATATAATCAACTCTTGATTACTTAGGAACTGAATTGTTTAGTTTCTCTGTTATCTTCCTTCTGTTTCTCTATTCCTAGCCATCATCATTATCGTTTAGGGGGAAAAAATAGGTCAACAGAAGGTATTCATGGGAAAAGTGGAGAGTTCATCTTAAAGTAAACTATTTTACTAGTTAACTAAGCTTTTAAATGTCTAATTAAGGAGGAAGTTGAAATTGTTAGGTAAACTCTTTTCTTAAGTATACTATCAGGAGTATAGCGTTAATGCTCTGTTTAAAATCCAGTGTACGTTATTTTTATTGAGCACTACGTATACTGAATAATTTTTAAAATCACTATAGGTATTAACTGAAGATCAAGTCATTGTCTACCTTCCAGATACATTTGAGACAATTATGGATAAGTGTTAAGATATTGTATTACATTTTTCCTTCTGAAGTTACGCCTTCTGTGTCACAGAGTGAGAAATAGAATTTGGCTCAATGTATAATGACTTAGTATGGTCCCCACACTATTGTTTAACACATCTCATCCTGTAATCATCTCTGGGTTCTTGCAGGTGTGATGCCTCTTCTTTTGCGGCCTCTAGATCAACGTGTGCTAACAGCTGTGCCGTTGCCTCTAGGTCTGTCATACAATTAGTCTTGTGATGAACTATGCAGGTTGCTTTATTGCTCCAGAGAACATTTTCATATGCTAGGCCTTGAACTTTAAGGAGTATACATACATTATGTTCCATATGTCACTATTCAGTATAGTTGATTAGGGTACTCAATTTTTGGAGTCTGGAAGTTCATCCTTTTTAGGATGAATGAAATAAAAATAATTATTCCTGTCTTCATTTTCTCACAAAATGAGTATCAGAAGTTTTTGCATTATTTCTTAAGATGTGAATAACTGGAAACAAAAATTTCAGCAGTTTTATAAAGAGTTACTCTACCAGCACTTTCTTTTTATAATGAATAATAATCAACCTCATCAAACAGTTAAAGTGGCATTCTACATCTCAAGGGGATCCAAAACCAGCTTTCACATTTCAAAAAAATAAACAAACAAATTAAAAACCCAATACATTTTATGGCTAGAAAATCCGTTTTTATATTAATTTAGGCGATGAACTTTCTTTCCTGACATTAAACATCTCTTCCTTTTCGTACAATCTATGACTTTAAATTTTTGCCTACAGATTCCTGTTTAAAAATATCAGGTTTTCATTTTTTTCCATATTCTGATTTTCCTATAATGCATTTGTCATTTAAATGACAAATACTATAATTTATATGACAAATACCATAATTATTCATCATTTAAAAAGAAGAAAAAACCACAATGCTATTTTCCAAAGCAGTAACACTGTAAAAAAAATACAAAAATTAAATAGAAGAAATGTTTAAAGAGAGTTCAACCTCACATTAATGGGAAACTTTAAAAAAATATTTACTAAAATTCCAGTCTGCAAACAATCTTTCCTACAAAAATTTATATTAAATTATTACTGTAAGGTTATCTGTTTTAATATCATAGAAAGGTCATGATCTTATTTTTTTTTTGAAAACTCATGACTTTACAAAGATAACAGTAGCAAGATTATTAGTAAAACATCTTATGTTTGTATAATTTCCAAATTATTAGAGAACATATTTTTCATGAACTTCTTAACATACTATTTTCCAAGTGTGGCTAACTGATTTAAATAAGATCAGATATGGAAAACATGCTTATACCATGCCTTAAATTATTACTTATAATAATTCTGAGTAATATAATTTGATGCAATTTGGAAATAAATCTTTTTTTTTAAATTTGGCAATATGACTATTTTCTTCTATGTTGTTTTTCTAATCCTATCACTTTCCTTTTCCTTAGATATTTTGAACATTTCTCTATTAGCAAAATGTATGGAATGGAAAGGAAATACGTGCTATTTGTGTACTGGCAGGGGTGCGTGTGGAAGGGGTTTGATGCTGAATAGAAGATCAGTGTGGCAACAATTGGGGGAAATGGGATCTGGAACAGCTGCTCCTTTTAGATTCCCAAGAAGGAGACTGCCTGAGGTGGGTCATGGGACAAAAGGATAAAACGGATGAAAACTCTGATGTAAAGCAGGAAAATGACTGCTGAGACCCCTGAGCTTACACCTGAGTCGTCTCAAGCTGAGTGGCAAGCCCTCTTTAGCATGCTTCAGAAGCCGGTGATGAACTACACAGTACCAGGAGGCAAACTGGCTGCAAGCAGAATTGTCTGCATGTTTTGTATAATAACCAGTGGTCCTCTGGGGAAAGGAGGCCTTGATTTCCTCTGTGCCAGCATCTGAGCTCCCCTCAGATACAGAGGCCATTAAACAAGAACAGAAGGGTCAATTTTAGGTAATGATTCCTAATTGGCAAGTAAAGACAACTTCTATTTAATGGGTAGTGAAGAGCTCCGGTCTTTAAATAAAGAAATTACTCAAATTCCTTTTTTTTATATATGCCATTTTTTTCACTCAAGGAAAAGTTATTAATACATTAATAAAAAATTTTGTATAAAATGTTTATTACATATTCATTATAAAAATATGTGCCAATACAAAGATAAACTTAAGCCCTTTGTAATTTACATATGATAAATTTAGTAAATTACTGTTGAGAAATAAGTATACAGCAGCACTCTGAATGGATACTCAATAAATGTTACCTACCAGAGACTCATTGCTATCATTACTCAGTGCTAATTATATCATAGCCTGTGGTAATAATAGTATCCTACATTTGAAAACTGTTTATGGTCCAAAGTATATAAACATCCATTTTTTCCATTTGATCTTCACAAAGATACAGCAAAGCTGCCATTACCATCTCTATTTCACAAATGATACCAACCCTCTAAGAAGCTAAGGGACTAATGTAAGGTCAATAGCTAATATGTGACACATGGGACTAAAATCCATGTCTTCTAGACCATATGCTAGCACCCCACCTGATCTTTCTATAAGACAGTTACCGTCCATATAAAGATTACACATCAAAACCTACAGTCAGCTCAAATGTTTGACCACTTAACAATTAGAGAGCAATTGCTATATACACTTGAACTATATTACATGAGGGCTTTCTTTATCATGTAATATAGCTCCTAAATAAACTCCTACTTCAACATCTTTCACCAACACATTTAGCATTTTATTCTATGCTTACTATTGGTTTGGGAATACTTGGGCCTAGAGCAAAAACCAGAAATTGTGATTTTATAGATGTTTGACCATCTATCACTTGGGGAAATAATTCTGTTATGCATGGTAATGGTGATAGAACAGTTGTGGCTTTCTGTACGTTAGATTCTAGACCACAAACTTTACATGGTCTTCTTACTTCATTCTCACAAAACTGTATTGAGGTAGGGGGTAGTAGTATCCCCATTTTATAGATGAAGAAACTAATGCTCCAAAAGGTTAATTTGCTTGTGCAGTGTCACGTGATGAGGTGGCAGCAAAGGTGGGATTCTGTTCTCCACCAGCCTGATTTAACCATTTTGTTGCCCTCACACTCCAAAGAGTTGTTAAATATACTTTGAAGAGCCTGTTGAGAGTTCCTGATTCAAGAAACGCTAGTATTTACTGCCTTTACTTCATGCAAACTTCTAATAATCAAAGGTACGGTAGCAGATGTGAGCATTTGTATCCCTCCCAGGCAACTCTGACCAGGTATCATGGTACCATAGTGAATTGGCTCCAAACAGTCCTTTACATGTCAGGACTTCAAACAGTAAGGAAACGACAAAAGTGCAGATGCCCAGAAGCAAATGCTCTTACAGATAGACCGATTCAGTCCACATACATTAGTAGGTATGGTCCAGCAGAAAAATTGATCATATCATCATATATTGTACATGTACAGAACTTGGCAGAGTTGAAGTATTTGAACTAATGCACAAAGGATCTAAATGAAGACAGGGCCTCTGAGAGCCTCTTTCTTGATCTCTCCTTTGCCTTGGCCCTTTTACTTTCTTTCCCTCTACAAATATAGAAATGAAATTACTTTTCTTTTAGCTTGCTGGATTTTTACTATGATACCATACTGAGGGTGAGCTGTGAGGAACTCAGATTTATTTGGGTTATGTCATGGTTTCAGTAGTAGATAAACGTCTTCACTGGTAAAAGTGACCAAAAGGAAAACTTGTTTTATGTATGTTACTGTGAACTCTGGCAAAGGTATCTGTATGTCAGCTAGATTGTCATTTGGATCAGGAACCCACTGCTATCAAAGATGGGTGACTTTTAGAGAAGAAAGTAACAAAGTGAATAGAGAAAGGAACTAAATGTAAGACCTGTTTCCCTCCCAAACTTTGGTCAGCTAAACAATACAAATCAAATAAATCATTCTTTGTTAGAAATGTCTTCTGATATATAATGGCTTTCCCTTTATATATATGGAGTTGAAAGAAAAAATAAAATTTTATTACAATTACCTAGCGACACCCTAAGATTGTTATCATTTTACAAATATAATCCAGATCCTTCATTATTAATATTTATCAATAATCTATGAGTTTTTAAAAACAATATATGAGTTGCTAGAATATTAGTGTAACTATTTTTTCTGATATATTATTTACTTGCATTTTGCTATGAGATGCTGTTGATAAAGCTAGAGATTTAGGTTAACCATATATATATAAGCTAACACTAATGTTGGAAGCATTCTAAGCTATTATAAAGATGCTGACACGTATGCGAATATAAAGATGGCTACTGTTTTATATATGGAATAATTAAATAATATAGTACATGTGATGAATCTTGTACTATAAAAGCAAATGAAGTATCAATATGATGAATTTTGCTTTCATAGTATAATTTTTGATAGGCTACATTATTGCTAAATAATAAGAAGCAAATAATTCACTGAATGTACTGAAGACTGTTAAAGTTGGTGTTCCTAAAATTATTACATGGAATGGAATATTTAGAGAGGAAGAAAATTCATGCATAAAAACAAAGTGCTAAGGGAGGCCCTTTCCTTTTCTTAAATTAATTTTACGGTTGCAGTATTGGATTGTGGAAGTGTGACCAACTTTGCAAAAGCCCTTAATGTGATTTTTAGTAAAATCTTTTTCTCTTTGAAATTTTAGGACTTTATAAGATACATTTACCTTCTAAAATTCAGAATTTACTCTACTTGGAACATGTACAGGTCTAAATTGATGATGGCCAAAGGGAATTACTATTTCTTTTCTCAGCACCTGATAAATGCAGGTAGCATTCTCACCTTTAAATGTCAGGGTCTCTGTGACCTCCTGAACAGGTTTATTAGAGTAACTATCACTTATCTTCCCCAAATACCCTTTCCTCATTGGCAGGGATTTCAGCCCTAAATAAATCCATTATTTAGGGTCTTAGTTTAACCCTATTCTGTCATCCAATAAAGAATGCTTTATCAACAAGGAATGGATGACCAGACTATTTATATGCTTCTCAAAATACTCTTCTATTACATGTATTAATCATTTATTAATAAATTAAAGCCTTTAAATTAAGATCCATTAGCAAATTTTCAAAATCCCTTCTGTTTCAGATAATCAGAACTATTAATCAGTACTATTTACTCGTGACAGGTTTCTCTAAGCTAAGTTTCTTTGAACAAATCATGTAAACATCTTTTAACAGACGAACAGTATTGAAAGGGAGGAATCCATGAAAGAAAGAGGCTGAATGTAGAGGCAAGGTACTAAAAATCTGAAAATATTTAAATTATAAACTTAATACACAAATGAGAGTAAAAAGAGTATATGGACTTAAAACCAAGAATTATAGACAGATGGAATGGACAAGGGAAGGGAAATGCTGTCTCAGGCTGCCTCCAACATGACCAAGCTGATTTCAGGGCATTCTTGCCCCTCTCCACAGCCACACTGTGACAGGAACACTATCAGTGCTTAAGACAGATAAAGATAGTGTTGGTCATACTGCACAGGGTGGGGAAGATGGATAAAAGAGAATTAAAAAAAATTTTTTTATATGCTGAATGTTTACTTTGTGATTGGATAACTGGGTAAATATCTCATCAATCAATCAATCAGGAAATCAATCCTATTTAGTAATTGATCAGGTAATTTTTTATACTAGATTCCCTAAAGAAGGAGTGCTCTGTCTTGTGGGTTTCTAGCCCCTTTATCTCTGAAAGGAAGCAGGGAAAGTGGCTAAAGCAAGATATTAGAGAGAAGGAAAAGACATGCTCTTCAATTGGAATTCAAAAAGCAAGATTTCAGGTTTTCTGGAAATCTATTTTATTACAACAGCAAAAACAGGCTGCCCTCTAAGATCAACCTAAGCTAGAAGACCTCCATGCCCCAAATCAGGTACAACTGCTCATGTCTGTTCTCTGTTCCAGCCACAACCCAACTCCAGCTTCTCATTCTTGGTACTTGTTCCCTGCCTCCTGTTGTATATAGCTGTGAATCTGATGCCTTCTTGACTTTGTTTTTGGCATCCTACATCCAGATCTGACAACAGGTCCTTCCTTGGTCCTGCACCTGTGCCTATGGGCTTGGCCCAAATTTTAAGCTTGGTTCCTGTAATTCCTCAGTTCTCGGTGAGCTGTGTTCCAAAAAGACAACAATATTCTACCGCAAGTAAGTCTTGGGCTCTGAAGACAGGCTTTCATTCTTCCAAACTGCAAAGGCTATTCTTGACTGTAGCAGTGAGCCTTGGGGCCTGGAATATGGCCTTCCTGCTTTCCCAAAGCCTCTGCCTTGACTGGAGAATTAAATGACAAAATTTAACTAACTCTGACTCCAACAGAGGTACATGCCTAGGGGAGGGGGCCGAGTTCTTATTGGAAATATCTGCAAGAAGCTCTCTCATTCCAGCCCAAAACATGGAGGAGGCAGAAGGGGTTTGCATAAGTCTGTCTTTTAGACATGCCTTGTTTCCTGGGCTTGTATGTGATCATTTATTCCTGGTTTTCTTCCTACTTCCTTGGATATCCCTGCCTAATCTCCTTTGTACCTATACCCTTCAACCAGCTGGTCTCAGGCCTTTTTCATTTATCACTATCAACTCTCTTTAGGAAGTCTCCACTCCACAGCTTCAATATGCTGAAGACTTACATATCAAATGTGGATAAAACTTCCAATTTAGACGTCCTCTTGAGCTGTAGGCCCACATATACCACTATTTGATCTCTCCTTGGATAACTGAAAAACTCCTCAAATTCAACATATTCAAAAGTGAATTTCTCCCCAAGCCTGGGTATCTGTTAGCATTACCTCTCAGTAAATGACACCAGCAACCATCCAGTTTCTTAGCCAGGCTCCTACGGCCCATCTGGGCATCTCCATCTCCCTCACTTTCCATACTTAGTCTATTTTTTTAGGTTTTACTTATTTATTTTTGAGGGAAAGAGAGCATGAGTGGATGAGGGGCAGAGAGAGAGAGGGAGACAGAATTTGAAGCCAGCTCCAGGCTCTCAACTGACAGCAGAAAGCCCGATGTCGGACTTAAATCCATGAACCATGACCTGAGGCAAGGTTGGACGCTGAACTGACTGAGCCACTCCAGTGCCCCCTCAGTACTTAATCTATTACCAAGTCCTTCATAACTTTCAAAATGACTTTCTTCCATCTTTACTACTACCACTGAAGTCCAGAGTAAAAATAATAAAAGCTAACAATTACCAAAAGTTTATTATATACAAGGCAGGCACTCTTCTATAACTCTATATAAATGATCTCTCCTAGTCACCCTATGTATTAGCTTCCTAATACTGATGTAACAAGTCACCAAATAGCTTAAAACAAAAGAAATCGTTTCTTTCATAGTTTCAAAGACTAGAAGTCTGAAATCAAGGTGTTAGCAGAGTTGTGTTCCCTCCAAAAGCTCTGGGGGAAGATTCTTCCTGCCTCTTCCAGCTTCTGGTGGCTCCAGGTGTTCCTTGACTATGGCAGCATGGCTCCAATCTCTGTGTCACCTTCACGTGGCTATCTCCTCTGTGTGTCTCGTCCTCCTTTTCAAATCTCCTTCTGCCTTTTTCGTACAAGGCCCCTTGTCATTGGATTTAAAGCGCACCCAGATAATCCAAGATGATCACCTCATCTCAAGGTCCTTGACTTAAATATATCTGCCAAGACTCTTTTCTAAAAAAATGTAACAATCACAGGCCCAGGAATTATGAAGTGGACATTTGGGGCCACCATTCAACCCACTACACCCTAAAAAGTAAGTAGAGTTACTAGTCCCATTGAATAAATGAGACAATTGAAACTTAGAGAGTTTAAGGTCCTTGTCCAAGGTTACACAGTTAATATGAAGATGAGATTCATATTTATCTGGTTTCTGGTTTCCATACTTTCAGAAAAACAATTTCAATATTTTTCTGAAAGGAGTAACAGTTTTAAGAAATTTGTCTCTTAGATACCAAGTACTGCTTCTTCAATCCATTCATTACTAGACTATACCACTACTGTTGTCTTCTAAAATTAAAGATCAGATCCAGTGCCTGGCATGATGTATGTCACATAGACGGTGCTTAATAAACAGTTGTGAATAAATCGATGTGATCATGTCACCAGCCTCATCAAAAATCCTTAAAAATCTCACACTACTTAAAATATGAATTTCACTCTCTTCAACAGAGCATAAGACCCTCCAACCCTCCATAAAATTAAAAAAATAATCATTTGGAATGAGGACGGTCTTTCTAAGTATATCCAGAAGTCGTGCAAAAAGAAAGTGATAAATTTGGCCACATACGTATCCAAACATTCAGCATGGAAAAATTTCATAAGTCAGGTTAAAAAATAATGAGCTGGAAAAATATTCAGAACACATATTACACAAACGTGCCTCATTTCCAAAGGAAGGAGGCACCTTCATTTATTATAGGAATGTAAACTGATGAAGCTTCTTTGAAGGGAAGTTTAGAAAAAAAAAATGCAGTTCATCTCTTCTCTGACCCAGCATTTCCACCTCCAGAAATTTATTGTGTAGATCATCTCTCACTTTGGCATAAAGCTATTCACTGCTACACCCTTTGCAATAAAACCTGATTAGAAATAGCCTAAATGCCCACCAACAGGAGATGGTTAAATCCATTACGTACCATTATGGTACAACTATAAAATGGGACACCATGAGGCCCTTTTAAAACGAGGCATGTTTGTATGCATGAGTGTGGAAGAAGTTAACTCCAGATGCAGAACACTACCTGTAACGTGCCACAATTGTGTAAACAACATAAAGAACATATAGGCATATGCACTTATATGCTATACACACATATGAATATTCTTGGAGGGATAAACCCAAAACTTGTAACTGCATTTGCCTTTGAGGAAAAAATTGCAGGACTGAGTACCAGGGTGGAGGGAAGATTTATTTTTCATTGTAAACTCTATTATATTGCTTGAATTTATTTTTCTATGTGTTTGCATTGTGTGTGTGTGTGTGAGAGAGAGAGAGAGAGAGAGAGAAACGGAGACAGAGTGAAAATTTGTAAGCTAGTTTTCACCTAATTTTCCAACCTGATTTACCTGATTTCATACTTGCACCTGACAATTCACTGCTTCCCAAACATACTGAGTATGTTCACATTCAGAGTGTGCATGTCTAATATTTGATATCATCCTCAACTCTCACACTTTGTCTGTAGAAATCCTGCTCCTCAAAAGCTCTCTGTGCAACCTCCCTTATCTTTAGCGTAGGAACCAACCACTCTGACCTCTGCACTCAGAAAACCCCTGTTCATCCTGCTTTGAACTATAGTTATGTTTACAAGTTGGCCACCTTCATTAAATTAGCTAAAGGGGAGTGTTAGCCTCTGTGCTCCCCAAAGTACCCAGAACACAGCCCTGCCGAATATATATAATTTTAACCAAAAATTATTAAGCAGAAGAGTTATCTAGGAAAACCTAAGTTCCCCATGATGACCCAATTTTAAGGGCAACAGAGAAAAATATCTAGCCCAAATGTAAGAACTCTACTTAACATGACCATCTAAATCAGGGAATGAGCAATCCTGAAAGCTGAACATAAACCCAATATCGTTTGTCAGATAAAATTATTACAAGAGTGATATGTGAAATGAAATAGGAAGCTACACTTGAAATATATCAGAGGTATGAGAAAAATGAAAGATGATTTCTGCTATAATAGAGAAAAGAAAGTTCTTGGACATTTTTTGTTTGTTATTTTAGCCAAACACAAGAAGTCTCATCATAAAATAGGCACACACTTATTTTTATTGCAAAGCAGGCTACTTCTCAGACTGGAACTAGCAGTGACCTTCACCTTTGCTGCCTCCTCACCCCCAACTCAAAGTCCACAGCAATGCAATTTGCTCGACTGCTTAATAACCACAGTCTTTTGTAAGCCAAGTTTCCCAAATCATAAGTTTACTATAATTTGGTTCTTTCTTCCTTTTTTTCATTCTTTCTTTCTCTTTCTCTCTTTCTTCCTTCCTTCCTTCCTTTCTCTTACTGTTTACTTTTTGCTATCATTTAAACCCATATCCTGAATGATATGAGAGTGAGTGTAGAGGGTCACTTTACTACACATATTTAACTTTTATATATCCTAAAGCACTTCATACTAATTGATTATATATTACCTACTATAAACAATAAAACTCATTTTTTCCCTACTTTTAGAATTTCTATTCTGCTTTAGTCTCTCTAAATACATAGAGGTTTGCCCATTTCAGTTGGGTTTATAACAGTAAAATAAATGCAACAAAATAAAAATTAAAGGTGGCAATGATTAAAAGTTTACTTCAACTTACTGTTAATGCTGTTTCATACTCTTCAGCAGCCAGGTGTGCTAAGCCCAAGTAATAGGAAGCTTCCCCTTCCATCTTTTTGTCATTTCCTAAAGTGGAAAATGTAGAAAAATTGCCATGGAATTAAAAACATTGATTACAACAAACAAAATCTTTGCTTTTTAAGACAGTAGAAAGTTGTAGCAAAGTGCACAGATTTGTGAAGATCCTTAAAACCTATGTGCTGATTTTAAAAGTTTGATGTTAAGGGTGCCTGAGTGGCTCAGTCAGTTAAGGGTCTGACTTCAGTTCAGGTCATGATCTCATGGTTCATGAGTTCGAGCCCCATGTCAGGCTCTGTGCTGGTAGCTCAGAGCCTGAAGCCTGCTTCCAATTCTGTGACTCCCTCTCTCTCTGCCCTTTCCCTGCTCATGTGCTCTTTCTCTCTCAAAAATAAATAAACATTTAAAAAAATTTTAAAAGGCTGACGCTAATATAATTTACCTGAGTCACAAATGTTAGAGTAAGATACATCAGCAATGTATTTAAAAGTATTCTCCTGTACATATGCATATGGCTTAATAATATTTAGACATTCTTATGTAATTTCCATACTGTTCCACCAGTGAAGACTTAGAGTCATCCTGCATAGCCACTAAAACATACAGGAAATAATTGGTAAAGGGTATTGCTTTACATAGTGCACAAACACATATACACAGAGATGGACATTCAGTGAAGTCTCTAACAGGGCAGATAATTAGCAAGTTAAGGAATTATTGTTTGATTAGGTTCAATTTATTATTTTTTTAAAAATATTTTTAATGTTTTATTTATTTCTGAGAGAGAGAGAGACAGTATGAGCAAAGGAGGGTCAGAGAGAGAAGGAGACAGAATCTGAAACAGGCTCCAGGCTCTGAGCTGTCAGCACAGAACCCGATACAGGGCTCAAACCTACAAACCATGAGATCATGACTTGAGCTGAAGTCGGATGCTTAACCAACTGAGCCACCCCGATGCCCCTTAACCAGTAGCTTTTATTTTTATTTATTTATTTATTTTAATTTTTTTTCCTTAGTTTATTGTCAAGTTGGTTTACATATAACAACCAGTGCTCATCCCAACAAGTGCCCTCCCCCATGCCCATCACTGCCCTTCCCTTCTCCCCCACCCCCATCAGTCCTCGGTTTGTTCTCAGCATTCACGAGTCTCTTAGCAGTAGCTTTTAAATTGAACCTAATCAGGGGAAACTTGGTGGTTCAGTTGGTTAAGTGGTTAAGCATCTGGCTTCAGCTCAGGTCATGATCTCACTGTTCGTGGGTTCGAGCCCCACGTCGGGCTCTGTGCTGACAGCTCAGAGCTTGGAGCCTGTTTCAGATTTTGTGTCTCCCTCTCTCTCTGACTCTCCCCTGCTTATGCTGTCTCTCTCTCTCTCTCTCTCTCTTAAATAAATAAGACATTAAAAAAAATTTTTTTTAAAGTTACTGGTTAAAACTTGAGTGAAAATGACTGACATCTTGGTACATCTGTCCATAGACATTTTGAAATCCAAACACGTTTTTTCTTTGCTAATGACTGGTAATGCTTTTCATCATCTTCTCAAAGGAATTAGTCTTTCTAATTTCTGTGAATGTGTTTTATTCAAGGAATTATAAAAATCTTCTTTCCAAAGCAATATTAGTAGATGTGTAATGTGCTTCAATGGGACATATATCATACTATCTAATAAATACATAATTTATTTACATTTATATGCTAAATATATCATATAAATCTCATAGGCTTACAAGAACCATTAAAGGCTCTTATTTTCTTAAAAAGAATACTATCCTTTTTCTACTTTTTGGCTTTTAATGTTACCTAATTCCTGGGTAACACAAATGCTGGTAGATCTACCCCCTTTTAGATTTCTGAACTCTGCACTGCAACCATGATGGACTTCAGCAGGAGCTCACAGCTCTCCATCCTGCATTCACTCTCACCACTCACTGAGTCACCATACTGGGGCGCCTGGGTGGCTCAGTTGGTTAAGTATCCGACTTCAGCTCAGGTCATGATCTCATGGTTTGTGAGTTCAAGCCCCGTATTGCGCTCTGTGTTGATGGCTCGGGGCCTAGAGACTGCTTTGGATTCTGTGTCTGATTTTCTCTGCCCCTCCCCTGCTCATGCTCTGTTTCTCTCTCTCAAAAATAAATAAACAGTAAAAAATATTTGACTACCATTTGTGAAGCAGTGGCTCAACTGAAAGGCTATAAGAAAACAGGATGGCAAATGCCAGTGACAGTATTATTATTATTATTATTATTATTATTCTCAAGCAATTTCACTGATTGCAGCGAATACTACCCTCAAGATCTCACCTCAGCAGAGTAGATGATGCCAGTGATCCAGTCTGGAGAATTTTAACTTTAATAGTTTAGCTGGGTGCTAACTTTTTCTCTGCTATAAATTTATGGGTGTTGAGGTTAGGCATGGGACTAAAGTAGGGAAGGATGGGGTAGGAGGGAGAGGCTATGATGGGAAATTGCCTCTTGGATAATTAAAAGTTGATTATTTATAATCTGCACTTGATCTATTAAATGGTGTAACTGTGTTAAAGTACCAACAGTGGTCATGTGCTGATATAGTATCACCATTTGCATCCAATTATATGTAAAGGGCAGCCTAGCAAAGCAAAGAAAAATTGACCCTGTTGCTAAAAAGATTTTGAGGCAGCTAATTGGAACAGTCAAGTCACACTAAATATTAGTTTTAAAATAGGACTTAAGCATGAGAACTTTTCCTGTTTACTAATTAAAACAAAATCAAGATAAAGTGAAAGCATAAAATAACGGAGGAAAATGTTAGCATTATTAAAGTTGAATGACACATATACCAAAGGAAAAAAGGGCAAAATACTGTTTATATTATGTAGTTTATTTAAATGAGTTAAATTAGTATTGGCTTGGCTATCCAAGTCAATAATCATTCATGTTAAAGAAATACTGTTTTATTCTCAAGACCTAAGTTGTCCATTCTTCTACTGGTATGCCTATTGACAGTCTAAAGAGGTGGCCATCAAGGGGGTCTAATGGATAGAGACAATGTGTTTGGGAATAACTCAAATGTTCCATTAAAATGTGTCTTAAAACTTCCATTTGTTATTTGGCTAACATATATTCACTGATTCATTTATTCACTAATATTTTTCGAGCACCTATTCTGTGCCAGGCACAGTGATAAGCATTTGGAATACATCAGTAAATTAACCAGAAACATTTTCTGTCCTTGGAGAGCTTACATTTTAGAGGGAAGGGAGAGAAAGAGATACAAAATAAATAAACATGGTAAAATTATATGGTAAATTGTATGGTGATAAGTACTCCAGGAGAGAAAAAAAAAATGACAGCAGAGTAAGAGGAATTGAGAGTGCTAAGTGGGGGTAAAGAGATAAAAGCAGGTTTCAGTACTAAATACAGTTATAGGGTGGTTGATCCAACTCAGGAAAGATGGTATTCACAAGAGAATGAAATTGGGAATAGATAACAAAACATATGGGAGGCTCACAAGAATGTGGAAACTAAACACACTCGTTTTTAAAATTTTTTTTTCATGTTTATTTGTTTATTTGTGAGCTGTCAGTGCAGAGCCTCATGTGAAGTTAGAACTCACAAACCACGAGATCATGACCTGACCCGAAATGAAGAGTCAGATGCTTAACTGACTAAGCCACCCAGGAGTCCCCTAAACACACTCTTAAATAACCAGTGGATCAAAGAAGAAATCAGAAGGTAAACTGGAAAATACTTTCAAATTAATGAAAATGAAAAAACAACAACCCAAAACTTATGGAACCCAGCTAAGGCAATGCATAAAGGGACATGTATAGTTTTAAGTGCCTATTTTAGAAAATAAGGAACATCTTGCCACCTTTTAAAACCAGAAAAAGAAGAGCTAACTAAACCCAAAGCAAACAGAAGGAAGGAAATAATAGAGTAGAGTCTTTATATATAAAGAAGGAAATAATAAAGACTAAAAAAAAACAATAGAGAAAATCAAGAAAACCAAAGATTGCTTCATTGAAAAGGTCAACAAAATTGACTAAACTTTATTTTTTTTTAATTTTTTAAATATTTATTTATTTTTGATACAGGGATACACAGAGTGTGAATGGGAAAGGGGTAGAGAGAGAGGGAGACCTAGAATCTGAAGCAGGTTCCAGGCTCTGGGCTGTCAGCACAGAGCCCAATGTGGGGCTCAAACTCATGAACCGCAAGATCATGTCCTGAGCTGAAGTTGGATGCTTTACCGACTGAGCCACGTAGGTGTCCCCAAATTGACTAACTTTTAAAGCTAGACTGAGGAAAAAAAAAAAGGAAAGGAAAGAAGAAGACTCAAGTTACTAAAATAGGGAATCAAAGAAGGAAGATCAGTATGACTTTACAAAATACAATACAGAAGGGAGTATTATGGACAATTGCATATCAATAAGTGAAATAAACTAGATGAAACAGACAAATTGCTAGAAAGGCATAAACTACTGAAATTAACTCAAGGAGAAATAGTAAATCAGAATAAATCTATATGCAAAGAAATTGAATTAGTAATCAAACTATTATGCACATAGAAAATTCCAGGCTCAGAGGGCCTCATTGGTGAATTCTACCAAATATTTAAAGAATAATCAATACCAATTTTTCACAAACTCTTCCAAAAATTAGTAGAAAACACTTCCCAAATCATTCTATGAAGCCAGTATTATTTTGACATTAAACCAGATAAAGACATCATAAGAAAACTACACCAATATCTCTTATGAATATAGACATGAAAAGCCTCAACAAAATATTAACAAAGTGCATCCACAAAATAAAAAAAATAGATTATTTTGGACTTCACCAAAATTAAAAACTTGTACTTCAATAAAAGACAACCCATTTGAAAATGGGCAAAGAGTCTGAATAGACATTTCCGCAGAGAAGATATACAAATGACCTATAAGCACATGAAAAGATGCTCAACATCATTAGCTAACAAGGAAATGCAAATTAAATCCACAGTGAGATACCACTTTATACCTGCTAAGATGACTATAAACAAGCAGAAGGACATCAACAAGTGATGGTGAGAAAGCGGATTTATTGAAACCTTTACACATTGCCGGTAGGAATGTAAAATCAGGCAGCTACTTTGGAAAATTCCATGCCATCTCCTCCATAAGTTAAATACAGAGTTACCATGTGACCCAGCAATTCCACTTCTAGGTCTAGAGACAAAAGAATTGAAAACCTGTACACAAATGTTCATAGTAGCATTATTCATAATTGACAAAAGGTGGGAGTAACATGTTCAGCAACTGATGAATGGATAAAGAAAATACGATAAAAGCATACAATGTAATATTATTTGTCCACAAAAAGGAACAAAGTAATAATATATGCTGCAAGATGGATGAACCTTGAAAACATTACACTAAGTGAAAGTAGCTGGACACAAAGGGCACACATTGTATAATTCCATTTATATGAACTCTCCGGAATAGGTAAATCCATATAGACAGAAAGCAGATTAATGGTTGCTAACAGAGAGGGAAAGGGAAGTATGGAGAGTGATTTCTAGTGAGTATCAAGTTAGTGTTTCTGGTTGTACTACTCTGTGAATATAATAAAGACCAATGAATGACTGAAATAGGAAAATAATAGAATACAGAATTAAGAGTATAGCTAGTGCTCAAAGGAAACAGTCAATAAAACAAATAGGCAACTGACAGAATGGGAAAAGATACTTGCAAATGACATATCAGATAAAGGGCTAGTATCCAAAATCTATGAGGAACTCACCAAACTCCACACCCGAAAAACAAATAATCCAGNAAACTTGACAAGAAACTATTTAAGAAAATAAAAGAAAAAAATGTAAAATACAAAAAAAAAAAAAAGAGTATAGCCAGTGCTGTACTTGTACAATATACCAAGGTGCCCTAGTAAAAGAGTTGGCCCACATTGGATGTCACTGCTCCTTAAATATTACATAAACCAATGTGGGAGGCATGCCTTATGCAGGCAATCGTCAGTGTGCTGCTTCAGGCTCCCTAACGAAAGTAGAAGGTAACAGTAAGAAGAAAGGCTTTGGCCCAGGGCATTCAGCTATTGTCAGAACTCTGTAAGAGACTGTGCCATCCCATAACCTATCTACTTTGTTACATGGAAAATATAGAGGCAAATATTTATGAGTTTTAAAAGATATTAAAAAATTATTACAGCATAAGAAGATTTCTCCTCTTCTCCTTATCTGTCCTTGGAAAGCAGTGAAAGATGATTTTAAAAAAGAGGAGACTACCTGGCAGACCCCAACTTTGGGAAGAGACCCATGGAGCCTTCCTTTCTCTATAAACTGCCATACGATCGTTTAGCAAATGTGAACCTAAAACAAAATACCTTTTCCTGATTGATACATTACTTTACATTTAAATTCCACATAACTTTCCATGTGACTAAGGTTGGCTGCTGAAATTCATCTAAAAGCTAACTATTTACGTCAGTTTTTACCCCTTTGGGGAAAGTATTAGATCACCAGTCACTCAAAGCAGTTCATTCAATGGGATACATTTTTCAATGAGGGCGATTTCTTGAGTATTCTAGTACCATTGAAAAGAAGTAACAGAGAGAATAAGATGTTTACTTTTACTCTTTAGAAAATTAAAATTACAACCAGAGACTCAGTCCTCCTTATTCCAAATAAACCATATGGTACTTCATAAACTAATCAATTAAATATACCCTCAAGCTAATACACTTTAGAGAGCATAGCTTCTTTTTCTCCATTGTGAAACGTCTACTCTATTGATAAATTATGGTAATAAAATATCTTCGCATTTCACAAAGTAAAAGCTTATGAGTATGTGTTCCAAATTTTTTCTTTATATTTTATACATATACAAATGGTATAGAATATTAAGGATATGATCAGCTCTCATGAAAGCATTTTTTACTGCTGTAAGTGTGCACATGCATCACCAGGGAAACTTGCTAGCCTGCCGATGCTGAGGCAGTAGGTCTGGGGTGGAGCCTGAGATGCTGCTTTTCTTAGAAGCTACTGGTGATGCTGATGCTGTCAGTGCAAAGGCCATACTTTGACAGGCAGAGATCCAAAATATATTAGGATTCTATTTTCCTGTTACTCCTATCAAAATATTTATCATTATCTTCCCTACTACATGACGATAGGGAATTTACACACAATGAAAGTTCTCTCAGATTGAAAGTAATATATGACTACACACACATACACACACACACACTCTTAACTTTTGCAAATGACCTTACGTTCTCATTACAGGTTCATTGTTCTATAACACTACTCCCAGAGGGTTGTAATTTTGGAGACAAAGCTTTCAAGAAATTAATGGGTTTCTTGTTGTCAGCACTAAGGCACCTCTGTTTTACAGTGAAATCTGAAAGTATATTGATGGCATTTGTCTTTGCATTTCATAGGAAATAATCACCCAAACACTTGACGATTTTTACTTCGCTCTGGGGAGAAACAGTGCCTGCCCATTAAAGGAAGGAATGTGAGAGTGTTCTTTTCCACCCACCTTCTTTGGCTATTTCAGAAGCTTTTATTAGGATTCTGATGGCCTGTTTGTATTCTTTATTTTCCAGCATTTTGTCTGAGAGTAATCTGTAAGTCCTCAGGAGACTCTCACAGGCCAACAAGTTGAGAAAGCGGCCTGTCTCATCCTTCCATATCCGCCCTTGCGTCAATTGATGGAATGCTTCATAATGCTTAGCAGCTTCCAGAAGCTGACCTGAAGAATAAAAGCCATTCATAAATATAAACCACAGGCCAGAACATATTTTCAAAAATTTTGTATACATCTTATGTGTAACTATGAAAGGGGAGTGGAAACCATGGAGTAAGGTCAAGAATTTCTAAGGATAAAGAGGATTTGAGCTGGAAAAGGAGCTATCTCAATTTGGATCTCAGATTCGGCAATGACTTTGGATGAACACCCGCTGGAGGGATGTATTTTTGGCAAGTAGAAATTGACAAGGATTACACATGGTTAGAAATGGTGTGAAAACCCAGAAGTAATTACTAATAGCAATAGCTAACCTTTATTTAACATTACTTATGCGAGGTAAGGTACTATGTGTCTTATATGAATTTCTCATTTAATCTTCAAAGCACTCCTGTGAATGAGGGATTGTTATCATTCCCTTTAACAGAAGAGAAAGTGAGGTTAAGAATTTTGCCCATAGGGGCACCTCGGTGGCTCAGTCGGTTAAGTGTCCAACTCTTGATTTCAGCTCAGGTCATGATCTCGCAGTTCATGAGTTCAAGACCCATATTGGACTGTGCGCTGACGGTATGGGGCCTGCTTGGGATTCTCTCTTCCCTACCTCTTTATTCCTCCCCTACTTGTGCTCTCTCTCTCTCAAAATAAATAAATAAGCTTTTTTTAAAAAATAATTTTGCCCATGATTGCATGCGTTGCATATTTAGTAGGTTAATCTATCCAGGCAGTCTGATTCCAGAGCCCATGTTCTCAACCACCTTGCTGTGCTGCTTTTTTAACGGACAGCATATGTTTCACTCCCAGGAAGAATTCAGGTATCTTGAGAAAGGATGCATCTGTTATAAATTTCAAATTCAATTACTACAGAGGCATTTGTATACTCCATTTAATTTTTCATAATTAAAATACAACTTAATTGACTTCTGGATTAAATTTGATAATACAGTTCAAAACATTTCTTCACAAAGCCAAAACTCCAGATTAGCTTTAAGTCACTTTGCTCCTTGAAATAGGAACAAGCATATCTCTGGAAGAGTAGTTTGCAGTTCCACTCTATAGATTGATTGTAATTTTACATGTGAATTACCTTGTGAAAAGCCTCACAATATCCTGGAATGTAAATAGTCCTATGGTATAGGAGTCACCTGAATTGAAATTAACTGGAAAGGTACTTGTATGTAGGCATTCCAACAGTAGTGTTTAAGAGTGGATGCAGGCTCTACGCAGCCAGGCTGAGTTCCTATCCCAGCTTTACCCTTTTTGCAGTTTAGCCTCAGGGTAATCACTACCCTCCCTGTACTAGAGTTTAATTCTTTTGCAAAACAGGATGATGGTGTAACTACTCAAGGTGTTATTGTGCGAAATGAATCAATACATGTTCAGCACCTGATACACAGTATTCTTTAAGTACAGCTTACTCTTCCTGCAAAAGATGCAGTTGAGTCCTTATAAAAATATCGCCATGGCTAATTAAATTAGCTAATGCAGGGTTTATCAGGCTCTATATATTTTCTTAAATAGGTTTCAGTAGATATCACAGGTTAGATAATACAGGATACTGAAGCCACTGCCATGACTCTTGCATGTAATGTTCCCTTATTTTTGCCCTGAATTTGCTATCAAAATTAGTACTGTATTAAAGAATGCACACATAAATAAGAATAACATTCACAAAGAAATACAACAGAGGTGGGCAATCAGGAAATAATCTGTAAAAAAGATGAGTAAAGACATGCCCAGTCTGGGCTCCTGTTGCACCATGCAGGAGTGCATGTCAGCAAAGATACATACAGAGAGGGGAATGTGTACAGCAGAGATGTTTAGCAACTTGTATTATGAAACTTTCACATGGTAAAAGACTACAAAGCCATAAATATGATACTATAGAAAAATATTTCATCACATGGATAGGTGTTTGTGATAGTACTAGAAAACATCAGAAAACATTTACAAAGCATTATCAGTATTATGTGGGTAATGGATGGTTTCTTTTTCCTTTCTGATTATTGGCATTTTCTAATGTTTCTATCATCAAAATGTTTTTTGTAATAAAAAATATGATAAATGCTATTTTAAAAATAAATATTATTTATAAATAATATAAGTATTATTTTAAAATAAATATTTTTCATTTTGATGCAAATACTCCAGGTTAAAGTTCACTGCTCTAATCTCTCCTCACATTCAACAGACAATTTTTCTCTTACTTCCCACAAGAGCAGGCATAGTTTCTCATGTCTCTCCTGTTGCACCTCCCAACAGAAACACCTTTCTCCAAATGCCCATTACCTTCGCTTTTTTTTTTTTTAACTCAAATGGAGCACTGACATATATGTGTGTTATGTTTCCTCTGTTAACTATATTTCTGCCTGTAAAGTATAGCTTTATATTCCTAGAAAGATGTATGCCAGAGTTTTTTTCTTTTTTTTTATATCCAGCTTCCATCTACTCATAAGGTACAGGTACATATTTCTTTTTGGTCATGTGAATAGGGAGAGATAGATACAGGAAACTGTGAGTAAACCAGATAGTTCCAGAAAAAATACTGGGACTGTAAGGAGGCTAGCAAGGGCCTAATGGCATCTGTGGTTACACATAGTAACCAGATGGAAAGAGGATCCAAAGGTGTGTTATAAAAGAAACAGATTCACTAAGAATTCCAGGAGGACAGTAAGAAGGTGAACCTCTGGATAACCCAACTAATTACAATGAGATGCAAATGAGGCATAAAGATGTAAATAGTATTCTAAGAACTGATGGCCATGTCCAAGACTTCGTCTACAAGAGAGCAGAAAGAAGAGGCAGGGGAGGGAGGGAAGGGTAGAAGTGTGGAAAGGAGAGGTGGAGGAAATGGAGAGGGGGTGAAGGTAAGGAAGAGTGGAGAAAAGGTGGGGGCTATGTCTTTGTATTCCATAACAGCCAGACTCCTGTCTATGTTATTGGCACTTTTCAGCATCTTGGACAGGCTGCCTAAGCAGAAATGAAGTAAAGGGAGTTTGGGGGACAGTTGGTTACTTTGGCAAGCAACCTGAGAATGAGGTTGAGTTTGATTTTTGCTAGCGATTTGAGGGCTCATATCACTGTACTACTTAGCTCATGACTATTGGCCAAGGTTCAACTCTCAGAAAGAAAAACTTACAGTCTCCCATGAGGAAGAAGCCTGGTCCAAGATGCTTGGGTAAAAAAGAACAGGAAGCTATTCTTTCATGAAGGCCTACTGGGTGCTCATCAAGATTGAATACATTTCTCCATACATTATCTTATTTAAACTTCCAAAAACTGATGAAGTCAACATGATTATTGCTTTATACTAAAGAGGTAACTGAAGTTCACAAAGGTTAAACAACTCAAATAGCTAAAAAGCACTATTTAGGATTTAAGTCCAGAATCATCAAAAACCCCCATACTGCCTGGTTCACCACATCCGGTGCTAGTCAACAAACTAAGAGTTGGGAGGCTTGGGTGGTATAAGTTATATTTTCCAGATATAAATCTCTTAAGTTAAAAACAATGTTAGAGTTATATAGTTTCCAATTTCTTCTAGTTCTATAATTCTATAATTATACAATTCTATAATTCTATCTTAATTATAGAATTGTATAATTATAGAATTATAATTTGACTTTTCAGGCAATTGCAGGTAATCTCTAACATAAAAGCACAGATCTTAGCCCCTGATGTGTTTCTGATTGTTTTTTCTGAAGGAGTTTGATGTATAAGTAGCTATGCATCTTTTATCTAAATTCTTGTCTGTTCCATAAACCATGTGGTGACATCCATGGGGCACCTGGAATTCCTAGGGTGCCCCAGACTTAGTCCGCTGTGGCCACATCTAGCTATTCATGGATTCACTTCCTCCTTTTTAACCACTTTGCCACAGATGAGATCACTGGGAATTCTATTTTAAACCGAGGTGCCTAAACAGAGAAAGTAGTGTTTTCCAGTCCCTCTCAGATGTAGAGATGCATTTCTAGAATTATTTGGTGGCAAAAAGACCAGTAAATAAGCCAGCAAGGATTTGATCCAAACTACCATAAGCACACAAATGACTTGGTTCCAATTTCTAAAGGCTGGTCAGAATTTGAAAGCACATACTATAATATGGTATATTTAATTTTAAAATGTTAAAATAGAGTCCATACTATGAAGAGAACATAGTAATTTAAATATGCAAGTATTTCCCTTTATGCATGATTAACAACAAAATTGTTTCCATTTAATTTATATTTTCAACTGTAAATAGGATTTTAAAGATTTTCTTACTTTCTGGGTAAAGACCAATATTAAGACTATATGCTTATTAAGACAATGCATCTTGTTTTATCTGAAAAAAAATTTAAATTTAATAGACATGAGAGAAATATTATAAAGGGCTATCATGATAGTGGTCATTTCAAGAAAGCTAAATGTAAAAATAAATGAAGACCATGAACCAATTTCTTTGCTCATCTCTTTGTAACTGCTTTAAAGTGTTCATATAGAGTTTATCTTTTGTTACCAAATAAACTTAAAATATCAGAACCAGCTGAGGTTTCCAGACCTTACAACCCATCTTGTAGAAGGACAAGTGTCTAGACCACTGTCTTACTATGGGGTTATCAAGTGGTAACATTATTTTCCAATGAAGGAGAGGGCAGAGAGAAGAACGATTGTATCAAAGTACCACAAAAATAAAAGTTAACTGAAAACAGGAGAGAAAAGAGAAGCCCTCAATAATATTGATTGATGTGAGAGGTCTCCGGGGACATGTGAGCTTTCTCATGTTGCAGCAGGAATTACTAGCCAATCTTCATCATCACTATGTGTAACAGAGATCACGGGAGTAAATGTCAATAAGGAAGACAACTAGGGCTCAACTAAGTGCATGGAATGCATGGTTTTATGCTAAGCAAAAATTTAGAGAGTTCACTAATATTCCAAGTGAATCAAGGAAGAACATGGAGCCAAAATGTTTGGCTGGAGGGAGTCTAATGGCCCTCCACCAATACCATCAGTAATCAATTTACTCAATAACATGAGGTACTTTCAGAAAACACTTAGGAGATACACCGAACAAGTATATAAAACAAGAGTGTCCAGGTATGGATAGAAATATCCTAAGACTCAGTTTTTAAAAAGGGGGAAAAAATACAACTACATGACATCTACATAAACAATAAGGAGGTTGGTATATGTTTATGGTTTTTCACCTAAAGGAAAGTACACTTTTAAAATAAAACTGTTACAAAGGAGTCTCACTTTACCTAGAGCCCACGCAAACGAGAAATCCATCCATTTATTTAAAAACACAAACAAAACCCAAACAATGTGGTGAACTGCAAAATGCTTGGTAGGATGTTAAAACAAACGCTATGTAGAGAAAATAAGATTTTATATATTTCGGTATTATCCAAATTGTTGCTTACCCCTCTTCCCTGCACAACGTCTCTGAAAGTTTATAGATATTTGTGGTATCACAGCAGATGTCTAGAACAAATATTAAGCAAAAGAGAATGTATATGATCTCTCCCATTTTAGTTTTTTTTTAAAGTAGGAAGATTGACTAGATATTAACACAAATGGGTTTAAATGTGAAGCTGCCATAAAAGCAGGAACATAAATGTAATTCTCCCAGCCGCTATTTTGATGCACATTTTTGATTCCATGAATATTTTATGAAATGGCCCAAACTAAAGCCATATAACATTCCTGCATTACTGATGCTTGCGCCCGTAAGCTACGAACATTAGAGGCATGATTGAGTGCATTAAAATGAACTCATTCAGCAGTGCATTGATTACTTGAAGGGGGAGGGAAAAGAAAAAAGAAAAAAAAAAAAGAAGTTGCTCCACTTAAGAAAACAGCACACAAATCTAAACTTTGCAATATAATAAGGGTGAAAGCAAGTTTGAATAAAATAATATTTCATAAATAAAATGTGACTCTGTCTAGACCTGACAGTAATTAGGCAAGGTGTTAATTACGTCCAAAGATGGCTCCCGGTATTATTCAGGTAATTTAAAATGTCACAATCTCTAAGACGCACAGACTGGGCTCCTTTAGTTTCATGCATCAGCAATTCTGAAAGTAGCTAATTATTTCCTTTTCTATCAACTTGTACATTTGCCAGTAAAAATAATGCTACAGAAACAATTGCATGAAAATAATTTCACAGGTCCATAAGGCCTATTTCTTCAACAGCACTGGTATAAGTCTTAAGCATATTTAGTTGTAAATTGTGCACATTTGTTGAAGAATTTAGGGAAATATTCCACTTTAGCTTAAAACAACAACCTAAAGGAACAATAAAGCTTTATGTACGTTATATTACATTTTAATCTGGAGCTACTGGACATCTTTGGCATTAAGTTACTATTCCATACAATGTAGACATAAAATCTGCTAGGAGCAATATTGAACAGTAGCAAAGAGAGAAAAATGTTATTGCTCTTTTGTAAAAACAAAAGACATTGTTTTCCATTTTAGTTTAACTGCATGAACAATTTATATTATCTTTAGGTTTTTACATTCAATTATGATAATTAAAACGGCACTGTACATGCTGAAATAGTTAAGGGCTTGTCACACTTCCCAATGGAAACTATCACTTGCAAGGGTTTATCTCTTGTCAGAGGAGATTTGTTCCAACTGCACACCACTGCAAAATGGAATGCTGGAAAACAAAGATTTTGTTCTGTGACTTGACAGCATCCCTAACAAACCAGGAAGAAAACGTGCCCATAACTTATGAGTAGCTACTTTGGGATACTTAGAAGACATTTGAGATGCTATTTTTTAAAAAATGGAATCTCTCCTTTAACATTTTGAACAAAGATTTCAGATGGACATGATAGCAATGCTACCATATCCCCATTAAAAACCCTGGGTCACTAAGCCAGACAATGAAAAGGATCCCAGAAAGACAGCAAGACAGGTGTGGGAGACACTCACCGAGGGTCTATGGGCGATACTGGCTATATGATTACGTTAATTTTTTTTTTTAATAGTTTATTGTCAAATTAGTTTCCACATAACACTCAGTGCTCATCCCCACAAGTGTCCTCCTCCATGCCCATCCCCCCTCCCCCCCACATCCATCAGTCCTCAGTTTTTGTCAGCATTCAAGAGTCTCTCATGGTTTGCCTCTCTCCCTTTCCCCCACCATTTCCGCCCTTCTTCTCCCCCTTGTTCCTCCGTCAAGTTCCTCCTAATCCTCCTATACGTGCAAACATATGATATTTGTCCTTCTCTGCCTGACTTATTTCGCTCAGCATAACACCCTCAAGGTCCATCCATGTTGCTACACATGGCCAGATTTCATTGTTTCTCATTGCCATGTAGTATTCCATGGTATAGATAAACCACATCTTCTTGATCCATTCATCTGTTGATGGACACTTAGGCTCTTTCCATGTTTTAGCTATTGTGGAGAGTGCTGCTATGAACATTGGGGTACATGTGCTCCTATGCCTCAGCATTTCTGTATCCCTTGGGTAAATTCCTAGCAGTGCTATTGCTGGGTCATAGGGGAGTTCTATTGTTAGTTTCCTGAGGAACCTCCACACTGTTTTCCAGATGGGCTGTACAAGTTTACATTCCCACCAACAGTGTAGGAGGGTGCCCGTTTCTCCACATCCTCGCCAGCATCTAGAGTTCTCTGATTTGCTCATTTTAGCCACTCTGACTGGCGTGAGGTGATTACGTTAATTTTTAAAATCCAGAAGATTAGCCTGCACTTCTAAAATATTCTGAGGAACTGATATTAATTATTGTTGTTTATGATTTTAGATATGAGAATTGTGGTCAGTGATGGAAATGGTATACAGGCTTGACTGCTCTATGAAGTAATAAGCCTCAGATAACTGGTTTCTATCTACCAAAGTTTTGTAGTTTCTAAAGATTAAGCACTAGGCATCTTTGTTCTTAAATAATTATAAGTATCAAAATCATAGGAATAATTTTTTAAAATGTGAAACACTTGTGTAATATATAAACAATAGGACTAACTAATAGCCATTGTAGAGCTTACAAAGTTTACCATTTCCTTCATAAAATAAATTGTTTTACCTTAATGGTTGCCACCCCATCTAAAAATATTATGAAAAAAGTGTTGACAAGTATAAAAGTCTGAGGAGAAATAAAGTCAGTATTGATACTAGATCAACTAATGAATTATATTGTGCTGGACTTACTACTGTAATTCTTACTTGAATTATATATTGTTCATGATTTTCAGCACACTACATTCTGATTATGTGTATATGTTTATATGGGTGAGGAGAAAGGTGTGGAAGAATATATACCAAAGTATCAGTGTCAACTAACTTAGAGAAGATGGAAGTGAGTGAGGGGAGTATTAACTTTCCCCTAATACACCATTGTTTTGATTGATAATAAGCATGTGCTATTTGGGATACTACAAAAAGCAAACAAACTGAAAATAATCTATTTAGGTGAGTATGGAGGGAGAAAAACAATGTTAGTTGAGCATTTACTATGTGCATAGCATGACAGTAGCCGCTTTACATATATGTATTACAATCCATATTCTAGAGATGAGGAAAATGAGCCTCAGTGGTTCTCTTCCTCAACCCATGTACCAAGTGTGTGGCAGAGCCCATGCCCAAAGCCCATGGTGGCTGCACTTGCACAAGTAGCTCCTTATTATTTATTTTAAATGTTTATTTATTTTTGAGAGAGAGACAGAGTGCGAGTGGGGGAGGGGCAGAGAGAGAGAGGGAGACACGGAATTCCAAGCAGACTCCAGGCTCTGAGCTGTCAGCACAGTGCCCCACGCAGGGCTCAAACTCATGAACCATCAGTTCATGACCTGAGCCAAAGTTGGACACTTAACAGACTGAGCCACTCAGGCACCACAACAAGTGACCCGTTTTTAGAAACTGTGTCCAATGTTTGACTTCAAAGGCAGAGACCAAGGTTTAAACCTCAAC
This sequence comes from Crocuta crocuta, assembly GCF_008692635.1. Lineage (NCBI taxonomy): Eukaryota > Metazoa > Chordata > Mammalia > Carnivora > Hyaenidae > Crocuta > Crocuta crocuta. Next base: position 184,443 of record NW_027527574.1, read on the forward strand.
ACCATGCTATAATCGGACCATTCACAGCATTTCTCTAAGTGCTCTGAAACAAGAATAACGCCAGCCTCAGGGTGTGGTTTGTAAAGGGCCTGAAAACAGCTGTGGCGCCATGCAGGGTGCCTGGTGCTTCGTAGACATCCAATAACTTTTCTGGTCCTTTTATGTTTTGTTTTGTTTTGTTTTGTTTTCAGATTTACCATTTGGAGGGAAGCTGGATGGGCCTGTGATATGGAATGCTTTAAAACTAAATATTATGGAACACTGTCACTCCTCCAATATTACGAGCCACTCAAGGCACCAGTGAAACAGCACACTTCATCCAACTTTCATCCTTCGCCCTTGGTCAGTGCTGCATCTGAGGAGCTGTTTCTAGGGCAGTGCCTCTTCTCAGTCAGAGGAAGTCCTGCCTCCAGAGCAGTCTACTCAGTGTGGCAAGACCTGTGGGCTCGGTGCAGCTACTCAAGACCTCCTCGCAAAGCTTTGAAAAAGAGAAACGTGTGGCAGAGCAGGCACCTCGGAATGAGGCTTCCTCTCCGTGCTGCTCGTTAAGCAGTAAATAATTAAAACACCCTGAAAAAGATAGGTAAAATACAGCAGCAATGTCAGTAACACAGACATGAAAGGAAAGGGGAAGAAAATGAATTTTAAAAAAAAAAGGCAATGAAATAATTCATTTGAAGCTCTAATAAAGTTTCATTTGCAGTCTTGTTTAAAGATATATCAGACTTCAGGGATGTAACCTAATTACATTTTTATTCTAAGTTCCATTCAAAGATCTTGGACTTTGATTCTTTAACACAGATCAAACATGGTATAATTTTCTTGTGGCTATCAATACTTAAAAAGGATCTCTTCATTAAATACTATAAGGTCTTATGAACATGTACACACAGTAGATGGAGAATAAACTGACATGCCCTGAAAAGTGACAATTAATTTATATAGAAATAGCAATGCCAATTCACTTAACTTCTGGAAAAAGAAACACTTTAATTATTAAATTCACTTTTATTCAAATATAAAGTGACTCAGTTTCTAATAATGATCTAGTCAGAGGTACTTTTGAAAATGTATACTAGTGCCCATTTTAAAAATCCATTCTTGAAATATATTCCAAAAACACAGTGGTAGAAGTAGTCAGAATTGCAACGAAGCAGAGGATAACAGAAGAATGCCGTCAACAGACTGGCAGTCAGCCCGAGAGCCTTTGTTGGGGGAGGCTATGTTGGAGTACTCAGAGTTCATAGTAACACACTTTTTGGGTTGGCTTTACTTCATATTGTTACTAGGAAACCTGAATGGAATAATTTGGTCAGCCGTCCAGAGGATCTTTTTGGAAAAGTTTCCTCCTAAGGGACTTCTACGATGTAAATTTAGAAGCAGTTTAAAAGCAGAGGGAAACAAACAAATAGAATTTATTTTTTTTAACTATTAAGAGGGAAAAAAAATGTCCCCAATGAACCTGTGTAGTTGAACTGAAGACGCGAGTAGACAGGTAAGTACACTAGGACTTAAAGGTCTCAGCAGGAGAGCCAACACAGAACTTTGGTTGCGAACAGGCAGCAGCCACTGGGAAATTGTGCTGGAATTATTTTTGCTTGTTTTTTTCTTCCCTACAAAATATCCACAGTGCCCACCAGTGAATCTATTTTCAAAGATAAACATTGAACGAGTTGCCCTTTGTTGCTTCAAGTGCTGTTTTCTATTACAGCATTCTACATGTAACAGAGGCATTGTTGTTACAAATTTTAAAATATGATAGCAATTTAAATAGAAAATACAAGTCATTTAAAAACCCAAAAGAACCATATTATACCTGTCAAAATCTATTAATAGCAAATAACAAAGATGTTATTGTCTCACTATTGTTTAGTCCATGAGTAAAATGCTAGGTTTAGAAAGACCAAAGAAGATTTTAAAGTTTACTATATTTAGGGTGACCAGTAGATTCAGGTTTGCCTGGGATTTTTCTGGTTCAAGCACTGAAAGTCTTCAGTGCAGGGAACTCCCTCAGACCCAAAGCAAACCAGGATGATTAGTGATCCTAACACTGACCCAAAATACAAAAGCAATGTTGAAAATGTAATTAAAACACAAAAGTGATATTCAGCAGAAGATACAATGCAATGTAATGCAATGTATTTATGCTTATTTTAAGGGCCAAAATATTATATTAGTGTGAAATGCTACAAGGAAACATCTGAAATTTACTAACAATAACACTGAAAAACAATCAAAATGTTTTATTTTGGTTAAGTTTCATTCTATTCCTTTTCTAGGTCCATAATTTTTACACAGTGGTAAAGAGAAAAATGTAATTTTTCTACTTATTTAAATTATTTTAATGGAACTACTTTCCATCTTACGTATTTCATAATAGCATTTAAAAAGACTGCATATTTTTTCAAGGAGGGGATGTAGACTTTAATCATCTGCCTACTGCTTGTATATGTAGATTGTTTCTCCATTTTAAATGATGTTTTAATTAACACTTCCATATTTTTTCTACATTTAAATTTTAAAAAAATTTCTAGAAGTGTCATTAAGAGAGAAAAAGATATGGTCAATTGTATTGTTGCTATGCATTGCCATGTTATTTTCCAGAACTCACTTAAATGATGCACCTTATCACATACATAAGAATTACTTTGAAGAACCATGATTTTTTTTTGTATTTTAAGAAGTGTCAAATAGCATTTTACAATTACTCAAATAGGTTTTTAGAGAAGCTGGGTATTTTCCTATATAGTCTTTGCATATCATATTTCTTCTTTGATAAATTATATTACACTTGTCTTAATATTTTTTTTTACCAACTAATAAACACTTTACATAGAATATAGCTGCTATATATACTGTTTTATATATACTGCATATAAGGTAGTTTTTTTTCTTTTTCCAAATCCCTGCCTTATATTTGAATATTGATGCTCTCTCCTCCTGTAGTGTCTGGAAGTCCTTCTTCCTTTCCATTTATTCAGCTAACAGACCAGCCCATTCTTCTCAAAGTCTTAATTCCTTTTAAATCCTCCTCCTGGTTCTAGTTTTCCCTGTTTCAAGGTATCCCGCCCACAATTATTGAACAGCCTAATTCACACATGGATTTCAACACATAATGAAAAGCCTTGATATAAAGTCACCCAAATCTGCCTGTTCAACACTCAGTTCACAGATTGTTTCCTCTTCCATTTTGCTTTCCATATTTGAAGGCCTTCTCTATGGTATTAGCCTACGTGAATTTAATTTTTACAGAATCATTCTTTATATGCATTATCTTGATAGGCTAAAATAATAGTGGGGATTAAGTCATAAGGGGGTCATGTCACTAGTACCCACTGACGGAATGGCATTCTCGCTGAACACATGAGAATCTTGGGCAAGGTAGGGCTGGGCAAAGAACTATGAACGCAAATGGTTGGACAAGTTGACAAATGACCTAAGACATTAAAAAAAGGAGGTACAATCTTTTTATTCATAATTTGGTCAGGGCCAGTTTTATTTCAGAAGTCTCTTCTTATTGTAATCTTAATAAAAATAAATCAAGAAAAAATAAATCCACAAGGTTAACTTTGTGATGTCCCTGTTGAGCAAACCTTTGTATAGGGAGACAGTGTGGGGTATTGAGAAGAAAATTCATCCACAGCCTCCTATCTTGGCTTTAGTTGTCATATAACCTTTGAGTATTCTAGTTTCTGCAAATCAGAAATGCGAATAATATTACCTACCTCATGGATGAGAAGAAGAATTTCATAAAGATCTACTAATATACCTTTCTACCTGTTACTGCCAATATGTATGTTGTAGATACATTTTATTTAGTCTCTGTCTAAGTGTTGATATTAAATAAGTTTGAAGAACCATGCATTACACGGGTAGCTAGTGTGTGTATTGTGTTCAGTATGTCACAGAGGAGGAAGGAGAACTGACACAGATATGGAGCTCTACATCCAAGTGTAGTGCCTGTATTATTAACACACTAGGCGACTGTGGCAAAATTACTTAATTATTCTATTCAGCTTCTTCCTCTAGTGAATTAAAGTTTGAACTAGATGATTTCTAATATCCAATATGGCTCTCAAATTCATTCATCTTCAAGAATGGAACAATCTAAGTCTCAGCCCAGTTTTAAACAATTGAGGACATTTTACAATTTGTGAAATCTGATCAGGGAACATAAGGCGAGCTGACAGGCCACAAATACCCTCCCCCAACTCCTAGATGGGATATTTGTGATATCCTCGGGCACTCCTGGCTACCCCAAAAACAAAGGGAAGGGGAAAAACAAATGGTTAACCGATAGAGCTCACAGTCCTGCTGTGATGTGGGAAACAAAGGCAGAAGGAAATGGCAGATAGAACTAAATTTCCTTATACCCTGCAGCCCATTGACAAATACTTGAGGGTGGCAGAGGAAAACGTTTCTTCAGGAACTTCTTACTGTCTTAACGTTTATGCTTGGCTAGAGGGAAAACAACCTTCCCTTGAGAACAGCTAGGATTCCAGTACCCTGTGAGTCTTCTTTAGCACATGAAAATCTCACTGGAAACTTACCCTGGACTTTACTCCCCCAAGTCCATAGTATATAACCAGTCTCTCCTCATGGTCCCAAGGCAGCTCTACCTGCCCAGGGGGTCCCGTCCCATGTTTCAATCAAATCACCTTTTTGCACCAAAGACATCTTCAAGAATCCTTTCTTGGCTTTCGGCTCCAGACGCCACGAACCCCACTGTCACCCCCAAAACCTCATCAAAATCCATATCCACCTGTTATTCCATGGAAAGTGTTCTTGACCATTTAGGAGTCATAAATGCTTAGGGAAAAGTAATCACAGGAAAACAGTTCTGCCTTCTATTCCCCACCCAAATTACTCTCTTCAGAGCATCCTCATTTGCATACAGTAGTCTGGTCTCCAAGTGAAACAACAGGGACAAGCAGGAAAAAACATTCAAGCTCCTGAGACAGGAAGATGTGTTCTAAGTAGCTAAGGTACACACAGAAGTGATCCTGCCATTCGGAAAGGCAATGAGGGTGCTACTAATGGAGCAAGGCCTCCCCTCTCTATAGACGCCAAATGTTCTGAATGAAGAAATCAAGAAAATTCTGAACAAAAGTGAGGCAGATGGTTTGTTTTTTGTTTGTTTGTTTGTTTGTTTTGAATACAAGCCTAAGGAAGAATAGTTTAAGGAGAAGTTTTCCACAAAAAGTGCTTTGTGGAAGATCTGCATCATTGTCTACAGGAGAACATGGAGAACATCAATGGTGGAGCACCACATGAGAGGACTGAGATAAAATGCAGGGAGCTGCAAGAAGACTGAGACAAGATGAAGGAGATGCCAGGGAAAGAGGAGAGGAGAGGCAGCAAGTTGGAAGTGTCAGCCATCCACCAGCATGAACCTTCTTGCTTGGGTTGCTCCTGGCTCCTGAACTGGCCTCGCTGAGTGCTCTCCACTTTTAACCGAGGACTTGCTGGAATTGCCGCTGGTTGACCTGATACAGAGCCTGAAGAGTGCTGTAATCCTCCCCAACCTACTGTAAATGATATGCACGTTCTGGAAGTGAGAGGAGCACGTGAAAGGAGAAGCAGCATTTACGTAGGCCTAGGTGATAAGCAGAACACCAGGCACTCCACTTATTGCATTTAATCCATAGCGCAATTCTTTCACGAGCTAGACTTTTTTTTTTTTTAAGATAATGAGGTGTGGCACAAATAGGGATAATGTTAGGCTCTATCTCCATTTCATAAACTAACACTTTTCTTTCCTTAATAAGTAAAGAAGTTGACACACAGAGTTTTAAGGACTGATCTTTCAATAGCCATTTAAGCAGCCATAGAACTCAAGGCTGGAAGTGAACTAAGAGCAAAGAGCATGTGCTCCCATGCCCTCATTTTAGAGGTAAGGCAAGATCCACAGTAATTAAATACCTTACCCAGATTCACACAGTCAACCAGTAAGTGCAAGGGTCAAAAGAGAATCTAGGTTTACTGCTCAATCTAATACTTTTTCCCCTGCTAGACTTCATTCCTAGCCTGATGCTCAGATGCTAGGTTAGGTTAAGTATTCAGACCAAGACAGTCATTCAACATCTATCAGATATCACTAATTTAACTCCTATATATACGAATTTTCAGGTTTCCAATTTATACCTTTATTTAAAGCTTTTGTACCATATTTCTAACATCACTGTAGATTTGGGCTTCCCTTGCTGTCTGAAAACCAATCAATAATTCACATTTCCCCCTACTTTTCTACTTCATTAATAATGTGATTGGATCTATAATAGTTCTTTAATCTTCACCATTATTTTTACCAACTGCAAAAATCTTCTGTCCCTTTCAATACTTTTTAATTCAATGAAATTTTTAAAATTAGCTAGTTTTCCCCCCCAATTAAAAAATCACACATGCACAAGGTAACTGAGTCTAACAGTGTGAAAGGGCGTATTATACAAAATAAGTCGGCCTGTCATCCCACATCATTGGTGCCCTTCTCCAGAGGCCGCCTCAGTTGAGATTTTGTATATTTGATGGGGTTTAAATCCTCTCAACAGCGCTTACATCTCTATTAATTTTTAATAAAATGAAAGAGAAAATAAAATACCACACTAAAAACTGATGTATCCTTTGCATTTCTTTTAGTTATTAAGGCTGTTTTTCTAATAAACTGGCAAATGTTATTCCATGACAAATAAAAAATTACCCTGAAATTTCTATCAATTTTGATGTGGCATCTTTGATGATATTAAAACCTTTGATGATATTATTGCATTTTAACCTTTATTTTTTGAGAACTCTGATAATCAGTTTCACTTCAAATGTCAAAGAATAAAAATAGTCACCAGATGAAGTCATATTTATAATAGAATACAGAATAAGGGAAAAAGCCAAAACTGTAGGAAAAGATTGTTTATATAAGATATTAAGGAGTTTTAAAAAATCTTCCTGTGTTATTTTAGATAGTATACAATTGATCACCACCTACCATAATTGTTTTATTTTGTCAGAGTTTAAAATTAAGGAACATTACATTCTTTACAAGTCAAGTCATAACCACTCCACCGTTGCTTTATTCCTTTTTCTCCCCACGAAACAACATCTTTCGTTATTGTAGGAAAATGGATGACATCATATTAAATACTGTATTAATTTCCCAGGGCTGCTGTAACGAAGTATCACAAGCTGGGTGGCTTAAACAATAGCATATATTCTCTCACAGTTCTGGAGGTACAAGTCAAAATTAAGGTGTTGGTTCCTTCTGAATGATGTGAGGGAGAATCTGTTCATGCCTCTTTGCCTCTTTTGGTAGCTTCAGACATTCCTTGGCTTTTTAGATGGTTTCCTCCCAGGGTCTTCACATTACCTTCCCTCTACCTGCCAAATTTCCCCTTTTTATAAGGACACCAGCCATATTGGATTCGGGCTCACCCTAAAGATCTCATCTTAACTTGATCATGTCCAAAGACCCTGTTTCCAAATAAGGTCACATCCACAAGTACGGAGGTTGAGACTAAAACGTCTGTAGGTTTTGGTTCAAGACAGGAATGTAAGAAGATCTTGCCAGGGACACGCTGAGTCCCTACATATGAAACAATTGCCTCAAAAAAAACCCCAAAAACAACAACAAAAAACCCCCCGAAGGTTGGCTGAGTGGCAAACAAGAAGAAAATCACATCAAAGTGGGTAGGAGAGGCTAAAACACAAACTTGCCAAAAACTACACCCTTGGCATGGCAACTGACTCACAACTGGGAAGGAACTCAAACCCAGAGCTTCTCCCTTATGAGCAAAGGGTTCACACCCCATATTGGATACCTCCACTTTTAAGATATACACTTGAGAGACAAGCCCCAAAACATCTAACTCTGAAAACCAACAGAGCTCATATCCCGAGACCCATAGGACTAGCTATCTGAGAAGCCACTCTTAAAAGAGCTTGCAAGTTGGAACCCACTCACCCTAGGGCCCAGCTCAGAGGCAGCCAATCAGGCCCAGACTTAAAGTGAAGGAGGCTCATATGTTTATATTAAAACATTGACCTGAGGGGCAGGCATCTAATTTAAACACACATTTAGGAGCCTGCTGGAACACTCTCTGGGGACAGTCAGGTACCATTTTCATGCTCTCCCTATGCTGTACTCCAGAGGACCAGTATCTCTTAGAAGGAAGTTTTTGTACATGTTTGATGTTCTGGTTTTTGTGGCTGTTGCCAAAAAGATACTTCTACATCACTTGGTTATGGTGACCAGTGAGCTTATGGGCTTCTGCTCATGGGTCCCACAGGACTATAAACAACAGACAAAGAGTTCTTAAAGAATTATAACTCACAGGGCATAACAAGAGGCAAGAGACCCAAAAGCTCAGTGTTTATGAGAAGGAGTACTATTAGCTACTCATTGTGACTACAGCCTGAGGGGCAAGGCCTCTAATTAAACAGCCATCTAAGGGCTGACTGTAATCCTTTCCAGAGACCTCAGAAGGTGGGTGCTATCTCTGTGATCACCCTCTGCTGCACTCCACAGTGCCACAGTCTCCTGTAGGGGCAGCTTTGCATACATCTGGTTCCCTACTTTTTGTGGCTGCTACCCTAGGGATACTCCCTGATCACTTGGCTGTGGTGGCCAGGGGGGCTTGTGTTCTTGGGTTCCATGAGACTATAGCAATTGGAGAGACAATCCTTGGCAGGCTACCACTCCCAAGACACTATGCAAACAATGGACTGAGCCACACACCCCAATATATCTATGAAGAAGGCTTCTTTGCCTGTCCTAGAGCTTTGGGGCTAAGGGAGAGGCTTCATGTTTGGCATACATCTAGTGGCCTATGGAGCTCTTCTCAGGAATGTAGGCTGTGAAAACCATCTAAGTGCTCTCCCTTTGTCTTGCTCTAGCTCACTGGTATCTCCCATAAAAGAGTATATATACTTATCTGGAACCTTATTTGCAATCGATTGCCAGGGGACACCTCCAGATTGCCTTGCTCTGGAAGCCAGGGGACTTATGCTTGTGGTCTCACAGGACTGTATATATTTGCATACTTTTAAAAGTTGATCAGGATGCCTGGGTGTCTCAGTTGTTGAGAGTCTGACTTCGGCTCAGGTCATGATTTCACGATTTGTGAGTTTAAACTCCATATCAGGCTCTGTGTTGGCAGCTCAGAGTCTGGAACTTGCTTCAGATTCTGTGTCTCCCTCTCTCTCTACCCCTCCCCTGGTTGCACTCCTTCCACTCCCACCCTCTCTCTCTCAAAAATAAATAAACATTAAAAAAAAAAAAGCTGAGGCTGGGGGGTCTGGCTTCTGGGTAGCTTGAACCTAGGAACTGAGATACTCCTCTTTGGAACACTGACAGGTCTTGGCATATCCTCAAATACTGGGAGCTATTAAATATAAAATAGATTCCTTGGATCAGCACAAAGATTTGAGAATCAACCAATAGCTGGAGCAGGGTTGAATGACAAGATTCATCTCCTACACAAGGTCACTCCTTCAAGACTGAATAAGTAGTTTTATCTACTAATTAAATAATCTAAATATAACACTAAAGAAAGTCATCAAATCACAGAGAATAGAAAAAGAGAAGAAAGGAACAGAATGACTGGTCTTAACAATAAAGCAGCCAAAACACAACAGCAGAGTGTAGGCATCACACACTGGAGATACCCTCTTTGAAGCACCAGACCCTGGGCACTACATGACCTCTTCTTCATAAGGCCATTATTTCAAGAGAAGAAGATACAACTGGGTTTTCTAACACATATAAGACAGAGACTTAGACAAAATGCCAAGATGGGGGAATTTATCCTAAATGAAGAACAAGATAAGGGCACGGTCAGATATCTAAGTGAAACATATAGATATAAGTAACATGCCTGACGGAGAATTTAAAGCAATGATCATAAGGATACTCACTGGGCTTGAGAAAAGAAGACATCAGTAAGACACCACAGAGATTAAAGAGTTAAAAAAGAATCAATCAGAGATGACGAATACAATAAACAAGACTGGAAACAGGCTTGATGCATTGAACTAGCTGGAATAAGCAGAGGAACAAACTGGTCACCTAGAAGACAAAATAATGGAAAATAATGAAGCTGAACAAAAGAGAGAAAGAAGAATTATGCAAAATGACGATAGATTTAGGGAACTCAGTGACTCCATCAAACATAACATCAATATTATAGGAATTTCAGAAGATGAAGAGAGAGGAAAGGGGACAGAAAATACATTTTGAGAAACAATAGCAGAAAACTTCCCTAATCTGGGGGAGGAAACAGACATCGAGATCTAGAAGCACAGAAAACTCCCATCAAAGTCAGCAAAAGCAGGCCAACACAAAGACATATTGCAATTAAATGTGCAAAATTTAGTGATAAAGAAAAAGTCTTAAAAGTAGCAAGACAAAAGAAGTCCTTAACTAATGAGGGAAAACTCATAAGGCTAGCTGGAGATTTCTCAACAGCAATTTGGCAAGCCAGAAGGAGGTGGCATGATATATTCAAAGTGCTGAATGGGAAAAATCTGCAGCTAAGAATACTCTATCCAGCAAGACTATCATTCAGAATAGAAGAAGAGATAAAGAGTTTCCCAGACAAACAAAAATTAAAGGAGTTTGTGACCACCACACCAGCACTGCAAGAATTATTAAAGGGGACTTGTTGAGTGCAAAGGAAAGACTAAAAGTGACAAAGACAAGAAAAGATAAGAGAAAATCTCCAGAAACAATGTCAAAACAAGTAATACAATGGTAATGAATACATATCTATCACTAATTATTTTGAATATAAATGGACTAAAGGCTCCAAATAAAAGACACAGGATATCAGAATGGATAAAAAAAACAAAAACACAAAAACATGTATCTATCTATCTATCTATCTATCTATCTGCCTACAAAAGACTCATTTTATTTTATTTAATGTTTATTTATTTTTGAGAGAGAGAGGCAAAGTGTGAGTTGGGGAGGGGCAGAGAGAGAGGAAGACATAGAATTCAAAGCAGGCTCCAACCTCTGAGCTGTCAACACAGAGCCTGATGTGGGGCTTTAACTCAGGAACCATGAGATCATGACCTGAGCTGAAGGTGGATGCTTAACTGACTGAGGCACCCAGGTGCCCCTACAAAAGACTCATTTTAGACCTAAAGACACCTGCAGATTGAATGTGAGGGGAAACAGTTATTATGCAAATGTATATCAAAAGAAAGTCAGAGTGGCAATATTTATATTGGGCAAATAGACTTTTTTGTTCTTGTATGTTTTTTAATGTTTGTTTTTTTTTTCTAGGAGAGAGAGAGAGAGAGAGACAGCGTGAGCAGGGGAGGGTCAGAGAGAGAGGGAGTCACAGACTCTGAAACAGGCTCCAGGCTCTGAGCTGGCAGTCAGCACAGAGCCCGACGCGGGGCTCGAACCCACGAACCGCGAGATCATGACCTAAGCGAAAGTCGGATGCTGAACCGACTAAGCCACCCAGGCGCCCCTGTTCTTGTATGTTTTTAACGTTTATTTATTTATTTTGAGAGCAAGAGTGAGCAGGGAAGATGCAGAGAGAGGGAAAGAGACAGAATTCTAAGCAGGCTCTGTGCTGTCAATACAGAGTCTGATGTGGGACTCAAATCCATGAACTGGGGGATCATGACCTGAGCTGAAACCAAAACCAAGAGTCAGATACTTAACTGAGCCACCCAGGCACCTCTCTGCTCTTGTATTGTTTTTATCCTGCTTTGGTATCACGGTAGTCCTGGCCTCCTAGAAGGATTCTAAAAGTGTTCCCTTTATTCCATTATTTGTAAGATTTTGATAAAGATTGCTATTAGTTATTTTTCAATGTTTGGTAGAAGTCGCCAATGAAATCATGTAGTCTTGGGTTTTTCTGTGCTGGGAGATTTTTGATTTCTAATTCAACCTTCATTCTTGCTATTGGTCTAAGAAGATTTCCCATTTTTTGTATTCAAGATTCATGACTAGATTTTGGTAGCTTGTACATTTTTAGGAATTATCTTTTTTTCTAAGTTACCTTATTTATTAGCATATAATTATAATAATCTGTCATCACACTATGCATTTCTGTGTTAAGCTGTTGAATTGTTTTCTCTTACACTTCTCATTTTGGTTTCTGAGTCTTCTCTCTTTCTCTTTTTTCTTTCTTAGTTTGTGTTGTTAAAGCATTGCCAATTTTGCTTTTTTTAAATTTTTTGGTTTTTCCAAAACCAAGTGCTCATTACTTTCAAGATTATCTCATTGTTTATTATGGTCTCTATTTCATTTATTTCTGACTTTTCTTTGTTATTTTCTTCCTCTACTAAATTTCAGCTAAGTTTTTTTTCTTTTTCTAGTTCCTTCTGGTGTAGTGTTGTTTCTTCTGAAGTTTTTTTCTTAATACAAGCATTAAAAGTGTAAGTTTCACTCTAACATCTGCTTTTGATGCATCCCATAGGATTAAGATAATTGTGTTTTCTTTTTCTTTCTTTTTCTTTTCTTTTCTTATTCTTTCCTTTGTTTTCCTTTGTTTTGAGACATATGTTGATTTGCATTTGATTTCTTACTTGCCCTTTGCTTGTGCAGTAGTGTGTTGCTTAATATGTATGTGTTATATATTTAATATTTACATTGTAGATTTTCCAGCTTTGTTTTACTGTTGATCTTTAGTTTTGTACCACTGTGGTTGGAAAATATACTTGGAATTATTTTAGTATTTAAAAATTTTTAATATTTGTTATATCTCTTTATATGATTTAACCAGTGGATTCTTCTGTGTATACTTCAGGCAAATGTGTATTCTATTTTTCTTGGATAGAATGTTTTATATATATCTTTTAGAACTATGTATTCTGAAGTATGCTTCAGGTAAAAAAATCTTCTTGTTGATTTTGCATGTGAATAATGAAATTTGGTGAAAACAAAATTAAAAACAAACAAACAAACAAACAAAAACCCCTCAAAAAACAAACCCAGGGAGTATGACTCTGTAACTTGTACATGAACCACTAATTCCCATTGCCTCTATTTTACTGGGTCATATTTTAATTTTATTTCAGGAAAAAATTCAAATAATATCTGTTTATTGTACTTCAGAAATGCTACCATTTGTCCTCATTTGCAAATATGGATGTAGGTAAAAAGTTAGTTTTAGAAATTATGTAATGAATAATAGTACTGAAAATCTAAGCATAGTTCACAGTTGGTTATAGTAACTGAAATCCTTGCCTAATGTCATATGACACCATAAGATCAACTATTAAATTGAAAACAACAGTTAATATGAAAAAGAGGAATGAATGCAAATATGGCTTGATATCGCCAATGTAATTTTCTACTGTGAGGCTGATATAAGAGTTAGTAGTATATGAATTAAAGTAAAAAGTAAATGACAATTAAAAAAAAAAAAAGCCAGTTGGAGTGCCTGGGAGACTCAGTCAGTCCAACTCTTGATTTCAGCTCAGGTCATGATCTCAGTCTGTGGGTTCAAGCCCTGAGTCAGGCTCTGTGCTGACAGTGCAGAGCCTGCTTGGGATTCTCTTTCTCCTTTTTTCTCTCTGCCCCTCCCCTGCTCTCTCACTCTCTCAAATACAAGTAAATACATCCATACATACATATATAAATACATAAAATTTTTTAAAAAGCCACAAAACAATGATTAAGATGGTAATAAGCACATAGCTATCAACAATTACTTTAAGTGTAAATGAAATAAATATTCTAATCAGAAGACAGAGTGCCTGAATGGATTAAAAAACACACACAGAAAAAAATCCCCAAAATATACCACCTAATGCTGCCCATAAGAGACTCATTTTTGATGTCAGGATATATAGACTGAGAGTGAACAGGTGGAAGAGGATGGTCCATGTGAATGGAAAACAGAAAGCTGAAATACCTATACTTATATAGGAAAAAATGGGCTTTCAAACCAAGAATGTAACAAAAGACAAATAAGGGCATTATATAATGATAAACAGGTCACTCCAACAAGAGAATATAACATTTGTAAATATTTATGCACCCAACATAGAAAATATTTAAATATATGAAGCAATTATTAACATACCCACAGAGAGAAACTGATAGCCATACAATAAGAGTAGGGGACTTTAATATCTCACTTACGTCAGTTCAGACAGAAAATCATAAAAGATACATACACCAGATGGATTTAACAGATATTTACAGAACATTCCACCCTAAAGCAACAGAATATACATTCTTCTCAAGTGGAAGGACATGAAACATTTTCTAAGATAGATCATATGTTAGGTCATAAAATATGTCTCAATAAATTTAAGAGAAATTAAATCATATCAAGCATCTTTTCTGATCATTTTGGTATGACATTAGCAATTAATTATATGAAGAAAACTGGAAAACTCACAAATATGCAGTTTAAAGAGCATCTCCTGAGAACCTCTGGGGGAAAGAAATAAGAAGAGCAATCAAATAATACCCTGAGACAAATGAAAATAGAAATGTAACATAACAAAATTTATGAAATGCAACAAAAGCAGTTCTAAGAAGGAAGTTCATAAATGCCTATCTCAAGAAACAAGAAAAGTCTCAAATAAACATCCTAACTTTATACCTCAAGAAAAAAAAGAGCAAATGAAGTCCAAATTAGCAAAATAAAGGAAGTAATGAAGATTAAGCAGAAATAATTAGACTAAAAAGACAATAAAAAAGATCAGTAACACTAAGTCCTGGTTCTTTGAAAAGATAAAATTGACAAACCTTTAGGTAGACTCACCTAGAATAAAAGAAAAAGGACTCAAAATCAGAAAAGAAAGGATATGATAACTGATACCACCATATAAAAGGATCATAAAGGACTACTATGAACAATTATATCCCAACAGGTTGGACAACCTAGGTGAAATGGATAAATTCTCAGACACATGTAACCTACCAAGACAGAATCATCATGAAATACAAAATCCAAACAGACTGATTACTAGTAAGAAGATTGAATCAATAATCACAAACCTCGCAACAAACAAAAGACCAGGACCAGTTAGCTTCACTGGTAAATTCTACCAATTATTCAAAGAACAATTAACAATGATTCTTCTCAAACTCTTCCAAATAATAGAAGAGGAGGAAACTCCTCCAAATTTATTTTACGAGGTCATCATTATCTTCATACCAAAACCAGACAAGGATACCTACCAGAAGAAAAGAAAATTACAGGCCAATATTCATGAAGAACTTAGACAAAAAATCCTCAACAAAATATTAGGAAACCAAATTTATCAATACATTAAAAGGATCAAACACCATGATCAAGTGGAATTTATTCCAAGAATGCAAGAATGGTTTAACATCCACAAATCAATGTGATACACCATATTAACAAAATGAAGAAAAGAATTCACATGATCATCTCAATAGATGCAGAAAGGCCATTTTGACTAAATTCAACATCCATATATAATAAAACCATCAACAAAGCAGATACAGAGAGATTGTTCCCTAACACAGTATAGGCCATATATGACAAATCCACATTTAACACCATATGTAACAGTGAAAAGCCAAAAGGTTTTCTGCTACTTTCAGGAAAAAGACAAGAATGCCCACACTTCCACTTCATGGAAGCCAGAAGTAAAAGAGAGTAATTAGGTAAGAAAAAATAAAAAGCATCCAAATTGGAAAGGAGGATATAAAGCTGTCACTATTTGCAGATGGCATTATATGTTGAAAAACCTAAAGACTAAATAAAAAAATGGTTAGAATGGGTGATGGGCATGGAGGACGGCACTTGCTGGGATGAGCACTGGGTGTTATATGGAAACCAACTTGACAGTAACCTATATTTAAAAAATGGTTAGAACTTACAAACAAATTGAGTAAAGTTGCAGGACATAATATCAATACACATGAATCTGTTGCATTTCTATACACTAAAAATGAACTATCAAAAGGAAAATTTAAGAAAGCAATTCTATTTACTTGTATCAAAAGAATGAAATTACCTAGAAATAAATTTAACCAAGAAGGTCATAAAAAGACCTTATGTTGAAAACTACAAGACATTATTATTTTTTATTTTTATTATTATTTTTTTTACAAATAGTTTATTGTCAAGTTGGTTTCCACATAACACCCAGTGCTCATCCCCACAAGTGCCTCCCTCCATGCCCATCTCCCCCTTCCCCCCCAACACCCATCAGTCCTCAGTTTTTCTCAGCATTCAAGAGTCTCTCATGGTTTGCCTCTCTCCCTTTCCCCCACCATTTCCCCCCTTCTTCTCCCCCATGGTCCTCTGTTAAGTTCCTCCTAATCCTCCTATACGTGCAAACATATAGTATTTGTCCTTCTCTGCCTGACTTATTTCGCTCAGCATAACACCCTCAAAGGCATTATTGAAAGAAATTAAAGAAGACACAAATAAATGAAACATATTTCATGTTCATAGTTTGGAAGAATTATATTGTTAAAATGTCCACACTACTCAAAGCAATCTACAGATTCAATGCAATCCCTATCAAAATCCCAATGGCATTTTTCTCAAAAATAGAACAAATAATCCTAAAATTTGTATGGAACCACAAAAGACTCTGAATAGTCAAAGTATTCTTGACAAAGAAGAACAACACTGGTGGCATCACATGCCATAATTTCAAACTATATTACAAAGGTATAGTAATTAAAACACATAGATAAAAGGGACATAACAGAGAGCCCAAAAATAAACCCACACATTTATGGTCATTAATTTACAACAAAGGACCAAGAATATACAATGGTGAAAAGACAGTCTCTTTAATAAGTGGTGTCAGGAAAATTAAATAGCCAAATGTAAAAGAATGAAACTAGACCATCATCTTACATAATATACAAAAATTAACTCAAAATGGATTAAGCACTTGAATGTAATACCTGAGAATATAAAACTCTGGGAAGAAAACATAGGTGGTAAGCTCCATAGCAAAGGTCTTGGCAATAATTTTTTTAAAAAAATTTTTATTTATTTCTAGGAGAGAGAGAGAGAGAGACAGCGTGAGCAGGGGAGGGTCAGAGAGAGGGAGTCACAGACTCTGAAATAGGCTCCAGGCTCTGAGCTGGCAGTCAGCACAGAGCCTGACGCGGGGCTCGAACCCACGAACCGCGAGATCATGACCTAGGTGAAAATCGGACGCTTAACCGACTAAGCCACCCAGGCGCCCCGTTGGCAATAATTTTTTTAATCTGACACCAAAAGCAAAAGCAAAAAAAAAAAAAAAAAAAAATTAACAAGTGGGACTACATTAAACTAAAAGGCTTTTGCACAGCAATTTATTGAATGGGTGAAAATATTTGCAAATCATCTCTCTAATAAAGGGCTAATATCCAAAATATATACAGAATACTTACAACTCAACAGCAAAAACCCAAACCATTTGATTCAAAAATGGGTGGAAGATCTGAATAGACATGGTCTAAAGAAGATATACAGATGGCTGACACATACATGAAGAGACAGTCAACATCATTAATCATCAGGGAAATGCAAATCAAAACCACAATGAGAAATCATCACACTTGTTAGAATGGCTACTATCAAAAAGACAAGAAATAACAAGTGTTGGCAAGGGTGTGGGATTTGTGCACTATTGGTTGGAATGCACATTGGTGTAGCCACTATGGAAAATAATATGAAGGTTCCTCAAAAAATTAAAAACAAAAATGACATACGATCTAGTAATTCCATTACTGGTTATTTATCTGAAGAAAACAAAAACATTAACTCAAAAATATATGCACGCATATATTGATCGTAGCATTTTTTACAAGAGCTAAGATATGGAAACAACCTAAGTGTCCAGTGATGGATGAATGGATAAAGAAATCATGATATATGTCATATCATATGTATATTCCATGTATATATATATATATAATGAAATAATTTCAGCCACAGAATAGAATGAAATCTTGCCATTTGTGGCAACATGGATGGACCTTGAAGGCATTATGCTAAGTGAGATAAGTCAGACCAATACCATATGATCTCTTTTGCATATGGAATCTAAGAATAAAACCAAGTTCATAAACACAGAGAACAGATTGGTGGCTGCCAGAAGCAGTGGGTGAGAAGGGTGATAGGTTGGTGAAGCTTTTTTTTTTTTAATTTAAATAAATTGTATTAAAAATATTTTTAAAAAGAATATCACCAAATCCCATCTAGTCAAAACACTGAAAAATGAGCACTGCTCTCTAGAACTAATAATCATCAATTCTATCTAATCAGTGTCTGTCATGTAGCCGGGGCTAGTCAAATTACTTCATTTAACCCTTACCTCCCTGAACCAATTCTATATGTAGATTATTATTATCCCATTTAGAGATGAGAAATATAAGACTCAGAGAACATAGGTAACTCGCCTAAGAATAGATAGCTAATAAATGATGGGACTGGTATTTGATCAGTTCAGGTAATGCAAAGTTCTTGGATTGCTAGTTTAAATGAGAAAAGATATTATCACTTTAGCAATTATCACAGAAGCTTTAATAAGAAACAGTTTTATTTACCATGATATTAAAATGCCATTACTATACAAATCCAGCTACACTGAATTTCTCTGCAAGTGTCTCTTACACACATTGAAACTATCCTTTCCGTTCAGAAGACAGCCTGTTCTATCAATATTTTGCTTAAATAACAAAACACAAAAGAACTTTCCAACATATTCAAAACTGTATAACAGAAGGCAAGAAAAATTGTGGCAGATGTACATTATACACAATATTGGCAGATAACATGAAACTGTATCTTGTACTGAATTACCCAGATATGAAATGGCATTATTAGTTGAAAAGAGACAATTCTTCTTTCAAATCATGGCAGATGAATCAAATGACTACATGGAATTCCATAGCAATTGATCCAAGCAAGACAAAACATGACTAGTGTACAAAACCATCAAATTACATTTTAAAATGAAATAATCTCGGCACACATTTGTAGAAGATAGGGACAGAATGTACAGCTTCAAACAAGCAACCAGAAGTCCTTTCATCCAAAAAATTTTTTTTTCAGATTTAGAAAGTATAAAGGAAGTAGTGATAGGCTTTGGCTCACAGTGAATTGTGGGCCCAATACTGAAGCTGGCAGGTGTACCCAAGATAGGGGCATGCAAGTGCAAAAAAAAAAAAAAAAAAAAGAAAGAAAAGAAAGGAAAAACCACCACCACCACCATCACCAAAACCCAAAAGCCACAAGTTTTGTATCATCTTTAACATAGTTTTCAATGTTAATATGCTAGCTGATGGCTATGTGGAAAGTACAAAGTCCAGAAAACTTTCAAATAGATTTTAGCTATCTGAAGTATCAGTGAAGTTGGTATATATTTCATTAATCTAAAATTGGGGCACTTAGGTGGCTCAGTCGGTTAAGTGTCCAACTTCGGCTCAGGTCACGATCTCACAGTCTGCGGGTTCGCGCCCCGCGTCGGGCTCTGTGCTGACAGCTCAGAGCCTGAAGCCTGCTTCAGGTTGTGTCTCCCTCTCTCTCTGCCCCTCCCCCACTCACTCTCTGTCTCTCAAAATAAAATAAAGACATAAAATAATTAAAATAAAATAAAAAAAATCTGCTGGTTTAATTAGAATTCTGGATCAAGAATTTGGATCAGGATTTTCACATAAAACCAGAAACTTTCAAGGCTAACATTTAAGACATGAATCACCTTATGGTGTTATTTGTCAAGCATCAGAAAAGAGGTAAGTACCCTGCTGTATGATCAAGTTAGTCTCTAACAGCCAGTTCTAATAAAACTTTAGTAGCTGTGTGATAGATAATATGAGAGTCAAACTAAAAGATCCAAAGAAAATATATCTGTACTTCCCCATGCTATTGTAATCTGTACAATTTAAACATAATGAAGTTTAATTGGCAGTATCTTTATAGTCAAAGAAAGAAATATACTTTTGTCCTTTGGATTTTTTTTAAAATGGGCTTCATCCCCAGCATGGAGCCCAACATGGGGCTTGAACTCACAGCCCTGAGATCTAGACCTAGAGCTGAGATCAAAAGTCAGACACTTAACCAGCTGAACTACCCAGGAGCCCCTGTCCTTTGGATTTTAAATTATGTTTTGCCACAGTTATGATGAAACTGTCACTGACAACATTAGAAATGTTAATTCTAAAAAAGGTGAGTGGCAGTGAGTAGAGACAGAGGCACACATTATCCAAAACATGGAATAACCCACTTTAAAACCTAAAGTCATAAATATGGAAATTGAAGTTCTCTTAGAAGTCAATCATCTAATAATTCACATCTCATTTTGACACATGGATTTATTTTATTCAGATATTTAATATATTAGTTTTTTTTCCATTTGCACTATTTTAAGAAAATATGAGCCATGCATGCAGAAACAATTATAATTTAATAGATTTGGTTGGTATAAGCCTCAGCACATTTCTTTTAAAAATAAAGAATTCAATACTTTTTGGGGTCCACAATTCAACCCATAAAAAATATGATTGAAAAATTTCTCAAAAACTAGAGAACAAAAAGTGCCAGCAATGTATATAGTAGCTGTCCTGTTTTAGCTGTAGACACTAAGGGCTAATTGTGCTGACACCAACAAAGCAAAGCAAAGCAGAGTGGCATGGGCGATGCCATGCAAAGAGACTGCAAACAGGATGTTAAAAGGCCTAACCCACCCATCAAAGAGGTGATGAAAGTCACAGACATAGCTCTAAGTAAGGTACATGGGGGAGCCCAAGGCAAACCTGAGGTCACAACAGAGAGGAGACAGGGCAGAATACCTAATGACAGTCCTAAAAGGCTCATTCATTTGAAAGAATAAGAACTGGCCATTATGGAGGTAGTGCTTCCAACTAGCCTAATGGCCAGACTGGTAAACAGGGTAAATAACATTCCCCTCATACATAGAGTGCTTGGGCTTTGTGGGAAAGTCACGGGGAAAGCTGTCACCAGAAAAGGGTTTGGTAAAGAAGCCAAAAAGTTCTTTGGCTGCTGCATACTTTGGCCTTGTTTATCTCTTTCCACGGGAATGGAGTTCATCTCATGGTGGAGTTTGGAAGTCTCTTCAACTACTGAGGGGTCCGTTGGAAGCGTGATCCAATGAAGAATGAGGTCTTATGGTCTGGCAGATGACTGATTTGTGAATACAGAGTACACATAGAGACATACAGAAGGGAAAGTGAGAGGGAGGAAAGCCAGACCGATGAGTCAATGATTAAAAAGGGTCTCAGAAATTTGTTAATCAAGCTTCCTGAGGGATAGTCTCCTTCTAAACCACTAGTTCTTAACAGCTGTGTTGCAGTATAGTTGTGTGTCCAGATCAGTTCTAAAATGTGTTGCCAATAATTTTTTACAATGAACAACTAAATTTCCCGAATGGTGTGCTTTTGTTTTTAAAGCACATAATGTTGACTGGTCATTACCCATTTTAAGTGTTACTCTGACTCATTTAAACTCCCAAGATGCCTTCTAGGTGGGAGAGAAATGCTACGGACCTATTGGTAGTGCACAAACCTTTAGACCATTTTCCTTTGACCACAGCCCAAAGTTAGTGCTGCTGTTTACTGCTTCCAACCGTGGAGGGGATGTGCATGTTGAATCTCACTGTTCTCACTGTAGGATTGTCTATGTCAGTGTTAACAATCATATTTGTTGCCGTGAGAAAAATGGTTGAGAACTGCCCCTGTTACAGCATCAACGCTCTGAGGCAGAGGGGTATGTGGGAGATGAAATACAAGTTGTAGAAACCCACAAATATTAGATGCTGAGCAGGAATACAGTGCTTTTTGATATTGGGAAGGTATACTGACAAGGTTTATGACCACCAAATATTTCTACAGGCTGAGCAATCCTGTAGCACAGTCAGAAGACAAGAGTCTGTATGCTCATGGTGAGGATGTACAGTTAACAAGACTACTTAAAGCTGTTCTTCAGTACTGGAAGCCTGCTTGGGGAATGTTGACATAAAGTTTGAAGATGTTTCTGGTTGTATGAATTATTGCTTGGTATGATGGTTCAAGTGAAACGGGGTGACAGAGATACTTTCAGGATGGATTATCTTGAAGAAGGCAGATCAGACATTCCTGATTTTTCAGATAAGGCATATATAAAGAATCTATTAACTCAAATATTTTTATCTGACTGAGTTTCTGAGTGTCTATATGTTGTATCCAATATTGACAACCACAACTACTGAGCCTGATCTTTTGATGCCTTTGCATCTTCTCCACTGGGTTACTGAGTTGGCCTGGAAGGAATTGCCAAGACATTTGAGTGAAGGAGACTAGGAATTCAGGATTGAGTCAGAGAGCTCATTTGAGTGTAGATCCTAACTCTACAACCCATGATCAGGTTTGAGTCTCTGCTCCTGACTGAGACACTCCAAGACTGGGTCAGCCAAGGGGTCCACTATTTCCTTCCACGGTTAGTGTTCAGTAATGATAATCATGAGATCCTAAAGCAGGTTAGGACCCTGTACTGCAGGCAAAACACTTCTGTAGATTGGTGGTGGAGTCACTGCATATCGGCTAGTCTTAAAAAATGGTATATTTTTAGTCTTTTAGATCATTAATATGTTGCAAATCTACTATATTCAAATGGAGAAACACATAATAGAAAAAGCAAAATGTATCTATTTTTCTCTATGTTGAAAAAATAGAAATGGAATTTTTGGAAGACTAAATTATATTATAAATTGAGGGATTTATGTATCTTTAAAAATATTAAAATGGAAGTTTTCAGGGAAGTCCAAAAACACAAGATATCACTTTCTAAAAGAAAGTGTTAAGACTACTGTGTGAAATTTTCAAAGAAATTGCCAAAAACCATTCACAGAACTCATAACATCCCTCATTCACAGAAAGGGCATGTAAGTGCTGGAGACTGGAGATTGCACACGGTGGTTGAAAACAGACCCTGAATCCCAGGGGTTTAGGCAAAGTAATTTTCTTGTTCACACAAAGTCCACTGGGGACTGAGTGGCTTTCCAGGGCAGCTCCCCTCCAAACACTCATTCAGGGATCCAGGTTGTTTCCATCCTGTGGTTTCACCATCTCAGCCTACGTCCCTCAAGGTCACCATGGCAAAAAATACAGATAGCCTGGAAGACTCACGTCTGCTTCTCCATGCTTCGAACCTGAAGTGACTGCTTATTGCCTATTGGCAAGAGTTAGCATTGCTATAGTGACTGACACACAGGATTCAAATAATGATAGCTCTTACCATTATAGTTACTGAAAAAAACCATTTTTGAATGGCTGAATAAGAGTCATCATATATAATTACCATAATTAAAGTGTTACCCAAAGTAAGACATTTCTATTATTTCCATTTTTAACTATCACAGATAGTACATACAGAAAGACATAATCTTTCTTTATGTAAATTGTTGTCTTCATATCTGATTATTTCCTGGAAGTAGATTAGTGGGGTTAAAGGATATGGATATTTTAAAAACTCTTGATTTGTATTTCCAAACTCTTTGCTAGAAATGTCAGGCTAATTTATCTTATCACCAGCATTGTAAAAAATATGCTTAACTTATCAAAATTACACAAGTAGTAAATGCTACCTTAAACAAATAAATAGCCTATATTGATTCTCGCACATTTGAATTTTGTGCATTTTGTACCTATAAGTACAATCACCCATAATTGCAACCATAAGAGTACTGACTTGCCTCTTCCGTTAAAATGTAAGCCTCTGAATCAAGAGGCCATAAATATCTTTTCCAGCCACGAATTTCTTACACTTAGCCCAGTGTCTTGCACATAGTTGGAATATAATAAATGTTTGTTATAATATTACATGTGAAAAGTCTATCTTTTGTGCTTTAACTTTGCTTTTTTATTATTGATCTTGGTTTTTTTCCATATTTATTATCCAGTTGAATTTCTTCTTTGAATTTTCTTCTTCATTCCTTCACCATTTTGTACTGGTGTGTATGTGGTTTTTTTCAACAATTGGTAAACATTCTTGAAATAATAATGATATTAATCTGTTATCACATTTATTTCAAATATTTCCCAGGTTTATCTTTCAATTAAATGAGGTTAAAAAGTATGTGTCAAATTTCTCAATATTTGTTTCTGAGAGCGGGAATTTATTTCCCTAGCCTCACATTTCCAATGAGGGGATTCCCTCTCTCCTTTCCCCTTCACTTCTTATCATGGGAGGAAGAATGACATGTGAAGTTCTGAACTCTCATCCTCTCTGGACTCAGTTCTCAAGGCGGTCTGACTACCGAGCTCCACATGGAAGCTCACAGGCACAAGCTTAGAACCTTCAGGAAAGTCTCAGCCTGACCAGCCTCCCAGTAATTAGGTGGTTAAGATGAATTCTGGAGGATAACAGAGTCCGGCTTGAAGAGATAATAAGCTTTGTTCCCCCAATAAGACTTACCAATTATGATCTGATTTGTATGTTTCATCTGAATCAGTTCTGAACTTGGAGCAGGGAGAGAATACAATGATCCCTCAGTAAACCCCATCATTTTCACTTATGCTTTGTAGAGTTGTTTTTATGGGTCTTTCCCGTCTAAGACTGAATAAATATTTGCCTATATTTTCCATTTGGATTTTTACAGTTTATTTTAAAATGTTTCTCATAAAATTTAATTTTAAAGTAAGATACAGAAATAATTAGCATTACTGCAGAATATTTGGTAAATATAGAAAATCATAAAGAGAAAAATTAAAACCATACTTAATTTTTATACTGTGTATCCTCTTCCAAAATTATTGACATGTATTTTTTGTAGACTTAACAATGTTTAATCAGTTTCAGTGTTTACTGTAAGTTCTTTTACATTAGAACTTCCTTCTTCTTGAATTTTTATTTTTTATTATTTCTAATTTTGTTTATTTTTATTTTAGGGTGAGAGAGAGAAAATGAGCATGAGCGGGAGAGAGGCAGAGAAAGGGAAAGAGAAAGACACACACAGAGAGAGGGAGAATCACTGAGCAGGTTCTGTGCTTAGTGCAGAACCCAGCTGGGACCTTGATCCCACAACCCTGGGATCAAGACCTGAGATGAAATCAAGAGTCAGATGCTCAACCGACTGTGCCATTCAGGCACCCCTGAATTTTTATTTATTTTTAAAATTTATCTCTTTTTGAATTGGAGAACACAATATACATGGAAAATACCTTCACAGTGTACTTTCTGAATGTCTTCTGTTGCTTCACATGGGAGTGTAAACTGAACTCTGTAGCATACTCTCAGAAGTCCTCAACTTGGCAGTATTTCTTTTTTTTTTTTAAGATTTTTTTTTAATGTTTTATTTATTTCTAGGAGAGAGAGAGAGNGACCCAAGCGAAAGTCGGACGCTTAACCGACTAAGCCACCCAGGCGCCCCAACTTGGCAGTATTCCTGCTCCTTCCTCTCCCCTCAAGCCCTGTGGGCTTGACTTCTTTTTATCTGGTGGCAATTACTGTTGCAAGGGAGAAAACTGAGTCCTAGTTTTTGTTACAAGGCAGGCCATTTGTTTTCTCTTTGAGTTTGCTTGGAGGTTCTAACAGGGGAGTGCAGCTACTGGTATGCCTTTGACAGAAGACTAGTCCTCCTCTACTAGGGAAGGTCATCCTCTTTGATCGAATGCACGACTTCAGGAGGGACACAGGAGTGGTGAGAGAGGAAACAGACACCCGCCTAGCCAGACAGATCAGCCGAATCAACCCTGGTGATCAATGGGGTGACAGATGTTACAGCCAGATCGCCCTCCCTTCCATGGGTTTTCTCTTTGAATGCAAGTCTGTCTTCATCCAAGTCATTCAAAAGATTACCCACAATTTGTCTAGTTATGGATCTTAATAATTTTTGACTGGAGCACAAAGGGCTATTTTAGTCTACACATTCTGGAGGGTTTTTGTTTGTTTGTTTGTTTGTTTTGTTTTTTAGGGTCTGTCTAGAGTTTTCTTAAAATGCCTTTGGTTATGCCTTTATTGAAGTTACTGTATATTCTTTCTCAGGAACTTCCATATTTATTATTTCTCATTGTTTCCAACTTAGTCTTTCTTTTGTAAGAGTGTTTCAGGTTTGTCCTCAACATCCCTGATTCAACTTTCTATTGGGTCAATTCTATTCTTTACCTTTTCCACTCCATATATTAATTCTGCTGACATATTAATGGAAGCATTGATTATTTCATAATCTGGGGCTCATTCTCAACTCATTTGGCTCTCTCCTTAGACTTTTCTGTCTTCCATGTGTATCTTTCTGAAAATACCAAGAATATTCCTAAAATGCTCGCTTTTACTAGTTTGTTCTTTACCGGAGTCTTCAGATAAATGCCTTGTTTTCCTTTAATTTCCTACATACCCCATTTAGAAGCAGTCTATTTAGTCTTGGTTCTTAAAGGTAAGCAGACAGTCTGCCCTTGTCTGCTCACTGCCCACTCAGTGCGGGTAGAACCTGCTTCTTCTACCTATAGTCAGGGGGACAGTTGGTAGAATTGAATTCTTCATTCAATTTCACTGTTTAGCAGGCATTCTCCTAGGACTGAGATTTGTTCTACTCTTTAACTCATTGGTTCTCTGCTAATTTAGACAGTTCTTAAAAACATCTAGCCTTTGGGGCTGGAGCTTCTATTGAAGCTTATCTTCTTGTTCATGGCCTTATCTCTGTCCTAGTTCTTAAACGATAGGACTTCTATGTCTAATAACCTGACCCGAATCTCTTTATGTTAGTAACACTCCTTAGGCAGAACTTAAAGGTTTAAGGAGTAAGGGTTTTTTTTTTTTTTTTTTTTTCCAGGACTGATTTTTGCAGGCTAGTTTTCTAGAAACAAAAATGGACTTTAGCAAAGTTCCAAGGAAACTATTCAGCTTCAGTGCTTTTAAGGCAATCAGTTCTGATCTATTGGAAAGGCAGTCCCTCTCTCCTGACAGGAGAGAAATTGGTGCTCCCCAGCGATAAATGCTTGTATGGCAAATCTTGCTATTTTTACGCCATATCCTATGGCTGTAGCCATAAGGCAGAGACCTCAGCCCCCTCCCCTTTCCCTTCTCCCCGTCTGCTGATCATGCAGAGGAGGGGCTGTGCTACATCAGATCATGAATGCTGAGCTGGCTGGGTAAGACCTGTATTAAGGCTCTGCCACATCATGTTGCTATTGTGTCTGTCTCCAGTCACACCAGGGGTGTGACCATACTTCCCTAAACATACAGCATCCAATGAAAGGGCAATGGGCAGCCAGTATACCTACTACTGTTCCTGTGTCTGTGGGTTCTCTCAGAGCACAGGCCTGCTGTGAGCACTGCTGGCTAGTTACCTTGTTAGCATGGCAGGTGTCCCAGCAGACTGGGCATCTGTCCAGGCCCATACCATGGCCTTCTGGAAGCAAGTCAGAGGACTAGAAATAAATTGAAGACCAAGATTGGAGTAGGAAGAGTTTGCTGGTGGTGTTGTGGCCAGCCTTCAGGGAGGCCAATGAGTAACTATTAGGAGAAACTAGTTGTAAAATATCCTGGGGCACCTGGGTGGCTTAGTCGGTTAAGCGTCCGACTTTCGCTTAGGTCATGATCTCGCGGTTCNTTTTTTTTGTTGTTGTTGTTATATTGGAGGGAGTTGCCTTGGATGGGTTGGATGCTTCACTGAGAGGAAGGCTGAATCACTGCCTCTCCTAAAATTCATACAAAAAAAGGAAAAGGGATGTCTTCCCCATAATCACTAAAAATGAGCGAAAATACATTAGGGAAAGGTGCTGAACATCAGTAAGACAAGGATAAGTGGGATTCTGAATTCCAACTCCTTTTCATGAGATCAAGGTGATAAGAGGGACAGTCCATTACAGTGGTGGGCTTCTCCACTGATCTGTTGCTGGATCTACTTTCCACTGCTGGATGTATCAGGGAGAGTGGAAGTGACTCTGTTGTGTCTGCACAACACTACTCTGCTCCTGGTGCCTTCCAGCCCCTGGCAAACTGCTATCTGCACATGGAGCTGATCGTCAACAGTTATTCTAGGACCAAAACTGGGCAAGCCAACCAGCACAACTCCTTTCTTCACAAGTTCCTCTGTCACTGGGAGAGCTTAGGATCAGTGCCGTAGAACCTGCTTAGCCATTACTCAATCCCCGCACTACCACAGATGATGGCTTCCTGAACTAAAATATGTGCATTGCCTAAGCTATTCCTACACTGTCTTCCCCTGTCTGTTTTCAGTGGCCATGATCAGCACTCCGAGGTTGTTAACTGACATCTATATCTAATCATCCTTCTGGTCTCCCATAGCACAGTTTAGACTCAAAGCCCATATGGGTTGAAATGGGATAGGCTGCCACCAGTAAGAGATGCTATTTATAAGCCACACACTAAATTGGAAGAGGAAGAAAAGGACAAATAGGTAGACAGAAGTTAATAGTTAATTTGCCCAAAACTGGTCTCTTTAGGCTAGCCTTTCAGAAAAGAGTTTGGCCTTCTTCAAGGCTCCATAGAAACCAGTTAGCCTCAGTGTTAAGTCCATTAATCTGGTCAAAAGCAAGGCTTAGACCTAGATCCTAAATCACTGGAAGTGGGGAAGGGGAACAGTATTGGTTCTTGCTCAGCTGTGAATGTTGATGTGGTCAGTCCTGCCTGAGGTTGCTATCTCCACCCCCAATCCTGATAAAACCGCAACTGCAAGGTTTGGACCCCAGTATCCTAATCATGCCAAGGAAGAGGCTGGTGCTGGACCCGACTACTAATGCTGATCTGGTAGAAGAGGACTGAGGTTATGGCTCTGCCGTATCATCATGCCATTGTTGTCCTGGACCTAGATCATCCCAGGGGAGGAGCCAGTGTTTCCTTAATCATGTCTCTTAAAACACCCTCTCTCCCAGCATCTGACATCTGGCCTTGTTAGACCTCTGTATGCTTCTCTAGAAGGTGTGGGCACATCTCCTACTGACATAGTATCTGAGAGCTTTCTCCAATGCTCTGCAGATGTAGCGTGAATGCTGCTTGTCCATTTGTCATTATAAATAGGTCACCGTTCTGAAAGAAGATACAGCCACTGATTTGCTACAAGTATGTGTCATCCATGACTATTCATGCCTGACACCCCAGCTATAGTCAGAAGATATCTGACATGAAGAATGATGCTGCCAGCCCTTTAGCCAATGGAAATCAGGCCACTTTGTATACTAGAGCCTCATCTTTAACAGCAGTGGGAAGTAGGACCTGTGTTCAACTCTGGCTAGGGGGCTCTGGGTTAAGTTCTGGTCACATGTGTGCCAGTGGGCTGCACAATGGCCCTGACTGCTCCCAGGTGCCCAGTCCCTGTGACTATGGCTTCTGCTCATGTTCATTTGCTCTATAGTTCCCTGAGGGTCCTGGAGCCATGCCCTGGACTACAGCCTGCTTGGTTGGGTCCTGACAACCTGCCCTTTGCCATCTGCCGGCTGGTATCCTGCTTTAACCTGAATGGGCACCCCTGGAACCAGGATGCTGCCACCTGCCCCTGAGCACAGCTGCTCCCTAGCTGTTGCTGTGGGGCCTCCATTCGCTTGTCTGGACCAATCAGCTCAGATTTGCGGAAGCTACACCTCCATCACCTCAGGGGGAGTTCTACAGCCAGGTGAGTCCCCACTGCACTCTAGCCACATATTCTAAGTAGTCCTAGTTTACCCGGGTTACAAAAGCTGCACAGATACTTTTCACCATTACTAAGCAACACTCAAAGTCAATCTCTAGAATTTTCAGCAACATCAACTCAGTCATTTTATCCATCAGGCAATAAAGGTATGGTCCTTAGGGTCTATGAACTGATCAAGGGCATAGAAAATTATCTTAGACCTGACAAAAAAGTGACTGCAAACAAAAAATACAACCTAACTTAAAAGTAATTTTGTAGCCAAAATATTCTATTTGCTGTGGAACATGGGTACATTTTATCAAGCTATAGGGTGTGGCACCTAAATGTGAGCAAGCCAAGGACCCACAAATGTAATCTCACAGCAGCCTGGCTCTCATGTTTCCCAAACTCATCCTCATTCACAGTCACTAAAATTATATGGGCGACCACGGTGGCACAGTTGCTGAGTAAACAGGTCGACCAATGAATAAGTAAAGGAAGCAATGACTGAATTTTCCAACAGAAATGCATTCAGATATTTTAAAAAATCAGGAGGGAAACTGGAAGTTGTTGTTTAACGGGTAGTGAGTTTTAGTTTCGCAAAGTTCTGAAGACCTCGCACGACAGATTGAATATACTAAACACTGAGCCATACACTTAGATGTTGAGATGGTAAATTTTGTTATGCCTTTTTTCAGCAATAATTTTTTAAATCAAACTGAATTTTAAAAATCAGAATTAATATTGATATAGAAATTCAGAATATACCTATGATAACTTTCTGAATTTCACTGGGTCACTCTTAATATTTTCACCAATGTAGCCCTGACTTCTTCAGCCTTATTGCCACATGTTATTTCTTATTTCTTTTGTGACATCTTTTTTTGGGACCAGAAGCAGACACTTTAGTTGATCTGATTTGTTACTACAGGTGACAGAATATTAGGGCCCTAATTACAGAAAACAAGAAAACCCAAAAAAACAAAAAATGATTTTTATTGTATTCATTGGGGGGGGGGAATTTCCTATAGCAAAGAATAAAAAGGTGCTAACTTATCTTCTAATAGATAATTTTCATAATTAGCACATCAGGAAGGTAAAGCAATCAACCCTTTGTCTGCACAGGGCAGTGACTACAGGCTCTGAAGCTAGCTGACTAGTTAATACTAGTTTCACTACTAACCAGCTTAATCTCTTTGGGCCAGTTTTCTCATCCTCAAAGTGAAGATAATAATTTTTAAGAGTTTAAGGAAGTATCCACCTCACTTATGAAATGAGAGTATCTTTTAAAAGCTTAAGAAAGAATATTACTTTACTTAAGCAAGAATTTAACTCATTTTTACAAATTGAGAGACAGAACACTACTTTTAACAACAGGCTAAAAGCCTGTTTAACAAATAATTTCTCAAAGTAGAGTAATACCATCCTATCCTTACCTTGAATATACGGAAGCTTAAACCCAAACTCTGAATCCTGCTGTGTCCCTATTCTACCTTTCCACTCTTAGCTGCCACCACTGCTCAGAAACATACTTTCCACTTTATTTATTTATTTGCTTTAAAGTTTATTTGTTTATTCTGAGAGAGAGAAAGAGAGAGACAGAGAGACAAAGTGACAGAGAGAGAGAGAAAATGAATCCCAAGCAACCGTTGGGATTCCGATGAGGGGCTCACACCCTCAAAATGTGAGATTATGACCTGAGCTAAAATCAAGAGTCACATACTTAACCCACTGAGCCACCCAGGCACCCCCACACTTTCCATTTTAGACAGGTTGCTCCTCCTACAAGTTCTTCTAACCATGCTTTAGTGTTTATGCTTTAGTAGTTCCCTCTTACAGAATATATTCCTGTTTCCTTACCTGCCTAAATTCCACTTCATCTTCCAAGTCCCCCTCCAGTCCCTACTGATTCTATTATGTCTTTCTTGAATCTGGTCCGTATGATTTCTCACTTCTCTGAGTTTTTCTGGGATAAGTATCCCTCAAGATGACCCCTGACCATAAGCCACATCGTAGCACCTACCAATGCTATAGGTTACCCTGTGTAATTTCCTGGGCACAAAAACATTTTTTTAAAATCTTTCTCAAAGTCCTATACAGTCCTAGCCACAAAATAATAAATATTTTATAATTTAACTGTTTGGCCGAAGTCAAAACCTTTGTGAAAAATGAGACAGTTTTTTTGGAAAAAGAAATAGGATTATTCATGATATCTTTTCATATGTTTTCTTTGCATATGATCTACCCATCATTCCTTCCATAATTTTAATCCTTAAATTTCTATTTGCATCCTTTAGTTAACCACCATACAAAATATGTTTAGATGATTTTTGTTGTTGTTTCAGTCTTGTCTTAAGATAACACTAAGTATGAAGTTACTTTTAAAGGACATTTCCTTCAGAAATTGTTGTAAAATCATGATGGGGCAATATCTAAATTATAGAGGTATTTTTTGGTCCTCTTTGTAGGGGGCGTGTGGCACTAGGAAAATCATGAAGCATGCCTTCCTTTTTCCCCATTTTCATACAGGAGAGATCAAATTTAAATGAATAGAGGACTGTAATAATGGAAAGAAATTCAAAACCACACAGCTTGTGGCACTGACGGATATATGTGGATGGGTACAGGAGGCTGACTTTCTCTCTGTGCTGCTGCTGCTGCTGCTGCTGCTGGGAACTCCAACCTGAGTGCTTGGATGGAGTATGACTGCAAGGAAGACTTCCGGTGGATCCATAAGTCACACACCTTTGCTTCTTAATCTCAATAACTTACATTCTTATACTAATGCCTCAGGTCTTTTTCTCAATCCCCACATGCTTTCTGGTTGCACGGACTCTGAATCCTCCAAAGCACCCAGGACAGCCTGACAAATGACCACTCACCTTCTTCCTCGAAGAGAAGTCCCATGTGCGCATGCGCCTTGGCTTCTTTCTTCCCACCGTCAATTTTGATCTGTTGAGCAATCTCAAAACATCGTTCATAGAAGTGGTTCCTTACCCATTTGTCTTCAGGATTATTGAAGTAACTGGCCAGTGCATGCAAGTTGTCATAGACATCTTCGAAGTGTTCTTCAAAGAAAAATAAAACTGCATTAGAAAAGTGTCTCACAGCTTGCTCCTTCAAATGTTAAACCAACTTAGTGACATTGATTTTTTATTTTTCCTTAAAAGCATGATTAGCTATTTTAAAAATGGAAATGCAAACTTAAGGTCATGTATTTTAAGCACTAAAATAGTTACATAGAAGAGGTACACTCCAAAAAAGCGAAAACAAACAAAACCAAACAAACCTTTTTGAAAACTTAGAACATGTTAGAAAGGGGCACCTGGGTGGCCCAGGAAGTTAAGCATCCACCTTCGGTGGTGAGTTCCAGCCCCACATCTTTAACTCAGGCTCTGCCTGGGTGAGCTCATCGCTGAGAGTACAGAGCCTGCATGGGATTCTCTGTCTCTCTCTCTTGTCTCTCTCTCTGTCTCTGTCTCTCTGTNCTCAGAGCCTGAAGCCTGCTTTGGTTTCTGTGTCTCCCTCTCTCTCTTCCTGCCCTTCTCCCGCTCCCGCTCTGCCGTTCTCTCTCAAAAATAAATAAACACTAAAAAAACTAAAATTTAGAAATTAAAAATAAAATAATATGTTTGAAATTTATATACTCTTTTGGTTGAAAACAGCACGGAGGCTGCTGGGATTTTCTCTCGCTTTCTCTGCCCTCCGCTGCATGCTCTCTCGCTCTCTCTCAAAGTAAACAAATAAACTTAAAAAAAAAAAACCCAAATACTCTCATCTTAGAACTGACTTCTCTTATGTTTTGTCTTCACATTGTGAAACTTTTGCCTAATGTGAACAGAGCACTGAAGTCTGTTCTGTAATATTTTATATTCTTTGTCATCTTTAGTGATTAGAGAGTTATTTTATAAAGTCTATAAAGCATTCCATATCTTCTATTTTTAAAAAGTTCTGTAAAGTGCTTTTATGAAAAAAGTGATCCCAAAATAATTTTTGTTTTTCAGTAATTACACCTTAATTGAAAAACATTTCCAAAAGTTCATAGTTTTTTTCGTTTTTTGTTTGTTTGTTTGTTTTAGAATGAGTTATATAAGCTATCAAGATTTCCATATTTAAAGACAATTTGTCAGGGGCATTTGGGTGGCTCCGTCATTTTAAGCGTCCAGCTTCGGCTCAGGTCTGATCTTGCCATTCTTGAGTTCTTGAGCCTGCACCAACTTAGTGACAGGCTCTGTGCTGACAGCTCAGAGGCTGGAGCCTGCTTCAGATTCTGCCTCTCCCCCTCTCACACTCTTCTCTCTGTCTCTCAAAAAAAAAAAAAAAAACATTCAAAAAAATTTAAAAAATAAGGACCACTGTCAGCTAATCTATTTTTCTATGAAAAAATGGAGTATTTTTCAGAGTATTAAGTACAAAGGGATATATTCAAGTTTTGAATTTTTGGGCAATCCAGATATATGGGTTGTACTCTTTACTTTCTCAGCAGCCTTATCTCCTTGCTTGTAGATTGTTTATTTGAATTGTCAGCATATATTTATAAGATGAAAATCATTTTTACTGTTGGTTTATTATTTAGGCCGGTATTCACTGTGCTACATAAAAAGGAGATTCCATGATGAAATAAATTTGGAAAATACAGTTGCTAATTTCCCTCTTTTAGTGACCACACGGGATGTATCAGCATTTTAAAGACTCTGGTAAGTCCTGCAATAAACCAACCTTCTTACTGTCAATGTTAATTCATCTGATGTTTCTCAAACTTATTTCATCTGATAATTATTTTTGTTTTGCTTTACATAAAACCTGTAAACATCCTGTGTGACTCTGCTTGTATAGAACATACTTTGGGTATCTTAAATAAATGTTATTAGAAAAAAATTGCTGCTGAACTCTTAACAATAATTTAAAGTCAGGTGTAAATAATGTTTGAATTATCTATTGATTCAGTTACCCATTACTATTATTGCCATCTCTTCTCCAGCCCCATGGGGCACAAGACCCTAATCATAACATTACAGATGGTATAGAGATGATTTACAACAATGGGTAATATAAGAAATGTTATTAGGGACAAAAAAAAACCTCACTTTACCAAATGGAAAATAATCCAAGAAGAAATGACTGGCTTACTTTAAACACTTCTTTGCCATAAAACAGCAAGTGATGTTTTGCAGAGTAATTTAAATAACTGTAGGTTCCTGTTCTGTAAGTCTCAAGAGACAGAACTGACCCAAGATGACTGTTGTTAGTGCTATGGCTTTGATTAAATGAACTTCATTGTGACCCTAGAATGATAGTCTTTCCAATGAGAAGCAATGAGAGGGCTCAGAGATAATGCTACTTCAGGATAATTGTTTCAGATTCCATATATGTCTTCTGACCATATAGGATGGAATCCTGAGACACCATTAACAAATTTTTATATTCTAGATTAATTGTGTGTTTGCACGTGTGCATGTTTTAAGATTAATTCATTAATAAGAGTGAATGAGTATATCTCCTTTCCTATTTTCTGGGATGTTCTTAATTCATATCATAATTTTTCCTCAATAAAGCTTATGTATTACATGTGAAAACAATTACACAAATTTTTTAAAGTATACATATATTTACATGTCCTTCAACTGAGGTATTTCCAACAATATTCTTTGCAATAATTTTAATTTTCTATATTTCAACCAGGCAGAAATCACTGCATTTTGAAGAAGATAACCTGAGCAAGAGGTAATTTTATTTCATTTAACAAATGCAACTTAGTTACTATGAATATATTATAAAACCACCCAGTAAAGAAAATAATTTCTTTTCTTTACTTATACCATGTGTATAAGGTATCGATTACTATAAATTTGGCACTTTTACAATTTTTGGAATTGGAGAAAGTTGGTTTTTAAGTTTATTTATTTATTTTGAGGGGGTGGGGAAAGGTAGAGGGAAAGAGAGAGAATCCCAAGCATGCTCCATACTGTCTGGGCAGACCCAGTTCTGGGGCTTGAACCCACGAAAGGTAAGATCATAACCTGAGCCAAATCAAGAGCCAGACGCTTAACCAACTGAGACACCCAGGCTCACCAACAAACAGTTTTATTTAAATGTTTACTTTCCTTTAATAAAAATTTGTAAATTAATGTTTTCTACCTTAAAATAGACTACTTAGCATTTTAGTTTCCTTATAATTACAAAACGCTTTATGACAACTTTCTCATATTTATGACACTTTCTGTAACAAGTGATGTATTAGGGCTCATATTTATGCTACTCAAACGAAAGCCTCTATTTAAAACACTTAGTGAATGTGATGAATTCAACTTGAAAAAATGACTAATGGGAAATTTTTATCTTGCTCAATTCTATTTTCAGTGCAAATATCACTTCAGAATTTGGAGCTGAAATGAGACTGTAAGTTTTTTAGAAAGCATTTTTTATTTATAATAGTTAATTTCTTGAGAAATTAGATGTCATATTTTAAAATTCACCAGAGGATTCTATTTTTAAAGTTAATCCTGTAGGGTGTCTGAGTAGCTCAGTTGGTTAAGCATCTGGCTCTTCATTTTTGCTCAGGTCCCGATCTGAGGTCTGTGGGTTCCAGCCCTGCAAAGGGCTTTGCACTGACAGTGCAGAACCCGCTTAGGATTCTCTCTCCCTTCCTCTCTGCCCCTCCCCTGCTCTCTCCCTCTCTCTCGCATTCAAAATAAATAAAACTAAAAAAATTAAAAAGTTTATCCTGCAGTTAAGTATTTTTCATAATACAAATATCCACCTCCTGTCCACAAACACACTCGCACACACACATTCACTTGTTATGATTTTCATGTATCTCATATTTGTAAGTTAGGTCACAACCTGATGTATTAACTCCACTGAAGAGGCTGAAAGACTTCTGCTACCCCTCTAATACTGTTACCATGCCCCCATTAATTTTCCCCACTGTCATTGGTATAGTTGTGGAAAGTTGTATAATACTCTATTTTCTTTAAAGATTTTTTTAATGTTTATTTTTGAGAGACAGAGACAGAGAGGGAGCTGGGGAGGGGGAGAATGGGGGTAGGAAACACAGAATCTGAAACAAGCTCCCAGCTCTGAGCCATCAGCACAGAGCCCAATGTGGGACTTGAATTCACGAACTGTGATATTATGACCTGAGCTGAAGTCAGACACTTAACTGACAGACCCACCCAGGTGCCCCTGTAATACTGCATTTTCCCATAGAAAGGCCTGAAGTAAAATATAGGCATTGTTGGGATGTGAGCTTCTCTTTTTCAGTCCTATGATATTGTCACACAAGAAGTTGAAGAAAATAATAATTTAGATCACCAAATTTATATGCGACTTCTAGGATCTAGGATTTCCTTTATTTGTTAATATAACATGACCAATCCTGGGGCATCTGGGTGGCTCAGTCAGTTAAGCATCCGACTTCGGCTCAGGTCATGATCTCACAGTTCATTGGTTCTAGCCCCACGTCAGGCTCTGTGCTGACAGCTAGCTCAGAGCCTGGAGCCTGTTTCGGATTCTGTGTCTCCCCCTCTCTATGACCCTACCCTACTCATGCTCTCTTTCTGACTCTCAAAAATAAATAAAAAACATTTAAAAAAATAAATAAAATGACCAGTCCCTAATATGTGACTAGGAAAGACTTATGACATCAGTATAATTCTAGTGGAGATTAAAATATTTTATTCAATAGTTGTAACACTGACTTTCTGAAAATTTTTCAGATACAAGGAATTTACTACAAATGATGTGATGGCAAATATAAAATTAACAATTTTATTCATAATTCTGAATTGCAGGCTTTTCATGTCTTCTCACTATTCACTGATAAAAATTCTCTGATTGAAATCTGTAGGACTTATTGGTAAGATCTTCAAATTCCATTATGTAAATAATAGAAAATCAATATAATTTTCAAGTTATAATACTCTTTGTAAGAATCTCTTAAGTAAAAGTCTCTATTCAGATTGTATATTTCAAAAACCATGGAAGAGGTTTGTGATTTATGATATAAAACATTTTAATACATTGGAAAATTGTGGTGATGTTATTAGGTGCACTGTCTTCCTGGCTTGAAATGAGGTCAGCAGGATGCCCCTATGTCTGGGCAGCCTCGTGATTCAGCGTTCCCCTGTCATGTACTCCATAAAGATGCTTAGATGTCTAAAATGCACTGTGCTGGGGCGCCTGGGTGGCTTAGTCGGTTAAGCGTCCGACTTTCGCTTAGGTCATGATCTCGAGGTTTGTGGGTTCCAGCCCCGCGTCGGGCTCTGTGCTGATTGCCAGCTCAGAGCCTGGAG
Organism: Crocuta crocuta; assembly: GCF_008692635.1. Lineage (NCBI taxonomy): Eukaryota > Metazoa > Chordata > Mammalia > Carnivora > Hyaenidae > Crocuta > Crocuta crocuta. The sequence goes on from NW_027527574.1 coordinate 222,242, forward strand.
CCTGTTTCAGAGTCTGTGGCTCCCTCTCTGTCTGACCCTCCTCTGCTCATGCTGTCTCTCTCTCTCTCTCCTAGAAATAAATAAAACAGTAAAAAAATTTTTTTAAATAAAATAAAATGCACTGTGCTAACGCATCTTAATAGTTTGAATTCGGACATGAAACTCTGCAATCTTCCCTCGGTCTCACTGTCCCGGCTCTTGCAACACTGCTGCCCACAGTCTCTCCACTCACCTTGCCGTTCAGCAGCCTCGGCCCTGGTCAGGTGGTGGTAGAAGTGACCCAGTTTATCAGGCTGGTCCTCCAGGGGTTTCTGCAACCATAAAAGGGACCTAACTCTTGCAGCCTCCCGCAGGGCATCCCACTTCTCCATCAGGGCAAAGAGCTCAGTAAAGGACTTGTGATAACCATCTCGCAGCATGTCCACACAAATGTTCTTCTTGTATGAGTTCCGGTAACTGGGAAGAAGAAACCCAACACTCAGAACATTTTAATCCTTTGAATCCATGCAGCATTTTTCTTCTCTAATGATTAAAGGTTGAATTGTGCTGCCTTTTTTTTCCCCCTCAGTAAAAGCTGAAAACTATCTTTTCCTTAAACACTTATAACTGAACAATTTCAGTTTAATGAAAGATGCCAGAAGCTACCCAAATGTAGTAATTTTAATAGAATTACATTATAAATATATCAGTTCCAGAGCTGACCTCTGTTTGATAGGGACAAATAAACTAGTTGACTGATGTCGGTCCATTCTGGCTGCTAGAAGAAAATACTAGTGACTGAGTAGCTTATAAACAACAGAAATATATTGCTCGCAGTTCTAGAGGCTAGAATTTCAAGATCAAGTCACCAGCATGGTCACCTTCTGGTGAGAGCCCTCTTCCTTGTTCATGGCTGGTGCCTTCTCACTGTGTCCTTACATGGTGGAAGGTGCTGGGGATTTCTCTGGAGACTTTTTTTTTTTTTTAATAAGGCACTAATCCCATTCATGAGGGCAGAGCCCTCATGACCTAAGCACCTTCCAAAGACCTCAATTACTAATACCATCACCTTTGGGAGTTAGGATTTCAACATATGAATTTGGGGGAGCACATGCAGACCATAGCAATTATAATATCCCAAAGTGTTTGATATACTAGCCTCCCAGTAAAACAAAACAAAAAATACAATATGCCAAGCAAAAATAAAACATGCCATTTAATGTCAGAAATGCACTCTATATTATGTGGCTTATTTGTACATTATGGAAGTTCATTCATTCATTCATTCATTCATACTTGGATGTTTGGTTGGAAAATGTTTATTAAAATCTATTATTAAGTATATTTAAAAATATTTTCAGTTAAGATTAAGTTAATGATTTGTTAGATTAATAATTCACTTCTAATTTAATGATAAATCATATACAAGGAGATAAAGTAACAAATGAATATTCCATTTAATTTATCAACAAATAGCTATTAAATTTTCTAAGTAGAAGGCAGTTCTAGACCAAATGGGTTCAGTCTCCTTGTGAAGTTTGTATTCTAGTCGGAGAACACAGCCAACAAGTAAATAAGCAAATAATAAATCATTTCAGATGATGAAAAGTGCTATACAGGAAATAAACAGAGTTATGGGACAACAGCTGTGTGGCAGCTTTTATTCCACTTAATGAGTAATCAGAGGCCAAATCATATAGCTACTAATTATATTACATTACATTTTTTTTTAATTAGGAGACAATTACATATTTAGAACAACTGACACAATGTGATACTACTAGCAATACAAATTTCAGGGTGGAGTGGAGACAGCCTCGAATTAGTCAGAATACTCAAGGTTGACCTAGTTCTACCTAACTTCCTTGTATCTCATTTGTAAAATGTGTGTATGAATCTATGCCGTACCTATATCACAGGATTCTTCTAAGAATGAAAGTAAAGTATGTACATGAAGATGCTCAGATTCATGGAAAGTCCTGCACTACTGGTTCTCAACTCCTGGATATACAGTAGATTCATCTAAAGAATTAAAAAACCCAAAACAGCCCATATGCCATCCACCAAGAATTTCTTACTCAGTGGATCAGCTAAGGTATAGAGGTGAAGAAAGGAGTGGTGAGAAAGTAGCTGTTAAAGAAAAGACAGGACCTCAAAGCTATGGTAAGAAGTTTGGACTCCAGGTGAGAAGTGAGGTAGAGCCACTGAAGGGCCTGAGTTAGGGAAATGACTACATGAGATTGAAGGTTAGAAAAAACACCCAGAAGGAGTGTTCCAGCTGAATTGTTATCCTCCCCTATCTGGGACCCAGATAGATACACAGCACATATTTAATACAATTCATCCATAAAGAGAATAAAGAAGCCACATTCCTAGGCCACAAGGTCAAAGGCCCCCTTGTATGAGACCAAAAACATATGACATAGGGAAGAGAAAAGAACTAACAGATTTTTGTTTGTTTGTTTCTGCCCTCTTGTCAAGACAAAGGAGGATAGTATGAAGAAGGAGCAATGAAATGCTGCAAAGGCCATGTCCCCTCTCTCCTCTTCTTTCTACCTGCCCCCACACAAGGTATACCAAAAGTCACTGTCTTGGGTTTCTCAGAACCAGCCATTATAATTTCCTGTAGCTCCTGAATGGTATGGGTGAAATGCCACAGTCATCTAGCGGGCTCCATGTAGGACAAAAAGTTAATGGAAATAGAGGGCTGGTATATCTGTCAAATGTCACTGGCCACAACAAGAGAATGTGTGCTAAAATGCTCTTGTATGGGCTGCCCGCTGGGGGCTGAAGGACACAGCTGTAACTCTGAGAATAAGAAGCCTCAGGGAGCAATCAAAGGAGTCAGGTCGGCATATTTCCAGATCCAACAGAAAAGGATGGACTGAATGTGTCAGAGGTGGACACGTGTATTGAACCACATAGGTTTGGAATGCATTCAACGACAAGTAAGAGAACTTGTCTCATAGTACCTTTAAAACTAGAGATTTCCATTTCTCACAGCAAAAGATGCCTAAAAATAGGCATCTGATGGCCTTGGTTCAGCAGCCTGGCAAGGTCAATGCCTGTGGGATTATCTTATTCTTTCCTTTATGCTTGTCCCCTCCTGGTCACTAGACGGTTGTTATAGTGTTATAACAACCTTGTTATAACTTCAGATATTGCGTCCATCTTCAAGGCAAAAAGAGTGGGGATATGGGTGGCACCAGATATGTCTTTCCCTATTATTGGGAAAAACAAAAGCATTCCTGTAACTGCTAGTAAATTCTTAACTTTGGTCCCATTGGCCATGGACACCCCTTGTTGCAAGGAGACTGGAAAAACTAAAATTCTGCCTGTCCTTGGGCACATTGCTCTCCCAAGCAAAACCGGAGTTGTGTTAGCAAAGAAAAATGGAGAAACAGATACTAGAGAAGGATATTCAGTGTCTATACTAAGGTCCTAGATTAAGATCTGAAAATAAATACTGACAACCCCCAGCCCTTGAGATGCCAGATAAAACTGGGCAGGATGCCCAGTTAAATGTGAATATCAGATAAACAATGAATATTTTTTTAGTGTTAGTATGCTCCAAACATTGCATGGGACATATTTATACTAAAAAAGTTTTTTGTATTTTGAAACTCAAATTGAAGTGTATAGCCTATCTTTTTTTTGGTTAAATCTGTCAACTCCTCTCCACTCTACCCCACTCCAGCACTGTGTTGCTGCTCTATGAGAAAAATAGGGTGAGGGGAAGAAGTGTCAGAATCTTGAATAACCTGAGAAATCACTGAATTGGACTCACATCACCTGAGAAGGACAAGATTGGATTTTTACACTAGGGAGGATCAAGGCTCAGGGCCAGGAATTAAAATTAAGTTATAAAAAAATAAAGGCTTTCAATTTAGCATCTTTGAGCTTGTGACTCTGAAATGTACCCCTGATCCAACAGAATGGCCAGGCGGAGGGTAGAACTGGGAGCAGCGCAAAGGGATGGAAGACTCTGGCGGTCCTAGAAAGGACAGGCCACCGGGGCTGAACCAAAGGGAAGGCAAGGGGAGTGGACGGAAGTAGGTGGATTCAACACACATTTAGGAGATAAAAATATCAATTCCTTGGTGACTGAGTGGGTGTTGGAGGTGTAGGAGAAGGAAGACTTGGAGGACAACCAGGTTTTGAGGCCGGGTAATAGGTAATTGGTTATTTGTGAGAGAAGAGGACACAAAGGGGTGAACAGGTTTGGATAAACACAATGAGACTGGATTCAGGCTACTTAAGTGAGAAGAGGCTGAAGGAATATCCATGTGGTACCTCCGAATGGGGGCAGGTTGTGACGGAATATAGGAGATCTGAGGACAAGATCTGAGAGGCTAAAACTAACCTCAAACAAGCACTGTCATCTTTGGTGGTTATGCCTTCAAAGAGAAGAAAGTTATAAATAAATAAAAATTAGAACACTGACTTTAAACAATAAAAACAAACACAAGCCAGGAGACCATCTACATTCTAATCTCAACTGGGACAAAAATGCAGAAAATCACTCTGCAAGCCTGGTTTCCTTTACCTGGAAGGTGAGGGTGTTTTGGTTGCTTTGGTCAGCCAACACCTAGTTCCATTTCCACAGGTAGCAGTACCCCAAAACACTTTGGGAAATGACCATTTTCACACTGTGTGTCATCTTGGTGGGACTTGATGGTAAGGACTCTCTAATCAAGGGGTGGAGCAGAGAGAGAGGGAGACAGAGAATCCCAAGCTGACTCCATGCTTTAAGCATGAAGCTCCACGTGGGGCTTGAACTCATGAATCATGAGATCATGACCTAAGCTGAAATCAAGAGTTGGATGCTTAGCTCAATGAGCCACCCAGGTGCTCTGCAAATTATTTCTTTTACCAAAATAATTTTTTCTTATTACAATGAACTGACTACCTGAAAAAAAAAGTAAGTCAATTTCCACCATGATATTTAGATTTCTCAGGTTTTATATTTCATAATAGAATCATAGTTAAAGTTGACTTGCCTTATGGAAAGAATTTTTTTTCTAAACAAATAGAAATATAAACAGAATTCACTTATTTTGTTAATCATTTGGACACAAAGTTATTTGTCTTTGGTTCTATTTGCATATTAGAACAAATATTAGTCTAAATTAAAATATATCCTTTTTTTAAAAATGTTTTATTTATTTCTGAGAGAGAGAAAGCACGAGCAGGGGAAGGTCAGAGAGAGAGGGAGAAACAGAATCGGAAACAGGCTCCAGGCTCTGAGCTAGCTGTCAGCAAAGAGCCTGACGCGGGGCTCGAACCCATGAACTCTGAGATCATGACCTGAGCCGAAGTCAGATGCTCAGAGTCCCTAAAATATATTCTTTGTAACAATCAGAAGAAGAAAAATCTCCTCAACCTAAAAAGTCATGATGCTGGGCAGAAATTGAGAATTCTGGTAAAATTTATGTAGATATTTGATGGTACGGAGTTTGAGAATAGTTTTCCCAACAGAAAACATGCCATTGATAGGAGCATAAGTTGTGACATTCATGGATATGCTGGACTCTATAAATCTCTACCCTGAGGGAGGTAACTGCCACTGCAGACACCTGGGGTTGCACTGGACTGAGGTATGAAGCTGGGGAAGAATGAATTTAGGAATGGAATTAAGCGGTCATCCATTTCATCTGGATTTTATTACTACTTAAAGCCATTAACCAAAAGAGATTCTGTGCATTTTGAATGTACATAAAAATTGCCCTAGAAGATTCTAAGATGGAAAAAAAAAAAAACCACTATTAATTTACAGAAAGTAAAACCGAACACTTTGACAGAACTTCATAGCAGTTGAATGTGTGGAGATGCTGAGATATGGGGAGCTTTCTGTTAAACAGCCATGGAGGTATTAAACCATTTTAAAATTCTGCTTTAAAACATTTTGAGCGGCATCTGTTTTATAGAGTACCTACAACGTATTAGATACTGTGTAGACACAATTTCTAACACACGATAACTTTATAAAGTAATACTTCCATTTTCACAGATAAACTGTCATCGGTGAGGATGTGATTTGCCATGTAAGTGACAAAGCCACACAAACTGATAAGGATCAGAATTGGAATTCACATCAGGTTTCTGAGTACGAATTCTGTATTTTTCCACTTTACCACACTATCTCCTATCACATTAAATTTGTTGGGGTTTCTTCTCCTTCTCTTCCTCTACATATTGTTGTTTATTTGCATTGATTGTTTAGGAATTTGTCATTATTGGACAATTATAATGTAACTCTCAAATATGAAAGACATTGCCTTTGTCCTTGGTAATTCATGTTGATGCTGGACTGGGAAAAGAGATTACTGTTATTCTGTGACCCTCCCACAGAATCCCCTTCCTTAAAATGAGTAAGCAGACAGTAGCACCCACACAAAGCAAGTTAAATAGATGTGATTGTCACTCAGGGATATATGAAGTCTAATAAAAGAAAAGCAGTGAGAAAGACAAACATATAACAGGAAAAAAAGCACACACTTCTACAAATCTGAACAACATGAATAAATGAAACAGATATGACAACTTCTTTTATTTTTCTTAACTCATAGATATTTATATCGGTTATTAGATGGACTTTCAAAATCAAAATGAATTATCAACTACTCAAATATGTGACTAATATATTTAACATATATTTTTCATAAGGCAAACTCAAATGCTGTATCAAGGTGAACCTTCATATTCAGTAAAATTTTTCAAAAGCAGTTTAATAAAAAATCATACTTTAAAACAAGATCATAAAATTTTTATTTAATCTGACAAAGATAAACTCAAAAGATGTGTAATATCTAATCAAAAGTCAGTATAATACTTTTATTCCATTAAGTTAATATTTATAAGTCACTAGTGGGTTATCTATGTGTCAGTTATAACAGTCTTATATTCGTATTGTAGGAATAAATGTTATTGGAATCACCTACGGGATAATTACATTGACTCTTAAATTAATACTTAAATAGCTTCAGTTAATATAATTTCCACAGAATAAAGTGAGTATTCTTACCCATACTTTTCAGTGTAGGTAGATATTACATATAATTAGAATGGGGAAAATATGTATTTCTTGACATACTCACACTGATAAAAACCATATAAGTAATTTTGGTGTGTTTCATAGTTTTTTTGTGAAAAGAATAAAATTTTCACGAAAAGCTAAAATAAAGATATGCCATTCCCCAAGCCATATAAATATATATAAAGAGAAGAGTTAGAATGAAAAGATATCAATTATTTTTAGTGACTTAAAAAGCATATAAATTTACAATGACAATTGAAAGTATTTTTCTTAATTTTACACTACTTTAGATTTTTAACAATTGTTAGTCATAGTATTAATAGTGATTAATAAGTAACACTAATTAAGAAATGACTAACATCATTCACATATATTTTTATGTAATAACCATTGAAGAGTTGGAATTTTTAGAACATTTGATTATCTTCCATGTACTTCAAAATATAACAAGAAAAAAATGTTTCGATATGAAAAAGGCTTTTTAAATTTAAAGGATTTCCAATGAGTTGACTGGTCTCTGGGGGCATCTACTGGAAATTTAGCAAACTGCAGTTACATCATGTAAATTTGATAACTTTCATTATCCATCATAATACAGATATTATTTTAATTGATATGTAAATAAGGTGACATTCAAAGAAGATAAATGTAAAGTTATGCATGGTATTCTATCTCATCCATCCGGAAACAGCGAAATATGTAGCTGTCTATGAGATCAGTTAACAAATACTCAACTGTTAAAAATGTAAATAGGACAGGTGGCATATCACACATGAACAGTTTTCAAACCATTCAATTCTCATGTTTGGAAAAATTATTTTAGAGATAAGCAGATACAAATTTACTGAGGCATTTTTATGAATCCAAATAAAATGTACATAAAGAGCACTTTTAATATGATGGTTTCTCTAAATTCATTTTGCATCTCAGTATATCCACATTAATCATAAATAACTTGATAATCACTGCTTGTTTTCTTTATGACTTACTTGAATTATTTACATGTCAATATCTCAAAAAGTAGAATTTGTAATACTTCAACCAAAAGTCTATTGTTTATTATTGTTTATTATAATTAGTAATTAAAAGTAGAATTAGTCATTAAATAGAACATTGCTATTAATTTCTCCTAAACATTTTAGGAGAACTTCATTAAAGAAAAATGAACATATAATAAAGATAATCATTGCAGCTTATTTATAGTTTTAGCATATATTTCAATAAAGAAAATAACTTTTGTAATAATATTTTTTCAATTTTGACTAATCATGTTATAGGAATTTTAATGTAAGCCTTTTTTTAAAAATTTTTTTAAATGTTTTTTTTATTTATTTATTTCTAGGAGAGAGAGACAGCGTGAGCAGGGGAGGGTCAGAGAGAGAGGGAGTCACACACTGAAACAGGCTCCAGGCTCTGAGCTGGCAGTCAGCACAGAGCCCGACGCGGGGCTCGAACCCACGAACCGCGAGATCATGACCTAAGCGAAAGTCAGACGCTTAACCGACTAAGCCACCCAGGCGCCCCTAATGTAAGCCTTTTTAACAATAATGATTTTCTTTGTGAAATTTATTGGTCATATTTCCTTAAATAATTTTTAAATTTAAAGAAAATTTAAAACTAATGTTGAAGGTATATCTATTGTGTAATTCTTATACAACAATATACTTTATATGCTGCTATAATCTTATATTAAAAGTTTCCTAATAAAAATTGAAATATATAACATGTTAGCTTCATTTCAAAGAAACACCACAAATGCATGTGTACATGGTTTCTGGAAATTTCATTAGAATTGCTATCCAAATAAATGCGATACGATCTTTAGCTGTATAAATTGAAAAAAACTAATCATCCTAAAATCTTATCAATAAATCAGAACATAAATATTAATTTAGCAAAATGTTTTTTCAGTTTAGAATTAGAGCCATTTTAGATAGCTGGACTTATTTGATAACTTAAAAATAAATAAATAAAACCGCCCCCAAGAGGTTATGGAATATAATTTTTTGTGATTTTCTAAACAACTAGAAGTTTACTAAATTTGAAATTGCCACACAGGCAAGCTGTGCTTTATATTTTTGGAGAATACAAATTTTTATCTATTAATAATCACTGAAATCACAGTCGGACTGCCAACAGTTAAAAGATATGTGTACAAATTGAAAAATGCCATTTGGAGAAAGTATTTAACCCAAGTTCAACCTTTAATTCTATTTTAAAAATTCTAATAAAAAACGAAGAAATAAAGTTTAGCCTACAATATTTTACAAATAGCACTATTACTAATATAAATCAACAAAAAATAAAATACTTAAAAATTTGGTCAGCCAAGAATTTTGCAAAGAGCACAATAAAAATTCACTTCAACATCAGTGATTTTATTTTAGGATATAGGGAATATTTTTGTAGAATGTAGAACAAAGATTATTTCTCAGGTTTAATTATGTAAGAACTGATATTTAGCATAAAAGGCATAGCTTTTTGCTAGATCAAAAAATGTTAATCAGTCAAATAGTATTTTTCCTGGGGATTGCTACCCGAGATCAGAGGACAGCTGTGGTTATTTAGTACAGTGCAGACTGCAATGTTTCAGTAGCTTTAAATAATTCCCTTAATAATATAAAGGCATTTTTTGTGTCCATTTCCTATTAAAAATCATTTACTCAAGCAATTCCAATCCAATCAAATATCTGAAATACAGAGATTGTCATCAATCAGGAAAGAAGCAATATTCATCAGTCAATGTAAGATATTATCAAAATATTTACCCATGTAGCTGTAACACACATTTTCTTCACTGAAAGATTTTCTCTACTGGAAAACTCTTGAACTTAACCACATTATAAAAGGTTCTTCTTCAGAAGTTTAGTGGAAAAGCTCTGTAAGAAATAAAGCCTCTTTATATGAGGCTAAATACATAATCCTTAAAATGGTCCTGTTACTTGAAAACTTCTTTGAGAAATTTAAACTTAATTACAAATGGAAGTATTAAGCTAAAGATTATACATGGAAAGGTATGAAGTGAGTGTCATTTAAGAAGAATTTTCAGGGAAGATATTTTCACGGCACCACAACTGAGTCCAAGCGCTTTTGGCTAAATGAGGCAGTCATGTGTATTTTTGTTCTTTTCTTTTAAATTGCACTGTAACTTTCAACTAAAGGAAAATCAATTAAATACAAGCTGAAAAATAAAGCCTGAAAATAATCTTATTTTTGGGATTGAATTACAATGATAAAAAAAGAAATCTGAGTAAGTAATGTAATTGTTATAGTCTGTGTCCTAGTATAACAACAATAAACAAGAAAATGAAGAGAAAAATAAAAAGTAAGCTTCATACTAATGATTACAAACAATGGATTACAAACATGTATGAACATGATCATGCTAGCTCATTAACTCCACATTTTTGTCTATATTACTATTTACAAATTTTCATTAATATAAAATAAAACCCCATGCAATATAATAGTCATTTTTTTTGAAACATAATCTTGTGATTGTTCTCCAAAATTTTTAATATTCTTTTATTTGGGAAATTTTGTTTCCAGTAATATCATTTAAACTTTTTCTTACAGCTCTTTGTCTTTATAAATTAAAGAACTATCAATTTTCCATATAAGTTGAGTGAAATAATCAACTTTTAATAAAAATGTGAAGCTGAAAAATACAAAGACAAAACTTAGTAAAAACAACAAGTTGCATTAAAAAGAAAACTTCAGCTCACTGTGTTCTTTTTTTTTTTTACTAAAGTATGTCATACATTTTATCTTTGCAAGAGTTTGACGAGTTTTGCAAGTAAAATTCTGTTTCCTCTACACTTGCTAATAGTCAGGAGAATCTGTAGTTTGCACCTTCCCATTAAAAATGTATTGTATTTTTTTGAAATTATTCACCCCGCCTTTTATCCAGATCATGTCTTTGAAAGGAGGAAGTAGATAATAAATGGAATAATTCATGATTTCCCATTAAATATGAAACTTTCTTTTGCAGAGTTTAGAAAATGAAGTTCTACATAATGTACAAAAGTTGATTAGAACTTTTTTTAACCTTTTCAAGAAAAAACCTTTCACATTAAACAACTGCATGAGGAGGTTTCTTTGGGAAAAGTAAACCAATCAATTCTTTCCACCTATAGCTTTATCATATATATTCTAATGCTGTTCCTTCCAAACACATATTCCTTTGTAATACTTAGTTATTAAAATGATGGTAAGAAAAATAGTATACATTGGACTATAAACATGACAAGTATCTAAAGAAATGTAACAAATGTTTAAATTACAAAGGGAAAAATCACATAAATTAAAAATGAAAACAAAACATTACTCATGCTCTTTCCAGCAATGTAATGAGAGAGAGAGGAAGGGTAAATAATAAAACCTACATTTAAATTTCTCTTATTATGACATGTCTGCTAGTGTGGTAATGATATTTTGTCATGAGAATAAAATATATACCTTTATAAAATTTCTTTACAAACTATCCATTGATATTCCATTAACTATACTCGCTTGTCTTTTTTTTATTAAAAAAAATTAAACTAAATGATTATTAGGTTCATGACAGTTCTGTCATCCTATATTTCTTAAATAAGAAATCTTCAGTAAATTTAACTGAAGAGAAATGTTAAGTTCTGTTTTAGGATAGCAGATGACCTCAATTCTTTGCACTATTTTTCTATTGTGGAATAGTTTGTTTTTCACTATTTTATATAGTAATTATATATTATATTCTGATTATATTTTAATTTTCTCCATTTCAAAAAAAATGATATACTTTCCCTTTCAAGCTTGAATACTTAAAAGATAACTACCATAATGTGAGCTATGTGAAGTAGTCACATAAAGTGTATGCTCCTTGATTACTGTTACAAAGGAAGTGTATATTGCACAGGTGAACAGTGAAGCCAGGATTTCTCATAGGTTCTATGTACACAATGATCAAACTTCAAAAATACACATTAGTTTACATTTAGGAAAAACTAAATTAATAAAAACAAAAAGCAAATTGATCAGCTTGATGCTTTGGTCAGACAACATCTGTAATATTTTTCTGACTGAGTGTTAATTTTTTTGGAGCTATCTCAATCAGAAAATTTTTACTTGTAATAACTAAGACCATAGGGTACATCAAATCAAAGATGTGCATCGATAAGAATATTGTAAGAACAAAAAGAAGTATTTGTCAGAGGTAAAATAAAAGAGCATTGAATTCAAACTTCAAAAAATGTACAAAATGTACATATAAGTAGGGATTATAACTTCCTTGAAATAGAAAACATATCATTTGTTTCTTTTGTATTTTCATATCATAATGTAAATGTCAACAAAGAGAAGCTGTTATAACATTATTAATATAAAAAAATAGATCAGGTGTAAAAAACTAAAGGGGCATATGAATAACAGAGATTCACAGATAGACTGATTTACTGAGAAATAGAGCAATTAGGAGACAATACACCTAATAACACAGCTTGAAAATTAACAGAATAAGGGGAAATTGATTTTAATGCATTTTTTTCAGAAAATTACAAATAGAGTTGAGGAAAAAAGGATTTGAATAACAATAAAAACACTAAATAGCAAATGCTGAGAGAGATGTCATCATACCGTTAAAAAATTATATTTAAGTGTATTTGTTAAAAAACAAGAGCACTAAAACAAGTGAAGAAGCTAGCTTTCAAATCAGGATGCTAGAAAAAAAAATCTTAACAAAATCAATGGTGACATGAAGTCAAATAAAGGACAGAGAAGGAAATACTAAAGGTAAATGTATAAGTTAATAAAGAAGAAAAAAGTTGACCGATAAAACAAAAGAACTGATTATGTGAAAAGACAAATAAATCTTTGCAAGGATAATTAGGAAAAACCAAAATAGGTTAAGTCACCAAAATTGTGCCAGGAATGAAAAAAGTAATATAGCTTCTAATTACAATTATAGTAATGGCTAACTTTTATTGTATACTTACAATAGGTTAATGTTCACAATACTTAAGTATTTTGAAAGTATTTTCAAAACCTTACAATATTTTTTATGACATGGGATGATGACGATGATGATGATGATGATGATGACTACCTCCATTTTACAGATGAGGAAACTATGGCACAAATAGTTTAGTAAATGAGTTGAAGATCATACACCCTGTGAATGGTGGAGCTGAGATATAAACCCCAGCAGTTTAATTTTAGAGACTATGTTATTTGCCACCATTACCTTCATACTATCTCCAAGATAAATTTTTTATAGATGTAAAACATTATTAGAAATATTATTTAAAACATTATTAGAAAATACCATGGTAAATATAATAACCCACATAAAACAGATACTTACATAAAACATCAAAATATCAGTTATCAGTTTGCTAAGAGGAAACTTAGAACACCAATTTACAATAGATCTATTCTCTTCCCCCAATCATTCCCCAACCAAAGGAGAAAACTATTAACTTTTATAGAGGGGAGTTCTATCAAACTACTGTCAATAAATAAGAAATTGCCATCTCCTAGGAAATGTTCCAGAGCATAGAGAGAGGTGAAAAATCATTTAGTTCATTTTTCAAAATTCCAAAACTGTAACAAAAGAAAAAAAGAGGTAAATATGCAAAATTCTCTCCCTCTCCTCTCGAAATAGAACCCCTAGCAAATAAAAATCATAGTGAATAGTTTTTCCCAGAATTGCAAACATAGTTCAAAATTACAAAATCTAGTAACTATATGATAATCTCATTAGATGCTAGAAAGTTATTTCATAAAGTTCAAAACTCATTCATAATTAAGAAAAGTAGAAGCAAAAAAATGAATTCTTTATCTTGGTTACGTGTATCTATTAAATCTACATCTATATGGCTTTTACCATTCATTCTCTCCACTTGTTTTCTCTTTTTTTCTTGGATAAATATTTATACCCTCTAGACTACTGTTCTATATCTCATACCTTTACAAATATTTTCTATTATCTTCTGTTTTTATTTCATGTGTTGAGAGATATCTTTGTCTTTCTCTTCTAACTATTCTTTTTCTTTTTTTTTTTTTTAAATTCAGCAATCTTCATCCTAATTTTGAAGAACTGTTTTCTCTTAAATTCTTTCAAAGCATCATATACATCTTTGGGTAAGTAAGGTTTTTTACTTTGTCTATAAGGAAACAAATTGGGAATCTGTTAAAATTCTGCTTTTCCCTATAGAAACTTTGTTTCAGCTCAGGTTGGATATTCTCTTTGTTAATCTTTATTTTTTCTTTTGTACTGTGATATTTTCTCAAATATCCGAAAATATTTGTCTGTTCATTAATAATGAAATTCTAGATTTCTTAACTTAGGCAGTTTGCCTCTTTTGGTAGGTTTCATTCTTTGGTGGAGAGGTCAGGAAAGCATGGGCAGACTATTCCTTGCTACACTGCCAAATGAAAAGGACTTTGTGCCAGCTTCCTGACGGGTGCTCCAGCCAACTGCCACTTTCTTTTAAAATGTCTTGTACCTATGTTCATGAGTGATGTTATTCTGTGGTTTTCTTTTTATGTAATGGCTTTTTCTGATACTGTTATCAGGATAATGTCGGTCCCAGAGAATAAGCTGAGAATTGTTTCCTCTTCTATTTTCTTGAAGAGTTTGTGCTAAATTATTACCTCTTCCTCTTTATTTTTAAGAGAGTGCAAGCAGGGGAGGGGCGGAGAGGGAGGGACAGAGGATCTGAGCAGAGGCTCTGCGCTAACAGCAGTGAGTCCAGTGTGGGAATTGAACTCATGAACTGCAAAATCATGACCTGAGCTGAAGTCATATATACAACCAAGCTACCCAGGTGTTCCTTCTTTCTTCCTAAAATATTCTGTAGAATTCACCAGCGAAGTCTGGGATTTTCTTTGTGGGAAGTTTTAAATTTTTTGCAGTGTTTATTTATTTTCAGGGTGAGAGCCCCAGTGGGGGAGGGGAAGAGAGGGAGGGGAAGAGAGAGAGGGAAAGAGAATTCCAAGCAGGCTCCACACTATCAGCACAAAGCCCAGCACAGGACTTGATATCACAATCCATGAGATCATGGTCTGAGCTGAAATAAAGAGACAGACACTTAACTGACTGAGCCACCCATGCACCCCTGGGGGAAGTTTTTAAAGCTACGAATTCAATATCTTTAATAGATACAAACCTATTCTGTTACATATTTCTACTTAAGTCAACTTTGGTAGTGTCTCTCAAAAAATTTACCCATTTCATAGAAGTTGCTGAATTTATCAGCATAAAGTTTATCATCAAATTAGTATTTTAATATTTGTATGAGCTATGTGATGCATTCTCTCTTTCATTTCAGAAATTGGTAATTTGTGTCTTCTCTCTTTTTCTCTGCTCAGTCTGACTAGAAGATCAATTTTAACTGATCTTTTCAAAGAACCAGCTTTTAGTTTCACTAATTTTCTCTATTTTTTCTATTATCTTAGTATTTATTTCCTTGACTTTCAGTTTAATTTGCTTTCTATTTTAGTTTTTTTCAAATGAAAGGTTAGGGCACTGATTTTGGAATCAAATTTGGATATTTCTAATGTAATAAGGATTTTAAAATACTATAAGCTTCCCTTTCAGCACTGCCTTAGCTGCATCCCATATATTTTGATATGTCACATTTTCTTTTTTTCAGTTAAAAGTACAGTCAAACCTATACTTTTCCTTGGTTTGCAAGCATAAGTCGTCCTGGAAACATGCCTGTAATCCAAAGCACTCGTATAGCAAAGCGGTTCAGGAACCAATGGCTCAGTTGTGATCCTGTGATGTTTGGTGTCACATGCTACTCATATTACAAGACATCGTTCGTTTATAAAGTTAAAATTTATTAGAAATGTTTGCTCATCTTGTGGAACGCTCACAGAAAAAGTTACTTGCAATCAAAGGTTTTCTAATTTCTCTTGCAATTTCTTCTTTGCTCCATGGACTAGTTCAACGTATGTTGTCTAGTTTCAATTTTTTTCTGGCTTATTCATTCCTTTGTCTTTATGAATCTTTTTTCTATCTTATTGCTTCTGCTTCTGTATAACATTAGATCACTTTGGTCAAATTACTCAACCTCTCTATGCCTTGGTCTCTGGGAGTAACAACAATTCTTCACAGAGTTATTGTAAGGATCACTTTAAACAAAGACCAGCACACAGTATTCATTTAATATCTGTTACCTGTTCCTATCTCGCCTGAAATAAAACCTAGTTAAGGATGTAATATTTATGACAAGCTGTCTGAATGCCCATTTTATTGTTCATTAGGTATACAAAGTTCTTTTGTGTGGCTCCATTTTTCCTATAGAAGTCCATGTGGTAACTTTCCTTTGGAATTTAGAATCAGGAAAAAAGCTTGTCCCTCTTGAAGAACTGATAGGTCTCCTTTCATCAGGTAATGAGAATTTTATAGTCCATCACATCTCCCAACCTGCCCAGAAGTTCAGAGTGAAACTTAATGTTCCCTCAGGGAAACTATACTGACTCTAGTAGACAGCATATGTACACACTTTTCCTTTATTTACCTCTCATTTCTATTTATAGTCTGACAGATATATAATATAAAATGTTAACTTTAAGTTTCTTCAATCTTTTCCAGAAAGAAAACAAGAAATAAAGTGTTATTTTATGTAAGTCAAAAGACTCTTAAAGGAAAATGAAATACAATCCCTGCTTTCAAAGAACTCTAAGCCTAGAGCAGTCCTTTCCTTATGGCAATTCACAGCAGGAAGGGCATTTTATATAGCAGTTCAGTATGTGTGCATATATATTTTATATATGTATGTGTATGAAACAAAGTTGAAATGCATTAATCCCCAAAATGTTCTCATCTCTTTGTAAATATTAACTTAATTAGTCCTTATAACCATTCCATTGCTATCCCTGTTTTTTCATATGAGGGAACTGAGATGCAGAAAGGTTACATAACTTGGCCAAGGTCAACCTGTTATTTTGTTAGTAAGCATAAAGTTGGGTTTTGAGTCCAGGGTGTCTGGTTTTAGAACCCATGCTCTGTTGCATCTGCTGGTAGCCTCCACTATTTCGTCTTACTTTACGCAATGTACTCTTTTCTATTCTGTTTTACTACACTCTCTTTCATTTTGAAAATGCTAGCCATGATCCCCAAATTGATGGGTCATAACCATATCCACAAAGGGTCACAGTTTATAGTTTGTAAAACATGCATCAAGAAGGAAAGAACCCTACACATACATGATTACCAATGGATACTAACAGAGTTCAAGCAGGAGCTCTAAACTCTACCATGTGGTTGAGGATGTCTCAACAGAAGCCTCAAGAGCAAGAAATAGTTGGAAAAAATAGAAGTGTACCAAGTACACAGGCATGGAAGAAGGAGAAAGGCATTTCAGGCAAAGCACATATACAAGGCCATGAAGGGATGAAAAATCATCAAGCATCCACAGCCATCCTCTAAACACCTGAGAGCTAAGCACTGCAAAGTACTAAGGTTGCACATGTGAGCAAAGCAGTCATGGCCTCAGCCTTCTTGAAGCTTGTAGTCTAGTAGAAGAAAGAAGGTAGCAATGACAATGCAATGCTATAAGTGCCGTGATGGGAACAGTTCTGGGTATTACAGGTTTTATAGTAGGTTTTGTTACAGGTATTATAGTAGCAAAGTTATAGTATATAGTGAAGTCATTTAAGAATGAGTAAGAGTTGGGGTGCCTGGGTGGCTCAGTTGGTTAAGCATCAGACTTTGGCTCTGGTCATGATCTCACAGTTCGTGGGTTCAAGCCTCACATCGGGCTCTGTGCTGACAGCTCAGAGCCTGGAGCCTGTCTTTGGATTCTGTATCTCCTTCTCTCTCTGACCCTCCCCTGCTTGCGCTGTCTCTCTCTGACTCTCAAAAATAAATAAAAAACATAAAAATTGAAGGAAAATAAGTAAGAGTTAGCCATGAAATAATAATGGGAAAAAAGCATTCTAGGCCAAGGGAATGGTAGCACACTCAAGTTGGGAGATAAGAGAGAAAATGGTTTAAAATGATGACCTAAGTAAATCCAAAGACAGAATAGTGCAATGATTTGAGGATGCATTCTGGAACCAGACTGTATAGGTTCAAATTCCCACTCTTGTACTTATTTGCTGTGTGACTGTGGGTAAGTTACCTAATATCTCTGTGCTTCAATGTCCTTAGCTGTAAATGGAATTAACAAAGATTTTTCTATGATTAAATGAATTAATACATGTGAGGTACTTAGAGCAGTATTGAAACATACTAAGTGCACAACAAACATTAGTCACTATCATTATTTTGGCAAATAATAAATTTCAAAGTGGGAATGGTAGAGATTGCATAGACTGAAGTGTGGTTGGTCTTAGTTAAAAAATACTAATTAAGAGCCTATTATGTGCTGGATACTGTTACAGATACTGGAGACTCAACAATGACTAAGACATTGTCCCAGTGGCTCAGGTCAGTTCAGAAGGTATCATCTTTGATTACTTCTTTTACTCAATTCCACATTCATTCTGTTGGTAAGCTCAAATTTCCCTATCACCTAAATATCCTAAACCAAGCCATTTCTCATCATTTTCACTAGATCTACCCTGGTCAAGCTGCTATTCTCTGTCGCTTGGGCTGCTACCCAGGCAGATATCCACAGAGCAGCCTTAGTGATCTTTTAAAAATGTTACATCATCTCATTCCCTGCTTTAAATGCTCCAATAATTCCCCAGTATCCCTAGAATAAAATTTAAGCACTCCAAAATTATTCCAAATAATTTCTAATCCCTTGGAAACAATGTGAATGTAATGAAAAAAATTAAAGGACCCAAGAAGTTTGGAAGGATTCTATCCCACTGACTGCCTAAGAGTTTTGAAAGACACTATAGTAATTAATTAGTTATTTTGTGAAATAATGTATAATTAATTTAATTAAGAAATGAAGTGGGGATCCCCACTGGTTAATTCCAAACAACAAAATCTTTAAACACAGAAGCCTAGAATGAAACAAAAGTAGTAAACTGAAATATGTCATTAAGTTTTTCTAAAATATATTTCTTTTCCCTGCCATATGAAACAGAGTAAGGTGAACACAATAATACTTTGTTACTAAATCTCAATTAATGAAATCCAACAGAATGTAAACTGAAAACAGTACCAGTAGTTACCAGACAGTTCAGCCTTTCATTAGTGGCTGATACTTTTGACTTCCTCCTTATCAGATGTCATCGCAATATGTTAGCTTTCTCCTCACAGTTTCAATCCACAAAAAGTTAAAAAAATGAGAGGTTTCCACAGAAAGCAAGATAGCCAAGCCTGTTAAATCAGACAACCTAATTTTACATACATTTCTAAGTCAACTGACTCCACATATCCCTCTTGAGAGTAAAATACCATTTTTCCTAGAGCTTTTCTTGTTTATGTCAAAGTTTGCATGCATATACTGATGTTGGTTAACCTAAATCTGGTATCTTAATTACTGGAGTATCTCTGATATTATTACTGGAAAAGGACTGTCAAATTTTACCCAGGGTGTGTGGATTACAGTGAGGATGATGTATTCTTCTCTATCAAGATTTTCCCCCAATATTTGATTTTGTTTAACATGCTTATACATTAGCTTGAAGAGTGCTTAAAATATATAAAAAAGATGTTTATACAGTAATATGAAGAAAACTCAGATTAACAGTTAAATCAGTTTGAGGATACACACACATACATATGTGTATGTATATATACATATATATACATACACCTATATATACACACATACTATATATACATATATATAAACGCACATATTATACATGACTTTATGTGTATATATAGAACCTTATAAGATCAAAGAAAAGTAGAGGTATTAAAATGATCTCAGAGAATATTCCAAACAAAATTTCTAGAGTTTCCAAATAATTTAAAATTGATTAAAGAAAAGGATCCTCTATACATTTATACATTTTTTTCTTTCTTATAACTAAACATTTAAGTTTTTTTTTTTCAAAAGAGAATGGTAAAGAAGAGAATTCTTGAGACACGGTGGTTCAAGAAGCTTCACCAATCTGTCTCCCAACCTAGACAATAATTGCAGCCTGATGTAATTATTTTAGAGTGCTAGAGTCTATTGAAGGCTTGCAACTTCCAAGGGAAGGCTTGGACAGTAAATTGTAATGAATTTTGGTCAGTTTCAACTGTTAGCTCAGCGGTAGCCACTCATCTCCCATCCCCAAGCCTCATGGCAGGCATCTCTGCATTTGTTCCTGGTCCAGCATGCAAACAGCTTGCAGGAGCCAGGGTAGGCAATAAGGGCCCTGTCTTTCAAATATTGGGGTTCTGTGTTCTGATTGATTGTTGCTTCTGATCATGAATAGGCAGATACCAATAGGGTGTAGCCATTATTGCACATACACTTTCATTCTTGTAAGCCCCTCCCTCTTGGGCTGAAGCAACTTCAGGAGACTCAAAGAGCTGGTGCTTTTTCTGGCACCATTCTTTTCCCCTTCATTTTTTTCTTTTATATCCTTTGAAAGCCAGATTTTTCTTTTTTTTTTCTTTTTTTTTTGAGAGAGAGAGAGAATGAGAGAGAGAGAGTGCACAAGCAGGAGAGGGGCAGAGGGAAAGGGAGAGAGAGAGTCTTAAGCAGGCTCCATGTGATGGAAGCCCAATGTGGGCTCAATCTCACAACTGTGAGATCATAACCTGAGCCAAAATCAAGAGTCAAATGCTCAACCAACTGAGCCACCCAGGCACCCCAAAAGTAGGACATTTGAAAGCAACTTTATATAGGAGGAAATCAGTTACCACTCATGCCCAAGGAAAGGTACAGACTCTGGAAAGACCTAGGAAGACCTTAAAAGTAGGATTCAGGCTGATCCTTGGCACAAAGACAGAGTACAACAGTAAAACAAAGCACAAAACAAAAAAACAAAAAGCAGCAAATGCTGTAAAATTCAAAGAATCTGATTGCCAAAGTTAATCACATTATTAGATTCACAGGTCCAATTTTTAACAACAACAACAACAACAGAAATCACAAGATATACAAAGAAACAGGGAAGTATGGCCCATTCAAAGGGGAAAAAATAAGCCACTGAAACTGTCCTTGAGAAAGACCAGATGGCAGAACTACTGACCAGAGATTTGAAAATAACTGTCATAAAGATGCCAGGAGAATTATAGAAAGATGGGAAGTAAGTCAAGAAAAATATATATGAACAAAAGGGAAATGTCAATAAAGAGAAAGGAAAACTAGAAAGAAAGCAAAAAGAAATTCTAGAGCTGAAAAATACAATTAACTGAAATGAAAAATTTACTAGAGGTATTCAAAGGCAGATTTGAAGCAGGCAGAAGAAAGAATCAGTGACCTTAAATATAGGACAACTGAAATTTTCAAGTGTGAGAAAGAAAGGAGACTGACTATAAATGAACAGAGCCCAAGAGACCTGTGAGACATGATCAAGTGGACCAACATATGTGTTGTGGGAGTCCCAGATGGAGAACAGAGAGAGAAAGGAGCAGAAAAATTATTTTAAGAAAAATGGCAAAAACATCCCAAGTTTTATAAAAGTCATGAATAAAAACATCCAAGACATTCAATGAACTCTAAGTAGGACAACTCAAAAAGATCCACACTGAGACATATAATCAAATTCTCAAAGGCAAAAACAAAGAGTGAATCTTGAAAGCAGAAATAGAAAGCCAACTCATTACAAACAGGACTCCTCAGTAAGACTGTAAGTAGATTTCTCATCAGCAACTTTGGAGGTCAGAAAGTAGGGGGCTGATATATTGAAAGTGTTAGAAGGGGAAAACAATAACAACAACAACATCCAGCAAAATTGTCCTTCAAAAGTGAAGGAGAAATTAAGACATTCTCAGATAAACAAAAGTTGAGAAGGTTCATTACCACTGGACCTGCCCTGAAAGAAATGCTAAAGGGAGTCCTTTGGGTTGAAATAAAATAGACAGTAACTTAAAGCCATACAAAGAAATAAAGCTCTCAGTGAAGGTAAATGGATGGTCAATCACAAAAGCTAGTATTAGTATAGCAATGTTTTTTAACTTCACATATTTGTTTTGTACATTATTTAAGAGACGAAAACATTTATAAAAAACAATTATTACCCTAAAAGCTAGTATTATTGTCACTTTGATTTGTAACTCTACATTTTTTTCTACATAATTTAAGATTCTAATGCATTAACAACGCAATTATTAATGTATTTGTGGAGCAAAGGGTATATGAGAAATCTCTGTACCTTCCCTTCAATTCTCTTGTGAATCTAAAACTGCTCCAAAAAAAGTTTTTAAGCAAAAATGATTAGTTTCTGGTTTTGGGGCACACAATGTATAAAATGTAATTTTATTATACTAATAACTGAAAGGGGTAGAGATGGAGCTGTAAAGGAGCAAAGTTTTTGTATGTTAATAAAGTTAAGCTGGTATAAATTCAAATTAGAGAGTTATAATTTTAGGGTGTCAGACAAAATAGACTTGAAATAAAAAAAGTTTACAAGAGACAAATCAAGGGGCGCCTGGGTGGCTTAGTCGGTTAAGCGTCCGACTTAAGCGTCCGACTTTCGCTTAGGTCATGATCTGGCGGTTCGTGGGTTCGAGCCCCGCGTCGGGCTCTGTGCTGACTGCCAGCTCAGAGCCTGGAGCCTGTTTCAGTCTGTGACTCCCTCTCTCTCTGACCCTCCCCTGCTCACGCTGTCTCTCTCTCTCTCCTAGAAATAAATAAAACATTAAAAATTTTTTTTTAAAAAAAGAGAGACAAATCAGGACATTATACATTAATAAAAGATTCAACACAGAAAGAAGATATAATCATTATAAACATTTATACACCTAATAACAGACTATCAAAATACATAGTATTTGTTAATACTATAACAGAATTGAAGGAAGAAATGCATAGTTCTGTAATAATAGCTGATGACTTCAATACCTGACTTCAATAATGGATAGAACAAACAAACAAAAGATATGTAAGAAAGAAAGGAGTTGATAACATAATAAACCAACTAGATCTAATAGACATATACAGAGCACTCTACCCAACAACAACAGAATACACATTTTTTCAAATGTACATGGGACATTTTCTAGAATAGACCATATATTAGGCCACAAATTAAGTCTCAGTAAATTTAAAAAATACCAAATTTAAATTTAAAAGATATCAAAGTATCTTCTCCGCCCACAGCTGGATGAAGTTAGAAATCAGAAGGAAACTAGAAAATTCACAAATTTGTGGAAATTGAACAACATTTTCTTAAACAACCAATGGATCAAAGAAGAAATCACAAGAGAAATTAGAAAATGCTTAAAGAGGAATTAAAATAAAAACACAACATAGTGAAACTTATGGAAAGCAGTGAAAGTAGTGCCAAAGAGGAAATTTAAGTATAAGTGCTTAAATTTATAAACAAGAAAGACCTTTTAAAAACATTTAAAAACAAGAAAGATCTCAAATATGCAGCTTAATTTTACAATTTAATGAATTAGAAAAAGTACAACTAAACCCAAAGCTAGCAGAAGGAAGAAAATAATAAAGATTAGGTCAGAGGTAAATGAAATAGAGAATAGAAAAATAATATTTAAAAAACTAATGAAACTAAACGTTGGTTCTTTGAAAAAAATAAGCAAAATTGACAAATCTTTAGCTAGATTGACTAAGAAAAAAAGAATGATAACTCAAATTACCATAATCAGAAATGAAAGTAGGGACATTATTATTAAGTCTACAGAAGTAAAAAATATATGAGGGTACTATGAAAATCAATCTGCAACAAATTGGATAACCTAGATGAAATGGGCAAATTCCTAGAAACACAAAACCTATCAACACTGAATATGAAGAAATAGTAAACCTGTATAACTACTAATGATAATGAATCAAAATAAAAAATCTCCAAACAAAGAAAAGCCCTGGACCTGATGGCTTCACTGGTGAATTCTACCAAAACATTTAAAGGACTAACACCAATCTTTGTCAAACTTTTCCAAAAAATGAAGAGCAGCAAACACTTCCTAACACATTGAATTAGAAGAGCATTGCCCCGGACACCAAAGCCAGATAAAAATACTACAGGAAAAGAAAATTACAAGAAAAACAATATCCTTTATGAACCCTGATTCAACAAAATACAAGTGAACCCAAATTATCATCTTATTAAAAGGATTACCAAGTGGAAATTCCTCCTGAAATGCAAGAATGGTTCAACATACTGAAATTGATCAATGTAGTACATATTAATAGAATGAAGAAAAAATTACTGCATGATCATCTCAACTGATAGAGAAAAAGTATTTGAAAAAAATTAATACAAACACCCAAGAAATAAAAATAGAAGGAAACTACCTCAACATAATAAAAGCCATATATGAAAAACCCATAGCAAACATACTTTTCAGTGCTGAAAGACTGAAAGCTTTCTTCTTAGTTAAAGAACCAGGCAAAGATACTCAATTTCATCATGTCTTTTCAACATAATACTAGAAGTCCTAGCAAGAGCAATTAGTCAAGAAAAAGAAATAAAAGCATCCAAGTTGGAAGGAAAGAAGTAAAATTACCTGTTTCCAGCTGTTGTAGAAACATAATGAAGAAAACCCTAAAGATTCCACAGAAAAAGCTGTTAGAACTAATAACAAATTATTAGGATACAAGGTCAATACACAAAATTCAGTAGCATACCTATACACTAATAATAAATAATCTGAAAAGGAAATTAAGAAAACAACTTCATTTATAATAGCAACAAAATATAAACTAAGGAATTAACTAAGGAGATGAAGATTTATACAATGAAAACTGTAAAACATTGTTGAAAGTTTCCATAGGATGGAAAGAAATCCTATGATCATAAATTGGAAGTGTTAATATTGTTAAGATGTCAATACTATCTAAAGCAATCTATAGATTCAATGCAATTCCTATCAAAATATCAATAAGAGTTTTTTCAAGGTAGAAAAACACCCTAAAATTCATAATGAATTGCAAGGCATCCTAATAGCCAAAATAATCTTGAAAAAGAACAAAGTTGCACTCACTCATTTCCTAATTTCAAAACTTACCACAAAGCTACAGTAATCAAACAATGTGGTACTGGCCCAGAGACAGACATATAAGCCAATGGAATAGAATAGAGAGTAAGAAATAAGTCTTCACATGTACGGCCAAATAATTTTTGATAAGGATGTCGAAACTATTTAATGGAGAAAAAAATTTTTTCAACAATTGATGGCAGGAAAACAAGATAGCCACATGCAAAAGAATGAGGTTAAGCCCTTACCTACCACTGGATACATAAATTAAAATGGATTAAAGACCCAAACATAAGAGTTAAAACTATAATATGTGAAGAAAACTTAGGGCAAAAGTTTTACAACATGGGATTTGGCAATGACTTCTTGGATATGTCACCAAAGGTACAGGCAACAAAGGACAAACTGGACTTCATGAAAACTAAAAAATTTTGTTATCAAAAGACATTATCAACAGAGTGAAAAGGCAATCTATGTAACAGGAAAAATTACAAATCACATATCATATCATGGATGTTGACATATATAGAGAATTGTTAAAACTTAATAGCAAAAAACAACTCAATTCAAAAATAGACAAAGGACTCAAACAGGTATTTCCCCAAAGAAGATATCCAAGTGACCAACCAATAAGCACATGGAAAGATGCTCAACATCACTAATCATTAGGGAAATGTAAATCAAAACCACAATGAGATACCACCTCATACCCATTATGATGGATATTATCATAAAAGCAGAAAAAACTAAATGTTGGCTAAGATGTGGTCACACTGGCAACCTTGTACCTTGTCACTGGAAATATAAAATGGTACAGCCACTACTGTGGCAGAATAGTGGCTCCTAAAAAAAATAACACTATAAATAATTCAGAAACTATTTTTAGGTTTATAATAGAAAGGACTGAAAATAGGGTCTTGAAGAGATAATTGTACACCCATGTTCATAGCATCATTTTATAGCTAAAAAATGGATGCAACCCAAGTGTCCCTCAATGGATAAATGGATAAGTCAGATATGGTACATACATACAATAGAATATTATTCAGCCTTAAAAAGGAAGGAAATTCTTACGTATGCTACAACATGGATGAACCTTGAGGACATTGTGCAAAGTGAAATCAGCCAGTCACAGAAAGATAAGTATTGGATGATTTTACTTATATGAGGTATTTATATGAGTAGTCAAAATAATAAAGACAGAAAGTAGCATAATGGTCCCTAGGAGTTGGGGGGAGAGGATAGCAGAGAAGTCTTGTTTATTGGGTACAGAGTTGCAGGTTTTCAAGATGAAAATAATTCTAGGGATGAATGGTGGGGATGGTTGTACAACAGTATGAATGTGTTTAGTGTCACTTAATTGTACACTTAAAAAACAGTAAAGATGGAAAATATTATCTTATACTTATTACAATCTAAAAATCTTTACAGAAGAGAATAATGTACATTTCCAATGTAGATTTAGGCATCACCTAATTATGCTGCACCAGAAAAGACTGATCTGGTAATATTTGTGGAAGCCCTGGGAAAGCAAAAGGATATTTGTGAGCCTATATCCTAGTTTTGCTTTAAGTACAGAGAAGGTGACTCTAGTTACAGTAACTCCAGTTCCCAGCATAGAAAACAGATGTGAGGGTATGGATGTGAGCCAGGGGGTGATTTTTACATAATTGCAGTAATATCAACATTTTGAAGATTATTTTTTGGCCATAATGGAGAATGGAAAAAGGCCTAATTAGTTTAGATATTCCCATGCCTTCTTTCTCAATACAGACAGAATACAATATCAAAGACAAAACTCAACATAATAAAACCATCTTGCCACATGAATTATAGGTGATGTGGCTAGGTCATTGTTCATCTCACTGACAGTTTTGACTGACTCAACCTCTGTGGTACCTTGGTGTTTATCTCCTTTTATCACTTTGTTCCTTGTTCCTGAAAGAGCAATTTACCAAATGATTTCTGAATAGAGGAGGGACATTGTGCACTTTCAGGTTTACAAGCTATTATGTGGAAGAGCCGTGTTCTCTGACTATATTCCTTACATTGCTAAAACTGTAGGTTTATAAGTAAAGCAATCTTATTATAGTAATGGTAAGTTAAAGTAATTTGTAGAAATGTTTTAAAGGTGCTTAGAATAGCTTGGCAAACTATACAAATTGTATTGCTTGCTGTAGCACAAATAAGTTGATGAAAAATTTACCATAAGTTGAAATAAAAAATATTTTCCCCTCATTAGTTAGCATTACTAAGTTTGAAACATCTCTCTTATTAAAAACTCTATCTTCTGAACATGATGAAAATGATACCTAGGTACAAAGTAAAATTAACTATACATATGTAAAGAAGAGTGATAAATGAATATTAATACCTAAATCAAAACATAAAGTTAATGTGAAATATTTAGATTATTTATGTTATTAATAAATGGTTTAAAAGCAAAAAAAATGATCAATGACAGTTAAGTAGCTAAAGTAAATGTTGCCTATATGTGTTTCATATAGAGACTGTCATTAAACTTTGATAAGAATTTCCTATTATTATTATGCTCTCCAAATGGTTGTGGAAATCAAAGATTAGAGAAATCAGATAACCTGCATCAGATTACACAGGTATTAAGCACCAAAACCAAATTTCCAACTGAGGGAGAAATTAGCTCCCATAAAAGCCAGAGCTGCAATGTCATGATTCCTATGCTTTTGCCTTACAAAGATTTTTTCTTAAGTCTAATAGAGCTGTTAAGTTTAAACATCATTTATGAAAATAATATTTTGGGGTGCCTGGGTGGCTCAGTCGGTATGCGCCCGATTTTAGCCCAGGTCATGATCTTGCAGTTCGTGAGTTCGAGCCCTGCATAGGGCTCTGTGCTGACAGCTCAGAGCCTGAAGACTGCTTCAGATTAGGTGTCTCCCTCTCTCTCTCCCCTTCCCTGCTCATGCTCGCCCTGTGTCTCAAAAATAAATAAACATTAAAAAAAAGAAAATAATATTTTAAAGTCAACTTTTAAGAGACATAGAAATATAAATCACTAAGAAGTTGGCATTTCTGTTGACATCTGAAAATCTTTCCTCCTTTTTTTATTTATTTAGACTTAGTTTTGATGAAACTATGAGGCCTTTGTGTACCTAGGGAACAATACGTTTTTTTAAGTTTTTAAAGTTTATTTATTGGTTTTAAGAGAGAGACAGAGACAGTGAGTGAAGGAGGGGCAGAAAGTGAGAGAGATTGAGAATCCCAGGCAGGCTCAGCACTGTCAGCATGGAGCCCAACACGGGGCTCAAACTCATGAACCATGAGATCATAACCTGAGCCAAAACCAAGAGTCAGATGCTTAACCAACTGAGCCACCCACGTGCCCCTGGAACAATATTTTTAAAAGTTCTTCCCACAGAAGAAAGAAACTAGATCATTTTCTCATATTATACACAAAAATAAACTCAAAATGGATAAAGGACCTGAATGTGAGACAGGAAACCATCAAAACCCCAGAAGAGAAAGCAGGAAACAACCTCCTTGACCTCAACCGCAGCAATTTCTTACTTGACACATCCCCAAAGGCAAGGGAATCAAGAGCAAAAATGAACTGCTGGGACCTCATCAAGATAAAAAAAAAACTTCTGCATGGCAAAGGAAACAAACAATAAAACTAATAGGCAACTGATGGAACGGGAAAAGATAGTTGCAAATGACATATCAGAGAAATGGCTAGTATCCAATATCTATAAGCAACTCATCAAACTCCACACCCGAAAAACAAATAATCCAGTGAAGAAATGGGCAGAAGACATGAATAGATACTTCTCCAAAGAGGACATCCAGATGGCCAACAGATATGAAACGATGCTCAGTGTCCCTCCTCATCAGGGAAATACAAATCAAAACCACACTGAGATGTCACCTCACACCAGTCAAAGTGGCTAAAGTGGACAAATCAGGAGATTCCAGATGATGGCGAGGATGTGGAGAAACAGGCACCCTACTATACTGCTGGTGGGAATGTAAGCTGGTGCAACCCCTTTGAAAAACAGTATGGAGGTTCCTCAAAAAATTAACAATATAACTCCCCTATGACCCAGCAGTAGCACTGCTAGGAATTTACCCAAGGGATACAGGAGTGCTGATGCATAGGGGCACATGGACCCAATGTTCATAGCAGCACTCTCAACAATAGCCAAAACATGGAAAGAACCTACGTGTCCATCAACTGATGAATGGATCAAGAAGATGTGGTTTATCTATACAATGGATGACTAAATGGCAATGAGAAAGAATGAAATCTGGCCATTTGTAGCAACATGGATGGAACTTGAGGGTGTTATGCTGAGTGAAATAAGTCAGGCAGAGAAGGACAAATACCATACATTAGCACATATAGGTGGATTAGGAGGAAGTTAATGGAGGACGATGCGGGAGAAGAAGGGGAAAAATAGTTGGACAGGGGGAGGGAGGCAAACCATGAGAGACTCTTGAATGTTGAGAACAAAATGAGGGCTGATGGGGGTGGAGAAGAGGGGAAGGGGGGGTGTGATGGACATGGGGGCACTTGTTGGGATGAGCACTGGGTGTTATATGTAAACCAACTTGACAATAAACTAAGGAAAAAAAAGTTCTTTCCAACTACATTTCTTAAATTCCAAAAAAAATTTTTTAATAAATATTTTTATTTATTTCTAGGAGAGAGAGAGAGACAGCGTGAGCAGGGGAGGGTCAGAGAGAGAGGGAGTCACAGACTGAAACAGGCTCCAGGCTCTGAGCTGGCAGTCAGCACAGAGCCCGATGCGGGGCTCGAACCCACGAACCGCGAGATCATGACCTAAGCGAAAGTCGGACGCTTAACCGACTAAGCCACCGAGGTGCCCCTTAAATTCCAAAATTTTAAATTTTATTAATATCAATATCTTTTTTAAAACTTATGATCATAAGAGTCTTTTGTTTCCTAGTTTAACATCCTAGGGATATGCTGTGGAAGACTACTAGAATTTAAACAAACCAACAAAAGTTACCCCTCCTCTGTTCCTATCAGTATCCTCTGCCATTGTTTAATTTCTTTATATTCATGAAAAGGTAAGGACTAATTGCCCCTTCACTTCAGAACACCAAAACCCTGTCTCTCTTTCTTGAATCAAGAGACCTTAAAACCCAGTCCACTACCTAGAAAGAAAGAAGGGCAGCTTCCTTTCTCTCTCTTTCCCAACTGCTCCTGTCAGTCAGAGAGCCACTTATTTGGCAACTGCCCTTTTCAGAAAGTTAATCTGCAAAACTCCATACAGAATTTAACTTGTTACTTTACAAAAGAGCAAAATGTTTTGAAGAGAAAACGAAATGATTTTACAAAATTATTTAAAAGTAAACAAGATAAATGAAGCAGAGTTTTTAAAAGCACACTGAAGTAGTCTAAATTCCCATGAGGTTAATATGAACTATATCCTGAATAAACTTCACTCTGTCACGTATATTTTGATAACCTGGCCATTGTACAAATTCAGGTGCTACATTTGCTTAAAACAAGAATATCTGTGGTTCATAAAAGCATCTTTGGAAGACAATTTTGAGATAAACTCAAGATGAAAACTTAACACTGGGAAAATACTAATTTATATAATTTATATAAGCTATATAAATTATATTTGTATATTTTGTATAATTTATACTTAATACTACCTTAACTGCATTAAATATAATACAATTCAAAATGAGGAAAGGGTGAAAGGCTTTAAAAGACATTGACATAAGCGGTTCTTTGTCTCTTTACAACCCAAACTCGTTGAGTATGGTAACTGCCAATTCTAATTGCCACTGTGCTGACAAAGTGATGCTTACTGAGCTTCAGCTGATAATGCTGAGACATGTTCTGAAAGAAAGCAGTATCTTAGAGATGCACACATCTCTATTTGAACTACATCTATTCTTCCACATAATAAGACGTGGTATCTGAAGAAGAAAGATTAGCACTCTCTTGTCCCTTGATGATTTTGTTTATTTGTATCCTCATATACATCACTGAAGCTGTAAAAACTGCCCCCCCTAAATTTTTTATTTGAATCTACAAATGATATTTTCATTACTTAGCTATTCAAAGCAATTATGATATATAATAAGTGATACTTTCGATCTTTTTTAAAAATACAGTATTCTTACAATATAATACAGAGCAAAAAGCAAGGCACAAAACCACAACAGGATCTTTAGTTGTTAAAGGTGAGTCAAATATTATCAATGAACTATCTGCAGATTTATCTAAGACCGTCAAATTGTCAGTGTTAATTATATTGTATGTGAGTACAAAATGTGGGGAAAAAATGTACCTATTAGGCACGGAAATAATCCAGTCACTTAAAAAGTAGTGAAGCATACTGAAATTCTGTAAATGCGGATGATTAAAAAAAAACCCAGAAGCCCTTTGCTTTTGGACTACCTTACCTATTCCCAAGCAAAATGATCCCCCACCAACTGGATCTGGGCATTCCAGGAACTAGTCTAGCCTGTCTTGCTCAATTACTCATTTAAATTTTATACTCCTACTTGTGTATATAGAAGACACTTTTGAGGAGTTAAACTTCTTTGATTCCATATTCAAACCAGTTAACAGACAACAATGACCTGAAAATACTGCAAGCAAAGAATATTCTTAGCAGGATATGTATTTCATGGTGTTTATGTAACATGTTGTTCATTCATTCATTTAACTTGCAGTTGTTAACTTCTGGCCACGTGCCAGACCACCAGATACTTGCTTCTACGCCTGTGCAGATCCATTCTGCTGGGGACGAAGACAGTCAAAATACAGACTCCCAATGCAAGAAGGGGACCAGATTATAGCAGAAATAGGACCAGATGATTTGGCTGAGAATAAGTATAGGTGGGGGTGAGGGCTACTAGAATTTGAGGTCAGGAAGTGGAAGACTGAAGGGATCACATTCAAGGTGACAACCTATATAATAAGAAACAGTGTCATCAATAAGGTCACAATGAGAAGAACAAGTGGTGGGGAGATAAAGTCAGAGAGGTTGGTAAAATCCAGATCATGCACAGCAAAGTCCAAACCACAGTAAACCTTACAGTTTATCATAAGAGCAATGGGAAGCTCTCAGGGGGTTTTAAGCAAATGAATATCATAATCTAATTTTTTCAAAAGATGACTCTGGAAGCTGAATTTTGGCAGAGTTAGAGAGGCTATGTGAAGAGCAGTTTGGACTATTCTAGTGATCATGGTAAGGGATGATGGTGGCTATGCAATGAAGAGAAGTAGATGAATACAGGATGTATTTTGGAGTTTTATCTGATAGGACATAGAGATGGATTAGAAAGGGTAGGGTGGTGAAGTCAGGGTGAAACTGAAGGCTGCCTTAGTGCCATTTATTGAGTTTGGGAAACACTGTGGGGGAATATTTGGTGGGGGAGTTGAGGGAAAGCAGGGGTAAATCAGGAGTTGTTTGTGGCCATATTAACCTTAGAATGTCCATTAAAAATACAAGTAGATATGGAAAGGAGGCAGCTGGATATAAAAGTTTGGAGCTTGGGGCTCCTGGTGGCTCAGTTGGTTAAGTGTCTAACTCTTGATTTCGGCTCAGGTCATGATCTCATGGTTTATGAGACCAAGCTCCTCATGAGGCTCTGGGCTGACAGTGCAAAGCCTGCTTGGAATTCTCTCTCTCTCTCTCTCTCTCTCTCTCTCTCTCTCTCTGCTCCTCCCCTGTTCACACTCTCTGTCTCAAAATAAATCAATGGATATTTAAAAAAGTTTTGCACCCAATGGCAAGCTCAGGGATGAATTTATAAATGTGATAGTCATCAGGGTATTACAATACTTAAAACTTTAAGACTGGATGCAAGGAGAGTGTAGTTGGAATACAGGGCCTAGGATTTAGCCCTAGGACAACCCACCACTGAGATTTGAAAAGACAATGCCAGCCAGGAAAGACTAAGGTGGCACAGTCAGGCACATGGCATCCTGGAAGGCACAAGCACACAGTAATCAATAGCAGAGCGTTCAAGTCTATCAGATGCTGTGAAGACATCAAGCAAGTTGAGTCCAGAAACATCATCATTATATGTTGTAAAAATGAAGGTCAATGGTCACTCTAAACAGAGAGATTTCTGTGACTTCTGGGGCTGGAAATGTATTTGGTTAGGGTCAATTGATGCAAAGAATGTGTGCAAATACCGAGACAGTGCTTCTGGTTGCTATGAAAGGTAGAGAACAATGGAACAGAACCTGGAGGGGGGTGTCAAGGGAAACACTAAAGTAAATATGAATGCTAGTGAGATTGATCCAGTGGAGAGGGAGAAAATGGTGGTGTAGGAGAAAAATGTGTTTAATTGCAGGAGAAAGTCTTGGAACAAGTAAGAGGGGATGGTATTCAGAGCACAAGTAGAGGTATCACCCTTAGACAAGAATAGGAACTTTCCGTGGCACCTGGGTGGCTCAGTCCGTTAAGCATCCAACTTCGGCTCGGGTCATGATCTCACGGTTCTTGGGTTTGAGCCCCACGTCGGGCTCTGTGCTGACAGAAGGCTCAGAGCCTGGAGCCTGTTACTGGTTCTGTGTTTCCCTTTCTCTCCCTCTCTGCCCCTCCCATGCTCACACTCTGTCTCTCTCTCTAAAATAAATAAACATTAAAAATTAAAAAAAAAAAGAATAGAAACTTTCCACCAGTTATGATAGAAGGAAAGTCACAGAGTATGAGTTTTTTGGGTTAGATGATGAGGCATTATTTTAGGACAGGGAGAACATATATATTATGGGATATGTACATCAATTATATGATGAAAATGTATATAACCATCTTTATACTCTTGATCTTAGCCAAAAATACATATATCTATCCCCCCCCTCTCTCTATATATATGTATGTGCATATATAGCTATATATATATGTATGTGCATATATAGCTATATATATNAATCTTAGCCAAAAATACATATATCTATCCCCCCCTCTCTCTATATATATATGTATGTGCATATATAGCTATATATATATGTATGTGCATATATAGCTATATATATATAGCTATATATATAGCTATCATAAAGAAGAATAAAGGAGTACATATCAAGATTTAAAGGTATATCTTAGATATTACCTTTGTCTGATCGAAAATTTGATTCATCAGTTTCTCCCCCTTTTATACTGAGGATCTGTGATGTACTAGTGTGGTCACTTTATAGTGTTATCAAACAGAAAGCCAAACTCAAAATCTGTCTTCCTTGGTAGGTTTCATCCCGATTTCCTCTAGACCTTGAGGCTGCACCTCATTCATTCCATATTTGTTTCCTGTTTGTAAATCTTATTCTTTCAAATAGAGACAAGGATGGGGCCAAATATCTTATAATAAGATATCATTGTCTTTCCCCCTGTGAAAAACCCAATATTAGATATAAAGTAGGCACTTAAAGGTTTGCTGACCAATTTATCTTTTTAGAGTTAAAAGACTAATAAAAAGTTTTATGTAGCAATTCCTTGGTTAACAGAATATGCATAATTCCTATGGCACCTGCTGAGTATTGCTGGGAGATGCTGAAATTATTCACCAACGTTCTCCTTTACACTCTATTCAATTAGTTTGTATGTGGCAAAGCCTAGAATATATATCAATCAAAAGAGGAAACTAAGTACAAGGTATCTTCCTATTAAGGTTTGCATTCACTATCTTAGCTTTTGTCTAAGAAAGTATTCAGGTACAGAAAACTTTAAGGAGAATGCAATTGTAAGGATTGAGAATTACCTGGTGCTACTTGTTTTCTGTAGCATATTATGGATTTAAAATCATCTTGATAATATCCTTAATGAAAAAAATATTAAGAGAACACTCATCAGCAAAGCCTGTTTTGCACTTTTAGGTCAAAGGTTTCTTCAGTGCAGATCGAAAGCTGAGCAGATTTTAAGTGCTGCATATGGATTTCCAGCTTGTTAAAATATGTGAAGCATAAGTTTAATTCCAAATTTAATTCCTAATTGTTAAGCCAATTGCAGATATTTAGATTTCATTATATTTAAATAAGAATGAAAATATCACTCATATATACTTTTTTTAAAGAAATATAATCAGACAATATTAATCTTTAATTTTATCCAGTAGGTTACCATGGAAAGTTAATAAATCAATAATCAGAAGAGCATTTAACCAAAGGTCCCAGATACCACATATGGCAGTCAGTAGTGTTCCAAGGAAGACAGTGATTACAGGCACTGTAAAATTTTGTCACTCTATAAAGTAGCTACTGACAGAATGAACTATTCCATTTTTCCATGTTATACGCAAATTGACAAAGATAGTATCTAATCAAATGAAACATATCGAGGGACTTGGAATTTTAGACTCTGAAAATCTATACCAAAAATACTGAGGAAGCGCTTTCAGTGGAATTCCACAGCACTAGACAATACTAGTAGAGAGGATGCTTCAAAAGCATTTATTGTACATGGAGGATGGCACTTGTGATGAGCACTGGGTGTTATATGGAAACCAACTTGACAATAAACTATAATAAAAAAATAAAAGTAAAAAAATAAAATAAACAAAAGCATTTATTGTACAAAATAGTTTAATTGAATGACTTAGTGAGCTTCATAAGATGCATGTGCAATAAAATACTTCTATTGTTCAGTGCTTGTATCTAATGATCTGCTGATAACATAGTCACCAAGTCTATAGATAAGAAGTACTAAACCTGTTTAGCTATTATTATGAGTTTTTATTCATTTCTCACTAACCGACACAGATTTTTATACTGTTTTTATTCAAACCATAAATTAGTTTCTAACTAGTAATAAAATGGCAAAGCTCATATTGTTCATTGATAAAATAAATCTAGACAATTTAGATTTATTTAAAAAGTAGCCAATAAGTTACCATCCATTCATTCTTTTTGTAAGTTTTGGTGGCGGGGAGAAACATATATTGGTAAGGAATTTTGTTTTAAATTGCTAGGAAAGAAAGATATGATCTTTCTCTAAAAGCTTTTTCCCCCCATGGAGGCAATACATATTAAAATTGAAGTTAATAAGCAATTAATGGCACAGACTTAACTAAAATATTGCAAATGTGATAGTATAATATCTTGGTAAATATGAGAATTTTGAAAGCCATAAAATTAAAGACTTTGATATGTGTAAGATCAATAGACATGACTTATCACTATTTAATATGAGCTTTAATTTTTAAATGCCATGTTTCAATGAAAAAGTACTGCACAAGAAAACTGAAATTTCAATAAAGAATCAAGACAAAAGAAACAAACTTTATATTAAAGTATCTTTAAGAGGTTATACTTACGCAGCAACCTCCTCTTTTGACAATCCTTTGAAATTCACCTCCAGATAATGATCTATGTTATCTTTTTCTTTGATCAACTGGGATCTAAATGAAATGGAAAGAAATAATAAAGCCCTGCTTTATCAAGTTGAAAAGCTCCCAAACATATAAAATGTCACCGGGAGAAGAGAAATACTTAAGGTTTAATACCATATATAATAAATGTTCTAAATAGCTATAGACTTAGGTTGTTGATTAATAATTTCTAAATTTTCACTTTCTTGAATGGAAGGAAATAGGGAAGAATATTAAACTCAGTGTCCAAACAAATAAAATACTAACACATTAAAAGAATCAGCATTCTTAAATAAATGGAGTTCTCTCCTCAAAGCTTATAAGCTCTTCCATTTTACTCACATTGCTTCACACTGTAACCTTCTAACACATAAGTCATATTCTGTCTCGCACAGGATTTTGAACTAAGAACACCTATTTGACACAAATGTATAAAAGTAATTTGTTCCAAACATCACCAAATTTTATTCTGAAATGTTGCTTGAGTGGGGTTTTTTTCTAATCACACATAAATTCAAATTATTATAAAAAAGTGATTTTAAGATTTTACTGAGAAATATATTATAGTTGTAGTATATTTATTCTTCACACTCCCTTCAGCATTAAAAACAAGCACACTATTAACATAGCAGTGGGAGTACAGGTCTAAACAAGTATCTGTTTTATTCAGAAGCTGATGGAAAATGTTGATACAAAACTGCCTTAAATGGTTATGAAAAAATAGTTTTTCTTCAATAAAATGAATACAAGAAATAGTTTTCTTTAAAAAACTTATTTTAGGGATGTGAGATTGGGCTGGTGTTAAATAGAAAATGGAATCCCAAGTATTATAAAAGACAGGAAGAACAAGCTTTGTCAGACTTTGTAAATAATCCATATTATTCACAAATAAAATTGAAAATACGAATAGATGTATATCCTGAATTATGCATGCATCAAAACATTTTCTTTTCAGAAAATTTGATTTGCTATTATCAGGGAACTTTTATGTTAGTTTAGCTGTATGCATTTATTTTGGTCCAGGGACTTTGGTCTTTCCCAGAAATACTAAAGTATGACCCTTTTCAAAAGAAAGTAGTCTCATAATACTTTGATCATTATGCCTTGCAGGAAGTGAAAAGGTGGCATATGAAGTAGATAATCAAAACTACATATGCAAATTATTTATATGATAAATAATAGCTGCATTGCTATACCTCTATAAAATCATAAATGACAATTTCTAATTAACAATTTCTAAATTCGCATTAATACTTATGACAAGATACATTGTTCTGTCCTCAAGTTTCTGGGCGGTAGCTCCAGGAACTCAGCAGCCGTTCATGTGTTGCAGCATTTTCAGGCCCTAGGATCATTTCAGTCCCTAAATCTTGCCTGCCTACTTACCCTAGTAATAAGACTGTGTTCTCTTCCCTCCAAAAACAGAAATCAGCACTCAGGACCTTGTGGATTAGAAGCTATCTACCTTTCCATCCTAAAGCCTCTACTTTCAATTCTCCATCCACATTTTAAAAAGCCAATATATCTCCAACGTTTTATAGGATCATGATATAATTAAAATAGGAAATAAAACAATCAAATGAGCACTAGCTTGCTAAGTAAATAAATTCTTAATATTTGGATGAAGTTCATTGATCCTTTTGAAACAGCAAACTACTTTTGTCTTTAAACAATTTTGTTTTCTGAGATGTGTTATTGACATTTCTTACTGCAAGAAATTCATTCTGTAGGGAAAGAAATGAAAACCAGGGTCACGTACCTTGGAACAGTGCTGGGGAAACATGGCAGCTTCTGTCTGGCTAAAGATGTAAGTTTTGGGCGTGTCATGGGCAGTGGGGGCAGGGTGGTCATTTTAGACTACAGAAGACAAAAAAAATCCAGAAACAGTGTTTTAATGAATGACTCTTTCAAAGAATTCTTTAAGACATTATTAGAGATCCACAGTCTGTCATCTTAGCTGAGAATGCCTCTGTGTGTAGAGCTATAGCTCTGTTATTCAGGAAGGATACTCAGTAAATGGATTCTGCAGGTTGCTTCTCATTATTTTCTTCTACTATCTGCCTTTTGGCCAATTTATTACTTGTCTGCATCTCCACCACCAAGTGGATAAGGAGAAAATCTGATAAATGAATTGAAGATTCAGACAATCAGGAGCTTTGGTATGAGTTTTGTTAAGGGACATGGTTACAATTAAAGAGTGAAGATTTTTAGGACAGCTATAGATTTCAAATGCTCATGCTTTGCTTTCCTGTTACAATCAATAATTGAAAATTGTTCATACTTTGCCGTTTTCTAGAAACTTTCTCACTCACAAATAAAGGCTTTTCTTTAGAAGTGATGGATGCTAAGACTGATTCTCAACAAAGAGACAGCTTCCCCAAGAGGCACACAGCTACCATAGTGTAACAAATCACTTCAAAATACAGAGGTCCAGAAAAGATTGTTCAAAACAACAATCATTTTATTAGCTTTCACACTTTTTGTGGGTCAGGAATTTAGGACAGGGTACAAGGGATGGCTTTTTTTCTAATGCATGATGACCGG
>NW_027527574.1:261180-300889 GCF_008692635.1 Crocuta crocuta
TCAGAAATCATCTTTAAGTATTTTTTCCCATATATCTGGTAATTAATACTATTAGCTATGACCTTAATAGGGCTATTTCCAAGAACACTACATTTGGCCACCTCATCGGGCTTTGAATCCTCACATCCTGGCAGCCTCATACTTCTGCGGCAGCTCAGTGCTCCAAAGGCAAGTATGCTAAAGAAAAGCCATGGAAACTATATCTACTTTCAGAGCTTGGCCTTGGAAGTCACATAGTACTGCTTCTACTGGGATAGAGGGCCTGTTTAGGTTCAACGCTAAAGAACATAGATTCACCTACTGATGGGAGAGCATCACCATCACAATGTATGAACAAAATGTGGGATGGGAGGGAGATATTGTTACGGCCATCTTTAGGAAATGCAATGTGTCACAGTGGGAAGGTAACTAACTGAGCAATGATGAAGGTGGGTCTATAAAATCAAGTTACCTAAAATTTACCCTAAATAGGAAGAAGTGTGCACATAATGTCTGTGGGCTTAGAATGGAATAACTGTCACAGGCTGCAAGGGCTTTCAGATGCAAAACAACACACATTCTACTGTTAGAGAGGCATTCAAAAGGCCACAGCCTCTTGATTCCACCACCATATCCACCAGTTTTGATCTCTACCCTAATCCTCACCAAACAACTGAAAGTCTTATTTTAGGTTTTAAGTCACTTACTTCCAGCATTTACTACCTGTGAGACTCAGGGTAAAGCACTATCAACCTGGGTCTTGAATATATTTAACAGATACTTATTGAGCTACCTACCTGGTGCCAAGTACTGTTCTAGGTGCTGAAGATACAGCAGTGAACAAAAAGATGAAAATCTCTGATCTCACAAAATTTACTTATAGGTGTGGATGTGAGGGGAAAACAGATAATACACAAATATGCAAAATATATGCAATGTCTGATGATGATATGATCTACAGCAAAAAAATAAAGCAGGGAACTAGAAATTACCCAAATGCTCACAAGTAGCAAAGGCATAAATAAGAGCAGAATGAGATAAAGTTAAAGACATTAAAGAGAAATTTGGTAGTGCTCTGATGATGCAGTTTCGTGAAGATTACTGTAAAAACTGACTTTTACTCTCATTAAGAATCCATTGGAGGATTTTGAGCATTGGGGTAACATAACCTGACTTGCACCTTGAAAGGATCAGTTTTGTTTATCTTAAGTTAGACTACAGGGGAAGAAGGACTGATAATAGAGAGGCCAGCTGGGAGGTTGTTATGGGGGAAAGATGATGATTGCCTGGGCAGGGGTGGAAGTGGAGAGAGGTGGTTAGATCTGGGGTACAGCCAGCTATGGACAGCCAAGGCACAATATTCCTCTAGTGCTACAAAACCATGAGAGAGGGAAATGGAAAAATAATAGGACTTGAGGGAAAAGTCTTTTGAAATAAATGAAAGATTGTTATGAAATTAATTTTTTGCATAATTAAAGAGAAAATTCTTGTTTGTTACTTTTTTAATGTTTACTTTTGAGAGAGAGGGAGGCAGAGCATGAAAAAGGGAGGGACAGAGAGAGAGGGGGACACAGAATCTGAAGCAGGCTCCAGGCTCTGAGCTGTCAGCACAGAGTCTGACAAAAGGCCTCGAATCCACGAACCATGAGGTCATGACCTGAGCCAAAGTCAGACGCTTAACTGACTGAGCCACCAAGGTGCCCCAAGAGAAAATTTAATGCAGATCAGTGTCATGTTTTACATATGATAGAATCCTAGTGTTACTCGGATTATCAGGGCATGGTATGATCCATGAAACAATGTCCACTTATTTTTATATAGTCATAGCTTTAAAGCACACTGTCTGATCAGCAAATGTTAGTCCTTTCCTACTTCATACCTTCATAATATAGTAATTTCTTTTGTAATTAAAAAAACTTTTTCTGATCAGATAATATATTAATTAGTTGAATTACTTGGATAACCAGAACTTATTAAATGACAACATTATGTAGAACATGTGGTAAGAGGTTAAGGCCAACATAAAAATAGACCTCATGGACAGGTTTGAAGGGATACCAAAGGCTTCCCCAAGTCCACCTCCAATGAACCTATTTCAGAGAAGCTATGAAGAGTCTATGTTCCAGAGTCCTCTGACGTTACAGAGCAAATCTGGGCCATCTCAGTTCTCAATCCTCTTCTGTCTATCCCTAATGGATTTCTAAAGGGACAGAAGAAAACCAGTGACTGTGTTTA
This sequence comes from Crocuta crocuta, assembly GCF_008692635.1. Taxonomy (NCBI): domain Eukaryota; kingdom Metazoa; phylum Chordata; class Mammalia; order Carnivora; family Hyaenidae; genus Crocuta; species Crocuta crocuta. The sequence goes on from NW_027527574.1 coordinate 263,395, forward strand.
TTTCAGTTGGGGCATTTCATCCTCTATGAATTAAGACAGTTCTGAGAACCCCACTTTGCTTGCAAATGGCATTAGGGCAGGGGGGATTTCTACATAACTGCATGGGCCCTTGAAGGGTTCATCAAGGAGTTTCAAAATGAGGAAATAGTACTAGTAATTCTCCAAGTACTAGAAAAATCCAGCTTGTAGACAGAAAGAAGTACCAAACCCCAGAACCTGATCCAGCCAACAAGGTGTGTAAAAGCCGCCCCTGCAAAGTTGGGCTGTCAGTATGTGATGTAAAATTTATCCTTTTTGATGTTTATTTGGATTAGACAATTGTTGCTAGAAAATAGAAGCATCTAATGAAATCAAATGCAAATGCTACACATGGAGAGGATACATGTCTTCTTTGTCACACATATGAACTGTGATTTTTTTTTTCGATAGCTGAGTCGTTTCCTACCATTAATGTTTCAGCTGCCAGTTTCTTCATTTTGCTCTTCTCTGATCTGAGAACATTAGCAGCAGGAGCACCTTTACTCTTAAATTTAGTTTAATGTTAGCATTGCAAGCCCTGCTGGCAAGCCTCAAGGCACAGACTCTGAATGGGGGGTGGTCAGAGCTGAATGATAAAGTGGAAAAAAAGTTAACTGAATGTTGGAAAAAATAGGCTCCAACCAAACTGTGTTGGAAAGTTTAAGCTCAGAGTTAGGGCTGAAGTTGAGCAGACTCCTTCCCTGCCTTCAACCCCACATCCTACCTGGCTTATGCCTGCTGGGAAAAGGGGTGTTGTTTTTCACAATTGATTCATGGCTACATAAAGGTATTTTGTTTTACACAATAGGTAAAGTGTGAACTGAATTTTATGGCACATAACATTTGATATGCATCAAATATTTAAAGGTTTCCCACAACAAATTATTTTTTTTATCTAAATAATCACCATCTCTTTTGTAAGTTCAGTCTTATTTATGCTGAATTTTGTTAAAAGGAACTTGGCACTTTCTAGCATGTAGAAGCAGCCAAGAGGAAAATAAAAGAAAAAAAATGCAAGCATACTTAGGGACCTGTCATTTTCGTCTGAAATTATACCTGTAGGGTAAAGGAAGCCCCTTGCTCTTTGTTAATATGAGTTGTTTCACTTTCCTGATGTTGGACTGATAGTGTTCCCAGCTCCTAGGTGAGCTCCAACATGTGAAATGGGACTAATCCTTCGGAGTGACTATTCGAGGCCTCAAGCAGAAATGGAACACATCCTGGACAATGGCGCTGCATCAGGGTTTCCTGGTTCAAGACCACTGAGGAAATCACAGAAGATGGGTGTGACTGCAGGAGGGGAATGGTTCAGATCCAGGCAATGGAGACGGAGAATGCGAGGCACCTCTCTGGCTGGTACCAAAACCAGCTTAGCTCTAGATGCTGACGGTGAAGCAGTGTGTGAGGAAGACCCAGAGGCAGCTCTCCCAGCACCAGCAAGTGGGCGGGGCTGAATGTGGCAGGAGACTGAGGAGACAAAGATCAAAAGGCTGCCTGAAGCCATTCCACTGTTGGTATTCAGAAGAGATTTGGTGGGTTCTTTGATCTACTGGTTGGTTCTTGTATCACGGTTTGGCCCCACATGCAAAGACAAAATGAGAATGGAGAAAGGGATGAAAGGTTTAAGAGCGCTGGGTCAGGCTGATATGTCCCATGGTGAGGGTTTAAATTTCTGGCCCCCAAGTAAAATTCTTCAAAGAGTAACCCTCCTCCCACCCAGAGATGCTCTTATCAGGAAACACAAAGGAAAGGGTAGGCCTAGCACTGTGTAGACAGAGGCTACTTGGGGAATGATGAGGTCCGAGGCTGACTACCATCTCTAGAATTCAATCACTTTGGGATGTGAGAAAGCCAATAGATCCCAGCAAACAAATTTATTATTTGTCATCAAGAGAGATCAAAATAAATATGATTTTACTATCACCAGTAAAATCATTTATCATAATTAGAACTGTTATCACCATAAGCTCTTTTTACTATAAATGCTTAACGAAAACTACAGAAGTATCAATAATTATGGTACTGAAAAGGGTAAAAGAAAGTCCCATAAAGAAGTTGAAAGAGCTGCTAAATGTTTATCCCTTGTATCACAATTTTTAGACACTTCTAGCACTCAGTTGTAGGTAATGCAATAGGTCGTTAAGTAAAATAAATAGAAATCATACTTTTGATACCAACTAACATTTCTTGATGGTGAAATCAAAATATAAAGCAGGAAAACTGTTGAAGGCAAGCCATGTTTCAGTTGACTTACATTTGGAGATCACTGCTGAAGTTCTCTCCAAGGCTTACAAACTTCAGCCTGAAAATTAGGAATCATAATAGCAAAGGAGAGAAGAAAAAAGTTACAAATTAGTTAATAGGATAACTCGTCTTGCTGTCCCAAATCAGTGGAATAAGAGTTGCTCATACAAATAATACTAAATACCTTATGTGTGTTTAAATGGACTTTTTCTCTCCATACCAACATGTAGTCCCAAGGGGAGAAATTAAACACTAGTTCAGTGAAATGCCAGTACATGTGAATTGTGTATGTGTATTAATATATTCCAATACAAATGTGATATTACGGATAACAATTTGATCTCTCTTATTAGACACGAAGTTATCTTTACTTCAAACCGGGGGCGTCTCAGTTCCCTTTCTGTTCCTACCTCATCCTAAACAGGACAGAAACTTTATTCCTACACGGGTTTATTTTCCCACTGCCTTCAGAGGGTCAGGTGAACTGGGAAGCAGCAAAAGCGCCTCTCCTGGCTCCTACTTCTATTCGTTTCTTGAGGTTAACGGCGAAGGCCTCAGCTCAGGAAGCTTGAGACGGAGTCTACAGACCGACGGAGGAAGGTCGGTCGGGGTCCCTTAAGGGACTGGACTGCCTGCAAGACCGGCCCCGCCTCTCCTGGGAACTGTTAAAGTCCTGCCCTGAGATTCGCCTCAGCCGTCACGAACCTTGGTGGGCTGGCCCCGTGGGACACTCTGGCTTTCCGTTCCACCGAAGTGTGTCCCCCACCGGTGGCAGGAGCTGGCCGCCGGTGCTGCCTACTCTTGCAGCAGTTGTTCTGGGACCTGGCACAGCCTGCGTGGAGAGAGCGGACGCGGGAGCGTCGCCGGGGATACTGAGGGGGCGGAGCAGGGCTGGTGGGGGCGGGGTTAGGCTAAGCCGGGGCTCGGGATTGGGGCAGCTCCAGATTCCTCGGGCACGGGGGCGGAGCCTGGTGGGGACAGCCTACTGGGGTAGGCTGAGCGGGGCCTCCTGACCCAGCAGGCTTTTCAAACAAGGCAGCTTTCCAAGAGGCCGCTTTCAGAAACTAGTTCAACTTATCCAAGGGTCTCCAATTCGCCGCCCGTAGTCATTTCCTTCATGGAGTCTCATTCTTAATATTTTGCTACATTTCCCTGATCAGTGGGAAAGCACTCAGCTGGGCATTCGTGACCCACGTGACCTGATGCCACTGTAAGTAAGGAAAAGTATTCATTCCCTTCTTCCTCAGACTTTGTTGTAGTCAGAACCATCTTTGCCCTGCCCTCCATAAATATCTTTTCCACTCCTGTCTCCAGCAAGATAATCCAATTTTGAGTTGTGGTGAACGACAGACTCAAGATCTCCTTCATAGAATCTTCCTGCATCCTGTCTTGTTATTACTTTTTAATTTTTTAGCTGAAACTCAGGATTTTATATTTACTTTGACTAAATGTCAGCCTATTAATCTCAGCCCATCATTCTATCCCGTCTCTCACATGTGTAAGTGCAAGAAAGTGAGCTTTCTTGCCCATTCTCTCATATGTATAGAGGGCAAAAGGGTGAGGACTACGGCTTATTACTTCTCAAATATAGATGTGCTAGAAAATACTAGAAAGTAAGGTTCTTATTCAGTGCCCACTGTCACACACTGTAGGAGAGTGAGCCAGCAATATTGCTCACACAAGTCATTCTGTTAGCCATAAATTGATTGTATTTGGAGTACAAACATAACAACCATTACTGAGCATTTCATTCCAACATCTAATTTGCTAACCAAACTATGAAACTATTTCCATCACGTAAGTTTACATCATGCCTTCAATTGATCACTCTGCCTACCCGTACCTGGGCTCCACATGATCCCCCGTAGCAGTAAGACCTGTCCTGTTCTAAAGAATTAATTTCCCAGTTTTCAACACCACCTTAACACAGCTCCACTGTCACCTGTGTGAATTCTGTTCCAGTTTTTATTGCGTTTTCTGCTTAGAGGTTTGTGAATTCCATGCACCTGCTTTCTCACATGATGCTCTCCTAGTTTGGCTTTCTAGGTGGCTGCTTGCTTCTTTGGATTTATTTCTCCTGCTTTTTCACTGGCAGTTCTTTGACCAATTCTCTTTCTCCTTCTGCTTAGTGTATAACATTTCTTAGAGTGAAGGAATTCAGCTAGAGAGCTTTGTTTGTAAGGGACAGAAAACCTGACTCACATTGGGTTGAGCAAAAAACGAACCTGATTATTTCAAACAACCGAAGTATGCCAGCTCCAGGTGCAACTTTATCTATAGAATCAGGGCCTTCTGAAAACTTTGAAGACCCTAGAGCACCCTCCCCTTCACCATACAGAATCTCTCCCTCTCTCTACCTCTTCCTCTTCCACCAATTCTGATATATGTATCACTTTGCATGGATCTTGGTTTATATGAGTTAATCTCCCCTGAAATATTGTGAGCTCTTTGAAAGTAGAGAGCATTTTATTTTTCTCTGAATTCCCTGGGGAATTAGTATATAGTATATGGAGATTCATATTTAGCAGATGCTCAGAAATGGTTTTTTTTTTAATTAATTGAATGAATGACAGGATGGATAGAGGCTTCTGGAGCTGATTCTTCCATAAGTAATTGTTCTTATTGCTTCCTCTCTCTTTCCTACCTAGACTAGGTGAGGTGGAGGGGATACAGTTATAGTTTGAATGCTAATACTGACTTTAGATCTAGAGTCCCCCTTTCTGGGGGCACCTGGGTGGCTCAGTCAGTTAAGCCATTAAGCATCAGACTTCGGCTCAGGACGTGATCTCACAACTCCTGAGTCTGAGCCCCACATCAGGCTCTCTGCTGAGAGCTCAGAGCTCAGAGCCTGCAGCCTGCTTCAGATTCTGTCTCCCTCTCTCTCTGTCCTTCCCCCATTCATGCTCTGTCTCTGTCTCTCAAAACATGAATGTTAAAAAAAATTTTTTTAGAGTGCCCCCTTCTGATCTTTGCTTTGGAGAAAAGGTTTTTAGAATGTCTCAGCACACAAAGAAGCAAATGATAATCCTCTAGGGGAAGTCAATACATCTTAACTACTCCCCACAACTGTTCTCAAAGTGTTTCTGATATCTCAGTCATCACTTCAGTCATCTCCATTATCATAATCTTCCACGATGAAAATTACTCTGAATCATTCTTGTTTTACTGAGCACATCCCCAAGGAACATCTGAAGAAAGAATATATGAGGTAAGCTTTTGAGTTCTTTTATGTCTGAAAATGTGCTCATTTTAAACATAGTCATTTGGCAGGGTTTGGCATTCTAGATTAACAATAATTTTCTCAGTTTAGAAAGTACTGATTTCCGCATCCCCCCAGTATCCAGTGTTCATGATGAGTCTAGCACCAATTTTCATTCTTTGATGGGATTCTGTGATAAGATCTGTGTCTGAAGTGACATCCCCAAATCTCAGTGACCTAAAATGGCGAAGTTTATCTCCTGATTACAATATGCAACTATCCCAGGTCAGCCTTGGGTTTTGCTCCATGCTATGTTCAACACTATAACCATGCTAAGAGGATTATTACCCCCTGGAGCATTGCTGGTTTGTGGCAGACAGAAGATGAGAGTAAACTGCACACTAGCTTTTAAAGCCTTCATCCAAAATTATGTCCATCATTTCCTCTCCTATTTGAAGAGACATAGCGATGCTCAGTTTTAAGGGAGGAGATAACTTTGATCTTACCATGTGTCTGAAAGAAGAACCAGATGTCTGCGAATGGTCATGATGAATATCCCACATCTGTTTTTTTCCTTCAACTAAGACATTTTTTTGGATTTTTGTATCCTTTCTGTTCTGACATTTCATAGAGTGCTCTTGTAGAACTTGTCAGCTGAGTACTCACATTCTTCCTCAGATTTAGGTAATTGTCTTCTATTTTTAAAAAATTATTTCATTTTCTCATTTTTTTCTTTTTGTATGACTCTTGCTTATTAAATACAGACCTAGATTTATCCTTTTTATCCCTCATTTTTTTTTCATTTTTTATTCTCTTTGCCTTCTTGTTCTAAAATTTGAACATTTTGGACAGTGTTATTATTTTTCAGTATTTTGATTTTTTTGTGAGTGGGGGAAATCATATTTCTTAGTCTTTGATAGCTCTTAATCTTTTATTTATTCTTTTGTATAAACTCTTTTACAGATGTACTTTTATGGATGTATGATTATTTCTGAATATATTAATTAGTTTTCTCTAAATTATTTTTTACTCCAGAAAATTCCTTTCTTTTGTTAATGTTGATATATCTCTTTTATGTATTTATCGTTCTTTGTTGTTGTATTAACATTAGGTAACTAGCTGCTAATAACAGGAAAAAATATTTAGAATTGGAATGATACTCCGCAGGAACTAGGATTCCTAGTTCCTTTTGCTTTATAACTCCACTGTATATGGATACCATTCCCAAAATCACACGTCGTCCACAACGGCTGCTTTCCAAGCATACATGTGTATTTTATCTGAAGGAAAGATGCACAAGGGAATAATGGCATACTCATCGCAAAAGATGAACACATCTTTTGTGCTACATAGCACTGGCAAGGACTTCATCACAATGTCATCCTTAGCTTCAAAGGCAGCTGAAAATATGATCTTTATTTTGAGTAGCCATGTGATTTGCTAAAAGTCAAGATCCTGTAACTGTGGAAGTAAGAAAGGGTAGATGATGGAGACAATCAGCATCAATGCTGAAGACATCAGTTCTTATATAAGGAAGACAGACTGGATCTCTGGGGTGAGTTTTCTCTATTCTTGTCTAAATAGGACTATTCTCCCAGTTTCCTCCTTGGGTAAGAATATCCAAAGCTCTGGATAAGGTGAGCAAGTCCTGTCTTCTTCAGTTTCTTTTCGAGGGAGAGCATGGGAAAGCTATCTGGCCGTGCCCTCTATGCCAGAAGAAGTAGTCAGGCCTGAGGTACCAACATGTGCACCTAGAGCCTAAACTTTCAACTGAAAGTTCATTTAAAGTCTTTATAAAAGAGTTACGGTTTAAAGTATTCCTTCTTGCTCCTTCTTAGGTTTTAGAGCAAGGGCATTAAATAGGGGTTTGAGTGGTTAAATTTATCACGTACAGACTTTATTTTTTCTCTTATTTTCAGCCTCCCTTCTCATTTCTTGCTCTTCTTTACCCCCGTAGATGCTCACCAATGACTCTGGGGTTTATGTTGGAAGAGTGTCCTCAGCTGCTCCAGCGTTGTGGCTTTCTCCACCTTTTTCATCTTTTACCCCACTCTCTTGCACTTTGTATCTTGAGATGGCGTTTTAAATCTCTCATCCATTGACAGCTAATATCTATTTTCATCACTCTTATTAGTATGTTTTTTGTGGTACTTACACATTTTTATTTCACTGGGATCTTGGGAGGGAAGAGAGGTAAACATATGTGCTTAGTTTGTTGGCATCCAAACCTTTTTAAAGAATGAAATACTAAAATAAGACACTGGAAAATTTAAAGGGCAGGAAAGAAAGGAAGAGAAATTATAGGGCAAACCTAGAACATATGATGAAAAGTGAAAAGGAAGCATTGATTAAGTCATAATAGTCAAGTCACAAACTACCTGTCTTAAATTTGTAATAGATAAATTAACAGATATAATTATCTAAAATTTTGGATAGGGGCGCCTGGCTGGCTCAGTCAGTGAAGATTCAGACTTGGGCTCAGATCATGATCTCACAGTTCGTGAGTTCGAGCCCTGTGTCAGGCTCTGTGCTGACAGTTCAGAGCCTGGAGCCTGCTTCAGATTCTGTGTCTGCCCCTGTCTGCCCCTCCCTTGTCACATTCTGTCTCTCTCTCCTTCAAAGATAAACAATCATTTAAAAATTTTTAAATATAAATAAAATTTTGGATCAAATTAATGTATTTGTATGTGGGTTGGCTGTTACACATTCATTTCCTCTTCCTAAAAATACATCTTGAGGAAGTATCAAATTCCATTAGACACAGTTCAGTGGGACAGTACCAGGTATCCTTATACTTGTCTAGTTGGGAGAGAAGAATATGACTTAAGGGAGTCAATTTCAGGCTTCTACCTTGGAATTTGAATTTTGAGCAGCAAGACAACGTGAAAATGCTTGGCGTTTATTCCATACCAGCAGTGGCCTCCTGCCAAGATATCATGGTTGTGGTTTCTGCTTCCTTAGTCTCAGAATCTGTATCTGCATTGACTCCTGAGAGTTTCCAAGCCCAGCTTTTCAGATCTCTGTCCATTTCCTTTTGCCTAAATGAAGTACAGAAAAATTCTGTTGCTTGGGATTAAATCCTAACTGACATAAATGTTGGCACCAGAGACTGGATTGTGGGAAAAGGAACTTCAGGGAAGGGTTCTTACGACTGATCGCCTATCTACATCAAGGTAAAAAGCAATGAAGCTCCAATTCTTGTCCTTACACGGAAAGGTAACAAACCATGATGATGATGATGAAACAGAAATTATCAACCGAGATTACTTGTAAAAAAGTTTCCATTCGGGGAGAGTAAAAGTCTAACAGAGCTACCACTAGATCATCATGAAACAATTAGGAATTCAAGTATTTGGGGTTGAGTACTTGCTTTTGGTGACACTGGAGAATATAAGGAAGAGAGTGACAAACTCAAAATACTAAGTCTCTATTTTCAAAGCATGGGTTAAAACCCCTACTATAACCATCCTGGAACAAAAAGTCAAGTGACTTAATCACAAGGGCTGATACTATACCCCAGGAATATCTGCCATGTGAATGTTAGGACATTCACCAGAAAAGACTGCTGCTTTAACAGTGTAAGTGGAGTTATCTAGGTATATTCAGAAGACACTGAGTAAGCTGAAGTCCAAACATATCTTCCACTGAAGAGTCTTTGCAAAGATAATCTCCTCCTTCGATGCAGCTATTCTTCCCTTGCTTGAAGATACTGTTAATTCTTTGCCTGAGGTTGTTCCCTTGAAGAAACAATACAGTACTTTCTTTCTTACTCAACATCTCATAACACCCAGATCTGTAATTAGATGTAAATCCCATCAGGTCGTGGAGGACAAAAATGGAAAAATGAAACTCTGAAATGGCTCACATGTACACATACACACACAAGCACAGACACACATGTGCGCGTGCACGGAATTTGCTAGTTTATGTCAGCCAAATTCTAGAAACATTGTTTTCCCTCCAGAATGGATTTTTAGGGTGCTTGAACAAAAAGTGTGGAATGTAATACCAGAATTTGTAATGTAATATCAGCATAAATTTGTCACAATGGGTATATTTTGTTAAAGACTTTAGATTTCATGTGCTATTTTAAGTGATTAGATATAGTTTATTTAATAGTTTCCTGGTTTAGTTAATGAATATCTGACTAAATGGATAGTAATTTGTATTGCAAAATATTTGGCTTACAGGCCGAAATTTTAAAGTCTTTCAGATACAGGAATCTTAGGGTGCATATATCATATATGGCTCACGCACTAACTATATTCCCTAAGAACATTTTGAAAAACTTCCCTTCACCAACAATTTGAGATCTAAAGAGGAAAATGCCAAACCTCTGTAGATTCTCTACTAACTTATTTCCCTAGGTTAAGAGTGCTGGTGGGAAGTGTTATAATTGAAAAAAGCACCATGACTTTAATGGAGATGCACTGTTCCCAAGGTAGAAGAGGTCAGTGTGATTATTAAATCTCAGTGGGAGATTAGGTATATTTGTTGTAATATTCAGCCATGCCACTGTATTCATTAGAATAGCCTGATCTACAGAGATCTGTGGCTATGATTAATTGGTCATGACATTGCTAGGAATCAAACTAATGGGTAACCTTTCTACTTAGAACTTAATTTGTATTAAGAAGAAAGAAGATCTCCTAGACCTGATAAACATAAGCCTGGCTTGAGTTACCATAAGAGACAGTAGAGAGGTTTTTCATTAAATGCCAAGATGAGAACCACAGACCCTTGAATGAAAGCTATGCACTTTGGAGTCCAGACATAACACCCAAAGTGCACTTGAATCTTTCTCCTTTTTTTTTTTTTTCCTCTAAAGGTAACTATATATATTCACTCAAGTAAACATACTGGAGAAAAGAGTATACTGAAAACTTTTGGGTTGTTAGGTATCATACACTAAAGCATAATGTGGGGTGCCTGGGTGGCTTAGTCAGTTAAGCGTCCAACTCTTGGTTTTGGCTCAGGTCATAACCTGTGATCTCACAGTTTTGTGAGTTTGAGCCCACATTGGGTTCTGCATTGACAGTGGAAAGCCTGCTTGGGATTCTCCCTCTCTCTCTGCTCCTCCCTAGGTTGTGCTGCCTCTCTCAAAATAAATAAATAAACTTAAAAAAAGAAAAGCATAATGCATCTTCAGATTGATCCTGACACCAATATACAACTTCTTTGCTTCTCCCTCATTTGCACATGATGACCTTCATCTCTAGAACAAAAGTTTACCTGGGGATTATTTATTTTTGGATTTCAGTCTTAATATATACTTTATTTTTTCCATCTTTGTTAAGGAATAATTGAAAAATATAACTGCATATTAAAATGTACAACATGATGATTTAATATATATACAAATTGTGAAATAATTACCAAGACCAAGGTAATTAACATGTCTACCACCTTATAATTAACTCTTCTGGTACCTGTGTGCTGAGAACACTTAAGATTATTCCCAGCATCTTTCAAGTATACAATACTGTGTTATTAATTAAAGTCACCATGCTGTATATTAGATCTTCAAAACGTATTCATCTTGTTGCTGAAAGTTCATACCCTTGACCTACATCCTCCATTTCTTCTTCCACCCATCCCCATCCCCTGGCAACCACCATTCTATTCTGTTTCTATAAGATTGGCTTTTTTTTTGTTTTTTTTTTAAGATTCATATATAAGTGATACCATACAGGATTTTTCTTTCTCTGGCTTATTTCACTTAGATTAATGCCCTCTACATTCATCTTTGTGGTTGCAAATGGCAAAATTTTATTTTTTTATGGCTAAATAATGTTCCTCTGTGTGTGTGTGTGTGTGTGTGTGTGTGTGTGTGTGATCACATTTTCTTTATTCATTCATCCACTGAAGGGCATTAGATTGTTTCCATGTCTTGGCTATTATGAGTAATGCTGTAGTGGGCATGGGAATGCAGGCATCTCTTTGAGATAAAGATTTTGTTTCTTCCCAACCCAGGAAGAGATTGCTGGATTATATAATAACTCTATTTTTAGTTTTCTGAGGAACCTCCATGTTATTTTCCATATTGGCTGTGGGAATGTAAATTCCCACAACCGGGTACCAGGATTCCTTTTTCACCAAGGGGGCTTTATACTCCACTGTTCACATAACCCAAATCAGGCTGTAAAATAGGTACAGTTTATCAATCTGTATATTTTAGTAAATGATGTAGACAGACTAGTCCAGAGTGCATTCAGTGGAATTTCAGACTATAAACAGCATATAAAGGTCACTAACTAGTATATTTCATTCATATCTTGGCCATGGGAGAATACTATGGCTCTAGATATCCCTGGGATCAGCTATAAGCTAACTAACTGTACACTCGCATACCAAAATCATAAATGAAAAGTTGTACTACATCTGCAAGGGAATTTAACACTTGGAAAATGTAAGAGCGAAAATTCTTTGCATATTCCTATTTAGTTCCTTGGGTTAGCTGAACAAAGTAGATGTATGTTTTGAAGAATGAAAGCCTAATCCTTGTGCTTCTGTTCCTGATAGAACTTCCTTGCTGGAGCAACCTGGTAGGCAGCATATACTCCCTACTCCCATATTTTGATTAACAGGAAAAAAAAAAATCAACAGAAGTAATTTGCTTTTACTTAGCAGGAACAGCAGTGCACTTTTATTTTCCACCTCAGTAATCTGTCAACTTTGGCTCTTTGCTGCAATTTAGTTCACAGGGACTTTAATGATCTTACCATCTGGTAGACTATCAGGCTGGATTCCTACACTGATTGGTTGTTTAACAGAACCTGGAGAGCAAGATAGAGCAGGCACTCTCTATACCCTGGTAGTATAAATGCGTGGGAAAAGGGACAATATACAACTTATGAAAACACAGTTTTCTCACATCAGTGAGGTTTTGGAGGGTTTAGATGGATGAACACTCCAATGTGAAGGACACTTTGTTGAAATTTGCATACCCAACCAAATTGCTTATGTGCATTTCTTTGGATTTTAGGGGCTGATATGAATCCAGGCCTGTCATCACATCTGTAGCCGCTGCCTGCCTTGAGGTAATAAATCTTAGTTCTTGTTTTTTAGCCCCAGGATCTGTCCTCATATCTGCCCAGGATCTGTTCACAGCTTCACAAGGATTTTGTGAACCTCTGAAATCCATTCCAATAAATTAATTTTTCTGAAGTTAGCCAGAATTTACTTTTATTACTTACAACTAAAAATGTTAATTTATACAATAATTAAGGATGTAGTACAAATGAAATAAAACTATTAGTAGGTGTTAATTATAGATATCAATTATTTACATTGAACATTTTATAACCTACATTTTCTTAAAAAAATTTTTTTCAATGTTTATTCATTTTTGAGAGACAGAGAGAGACGGAGCGTGAGTGGGATAGGAGCAGAGAGAGAGGGAGACACAGAATCCGGAGCAGGCTCCAGGCTCTGTGCTGTCAGCTCAAAGCCTGATGCAGGGCTTGAACCCAAGAACCGCAAGATCATGACCTGAGCTGAAGTCAGACACTTAACTGACTGAGCCACCAGGCACCGTTAACGTTATACATTTTCTAAAGTAACAGTTAAAACTCTAAGATTCTATTAAGAAATTACATTTAAAGAGTGGATGCCTGGGTGACTCAGTCAGCTAAGTGTCCAACTCCTGGTTTCAGCTCAGGTCATGATCTCATGATTTCTTGAGTTTGAGCCCCACATTGACTCTGTGCTGACAGTGCAGAGCCTGCTTAGGAGTCTCTCTTCCTCTCTCTCTGCCCACCCCCTGCTCATTGTGTCTCTGTCTCTCTCAAAATAAATAAAGTTTAAAAAATTTAAAAAATTGCATTAAAGATCATACAGAATTACATATATTTTTCTATTGTTACATTGAGATTTGATAAAATTAGTTTAAAAAATAGAGGCCAAAATATTCTATTTGGTTTTTTGTTGTTATTGCTTTGTTTTTAAGTTTATTTACTTATTCTGAGAGAGAAAAAGTGTGTGTGGAAGTGGGGGAGGTGAAGAGAGAGAGGAAGAGAGAGAATCCTAAGCAGGCTTTGCCCTATCAGCCCAGGGCCTGACTCGGACTCTATCTCCTGAACTGTGAGATCATGACCTGAGCTCAGATCAGAGGTTGGATGCTTACCTGACTGTGCCACTCAGGTGCCCCTCAAATATTCTATTTGTGTAGTCAAATGATGATGAGCATTTTTTTACCTGGTTGAAAATATAAAATATTTTTGAGCTATTTCTTATTTGTAAAAATAAATTAGATGGAGAAATCTAGTCAATATTTATTGATCTTACATAAACAGTGCACTGCACTAAATATTCTAAGGTAAAACAAAAACCCATTTGCTTATTGATGCTTGCAAGTAATAATTTTTACGCTGAATTTGAAGTTCAAAGCATTTTTATAGATTGTACCAATATGTATAACACGCTTATAATTGTCCTAAGTGTTTTGCAGTTAAAAGAACCTAGAATAATAACTTTTAAGATTCAATCAAATATAATCAGCAAATAGTTTTTGAACTACACATTTCAAATTGTCTGGCAAGATTCTGTAAAATGCAAGAGAGCTGGAAAAGGAGAAGCAACAGGCTGAAGGCATGGAGCTGAGTCATACCAAAGTTAGGAAAGTACATTTCAAAGTTGAGGGTATAGAAATAATAACCTTAAAAACCATCAACATCTAAGAGGCCTGGGAAGCCTTCAGGACCTAGCTTGAAAGTCTGTTACCTTTCTTGACATCTAACTTGTATTATCTTGGTTTTAAATTTAGGTTTAGTTGTTTATTTCTCACTCAGTGTGTGCAAACCACATTGTTTTTAATACCAAAGTATACAAAGAACTTTCTTTATAATGTCTTATAAATATTAGTTGGTATTAAAACTTATTTCCCCATTTTTTTCAGTATTTTTATGCCCTGGGTTCTGTTTGGTGCATCCTATTTTCTCAGATGGCTAAATCTACCGATTAAAAAAAATACTATTTGAATTTGAACATACTTTATATGGTTTTTGCTAGTTTTACTCCACACACTGGATAAAACTACAATGACAATGTTGTCTACAATGTGTAGACAAATTTCAATAAAATAATATGCTTTGATAGTTGTAACATCTTTTGGAAGCTTAATTATGTGTGCACATCATAATAAAGATATATGTGTATATACATATCTGCTTCTATGTATACAAATACCATTCTAAGATATTAAGAGGCATATCAGTATTTTTCCAATGTAATTCATAAGTGAAATTTCCCATTTTCCAAGGACAAAGATCTAACTGTATACATGAGGGGAATTCTAAATTCATGAACAAAATATAAATTCTATGTATATTGAATATGTAAGCATATCTTATATATAAGCATATTATATATTATATACAGAGAATATACATATTCTATAGGATATATATTTTATATAGATGAGATCATGTGATCTCATGATCTTTTTAAGTAGGGTCACCTGGGTGGCTCAGTCGGTTGAGTGTTTGACTCTTGATTTTGGCTCAAGTCATGATCTCATGGTTCATGAATTCAAGCCCCAGCACAGATACTACTTATGATTCTCTCTCTCCCCTTCTCTCTGCCCATCCCTTGCTCATGCTTTCTTTCTTTCTTTCTCAAGATAAATAAACATTAAAAAAAAAATCTTTTAAGTAACATAAGAGACCACAAGGGAAAACAGAAAGTCAGTGAACCAAAAACATACCCAGGAAGGAAGAATTTTGAATATTATAAAGCAAAGTTTTAAAAGTAATAATTTCAGTGGTTCCATGAACAATTTTAACAGGAACACCTTCATAGTTTTCCTAGGATAATCAGATAGCTGATAATATCTTACCCATCAGAGTGGCCATAAAAATGCACCTCACAATCCACTGGCTACACGGTGTCTAATTACCCAAGGGTCACAGCTACTGTGTTTTGAAATCTGTGGTCCCACACCTCCCATGAGTCAATACCAGCCAATGACTGTGTGCAGACGAGGTACTAAAGCAAACCCATTCCTGAGAGACATTTGACTTCTCTGAAGAACAACTTTGACTTAAGGATTCACTATGGTTTTCCAAAACTTTCTATCAGGATAGGGTACTTCGACAAAACCTCTCTCTCTCTCTCTCCTTTATTGGGGATCAGAAATACATCAGAATCTGATGGCTCTGTTAGCTTTCTCCAGTTTCCTCTCTATTTTCTCTCTCTCATTTCTTCAAATAAAATCCTTCATATTACCTATCTCATCTTTGCATCAGCTCTTGAAGGACCCTGAACAACACTTCTAAAAATTTTGCTAAGTTCTCTTCAACATATTATGTCATAGTACAAAAGGTAAGAATTCCAACTGGGCTAACCTTCCCAGTGGGAAGAATATTGAATGGAATATCCTCTTGTCCACTTTACCTGGATAGAGGAGGTGTTTGAGGAAGGAGTCCAGGCTGATATATGGGTATTATCTAATAGTTTTCCTGAACGATCAGACATGGAAGAAGCAAGATTGCTGACATGGAAGTTTGGGTAAGAGTTATATAGATAGGGGTGCCTGAGTGTCTCAGTCGGTTAAGTGACTTTTGGTTTCAGTTCAAGTCATGATCTCACAGTTTGCAGATTCAAGCCCTGTGACGGGTTCCATGCTGACAGTACAGAGCCTGCTTGGGATTCTCTTTCTCTCCCTTTCTCTGTGCCCCCCACCCCCGCTCACTCACTCCTGTCTCTCAAAAAATAAACAAACACTTAAAAAAAAAAAAAGAGCCTGAATACTACTTAGAATAGACCCAGAGTGAATAAAAGAGTCTCTTAATAGGTAGACAAACTTTCCTGTTCAGTTTAGGTAAATTTATTTTAGTGCATACTCAATGATTTATGAACAACATGATCATATTGGTAGGAATGGAAGGAACAAATGGATAGGCACAATAACAAGCATTTTCCCACCCCAAGGATGACCTAGTTTTTGCTACTGCTGAGAGCCCATTTTATTTTTTTAATGTTTATTTATTTTTTGAGAGACAAATGAGATGGAGAGGGGCAGAGAGAGAGAGAGAGAGAGGGAGACACAGAATCCGAAGCAGGCTCCAGGCTCTGAGCTGTCAGCACAGAGACTGATATGGGGCTCGAATCCATGAACCGGGAGATCATGACCTGAGCTGAAGTAGGATGCTTAACTGCCTGAGCCATCCAGGTGCCCCAGAGAGCTCATTTTTGCAAGCAGCAATAAACAACCCCATGTTCCTGATTGGATACTGCTGGGAGCCACACTGGCCTTGCTGGATGACAGTCACAGTGAGGAAATGGTAGCATTTGCACAGCTCCTGCCATGAGAAATGAAAACTGGTATCTCCTTCTGCTACTACTGGCTTATGCTGGAAATGAGCCTGCTGATATTGACCAGGCCTCACAATATTCCAGATCAGACCAATATTCCCCAAACAGATTGCTCATAAAGAAAAGCATATTCCTGCCTCTTCAAAAGAGACTCCAGATGAAAGCACTCTGGATGATTGTTAAAAGGCTCTTCCCATTGGCCTTGCAGATCCAAGACTTACATAATAAAGGGGGCTAAGAACCTATGAACATGAGTTACAATTGAGTCTGGCCCTGAGACAAAGAGCCTAATTTAGAGTTAAGGACAGATATCCACCCCCACCCAATTGTTTCTGCTTGGAGCACTGCCCCCCCCCCCAAGGCATTTGTTATCAGTATTTGGAGTGACTTATTCTGGCCTTGAGTATGCTGATTGCTCCCTGTGAAGGAACCTATTAAGGAACTTCTTTTGTGATTATGGGAGCTGAGGTGTTTCCTGAAAGACCTGTTTGACCCCTGCTCACAAAGAAGTAACTTCACTCTTTTTATGCTAAAAATTTTGTCTTGTATGCTAAAGATACCTTCCTTCCCCATACGATAAGCATCTAAATCACCTACCTCAATCACTATTGATAAAGGTTATGCAGGAGTCTTCTACAAATCTATCTTCTGGGAAATTCTTATATATCAAAGAAGTTTGTTATCAGAAACCATTGTCTAGGGCAAATGCCACTTCTGTGCTGTCCCCCAAACACTTAATTATAAAATAAAGTTGAGCCCCAGTCAGAGTGGAGATGCCTGCCTAGTGATGAGAAAGAATCTTATGGCTCTCTCACCCCTCCCTCGCTGGCACTGTCCATCCCTCAGAGACCCCTGGACCCGGCCGGAGCCGGTCTCTGACAGGATAATATATTTTGGAAGAACCAACCTACTAGCTAATAGCATGTTGGTTATATTATATACTCTCCATCACAGAGGAGGCAGTGTTTTGTCCTAACTAGAACAGACATGTATTTTGTATATATATTTACCTTCCCTATTGGCTATGCTTCTGACAGCAGCATCACCTATGCACTCATAAATGCCTTATTTGTGGCTACAAAGCAAATGGCTTCTAGGGGATGAAGTAAGGAAGTTTATTGATACCCATGGTTTAACTGCTTTTAACATAATCTATTATCCATAAGATCCTGACCTTATAATAAGAAACAAATGAAGACTTAGAGCTCCAGCTGACACACAGTACTTTCTAAGTTTGGGATGTGGTGCTACAGGATACAGTATGTACTCTGAACCAAGAATCAAGAACAAAGAGAATAGGGATGGTACTGCTTGATATATCTAATATCCCATTTGCAAAAAAATTACTTCTCAGAAACACAACTCTAGGACATGCTGAGTTATAGTTCTTAGTACCAAAGGGAGAAATGATTCTACCAAGGGACACATTTTGTTTCCATTGAGTTAGAGTAGCTAAGACTGCTATCTGGTATTTTGGTTTGTTCATAATGGTTTAATACTGATTAGATGGTTGATCTTGACTACTAAGAAAAAGGGAGAAATATGGACGAAACCAAGGGGAGTCCTGTCCACAACCTCTGTGTCTAATAGTTAAAGTTATTAGGAGACCCCAACAATCTCAAATCTTTGGAAATACCAAGGACTTACATCCAATTGGAATGCATTTGCAGGTTATTCCATGACATAAACTGATTAACTAAATACAAACAATAAAGATAAAAGAAAAAGAAAATGTACAGTGGAGAGGAAAATGATACATCCTTTTGTATAGTCATATATGACAAGTTGTAGAAATAAACAAACTTTAACTCAAAATATTGAGATGAAATTATATCAGATCTTGAGGATGATGGATATTATTGAATAATCTTGGACTTGGATCTGTAACAGGCAATATTTTTGGTTGACTCCTTTCTGGTATGGAATGACCATTACTTTGGTTGTGTAAAGGAGAACTGTATTACAGAAGGTAGTAACTTTTCTTTTTAAAATATGTGTAAGTGTGGGAATACTGGTGTATGTTGACAGTGGGCAGCCAGAGTGGTAGGTCATAATGGGAATTTGTCATTCTGTTTTAGTCATTCAGCATCTGAACCTTCTACTCATATTTTGGGAAGCCTTGTGCGCTTTAAGAAGTCCACTTCCAGGTTCAGGGGCAAGATGGCAGAGAAGTAATGAGCTCCGTACTTGCACTCGCACCCATACCTCACACGGAAAGATCTGAAGCCATTGGAAACCTTACAAAACCTGAGAGAATGGGAGAAAAAAGACGCAGAAGCCACTGAGAAAGCCTTCTAACGTGAGTGCGAACTGGGGAAGAGAAAATCAGGCTGGGATCGGAGACTCCAGGGTCAGAGGCGATCCCCCTCTGCGGGGACTGAGAGGGGAAAAAGAGACAGTCCAAAACAGAAAAACCTCCATTCGGCGAAAAACCTCCACTCAGGGCACAGAAACACCCTGTGAGCCAAATACCTGCACGCCAGGTCCCCTCGCGCCAACTGGTCCTGGANAAAAAAGAAGAAGAAGAAGAAGTCCACTTCCAGGTACAGAAGCTCAGTATGCCAGAACATTACTTTCTGAGACTCCTTTGCAATGAGGGTACTGATATGCTGCCAGTTTCAGCCAATTAGACACATCTGCTTCAGACTTTGAACCACACGTGAATCATGCAAACTCATAACGTTCATGCAGAAAATGACAAGGCTGAGAGCAGTGATAGTCATTATGCCATTTTCAGGGGTAGCACTGTCTAGAGCCCAGGGCCAACACGGATAGATTTAGAAGTCCAAGGTGGGGCATCTGTGCCCAGAGTCTCCCTGGCACAAGTTATGAGGCAGGATTTGGGATACTGTAAAGGATTCATGTTTGTTCTCCAATGTGTGAATCTTCTATAAAGGATCAAATAGGATTTTAACAAAATTTTGTCTGCTTATATTAGCCAGAGCTAAGTTTTGTTATTGAGACCTCTTTGTAATTGAGACCCTGATTAATAGTCTATCTTTTCTGAATAGGTAATCTGAGAGCCTTTTAGCTCTTACTTTTGGCCCAGACAAGACTGTGTTGCCTTTTCGTGCCTTCAAGATCAGTCACAACCTGCTACATACTGACCTTACTGTTTGAATCATTTGTTTCAGGCCTGATTAGGATTAGCTCTGCCTCTAGAGCTTTGTGAAGCTACCCACAGATTTGTAGCATGTATTCAGTTTTGCCATATTGCTTCAGTTTTCCCAGATAATAAGCAGCAGAACTGGGATTTATTTAGACTTTGTGACTCCAAAGTCCTTGCTCCTAATCATTATCTCCTCCTGCCTTTGATTAGCTACATCTCACAGATGGGAAGGTCCCTTTGAAGGTGAGCAGTCTTCTCCAGATTCTTCCAAATCATGTCATTATATAGTCTCCATATAATCTGACTGACTACCACCTACTGACAATAAAAGTCATTTTGAATAGCAGATATATTATTAAAACTTCTAATATTATCCACCTTAACCATACTGCACCTTTCCCTTCATTAATGTACCCCTCATATCTTAGCACTTGCCCTTTGTAAGTGTTATCTTTCACTACTTTCCTCTCCCCAGAAAGAACAGCATGGTCCTGGCACCCTCTTCAGCCTGGCTCTCACCAATGGAATCACTGCTGCTTCCCCTTCCTGCCATCTGAAACTCCTGGTATACTTTTCTCATAGCTCAGACTTGTCCTCTATCAGTCCTAACAACTGGAATAACAACACTTTACAGTTCATCTAGAATTCTTAACTTAGGTGATTAATGAAGAAACAATTAGAGAAAGTTCATTGAATTGGAAAAAGATAATGACTCCAGAATTTCTGACTCCAGACTTCCTGGACACTCCAGTAAGTGAATTTTCAATATTTTTGCAGCCCCACACTTTCCTCTCTTCTGATTCCAGAATTTCTTTTGAAATAATAGCTATCTTTGTGAAAAGAATAAACCTTTAAAAGTAAAAGGAAATTTGGCTAGGCTGTTTTAACTGAATAAGAGTTTATCACAAATACAATGTACTTACTTTATGCACTTAATTGTGTATGAAATTCATAGGCAGGAGGCATATTTTTGTAAAAGCAGAATCTTGCTGGGTTGATGAGTCTCTGGTTTCCTAACAGAAGAAAAAAATGGGTGTCTCACGTGAAATACATAACAAGCTTTGAAAATCCTCCAAATCATTTCTCCTTTTTTTTTAAACACTCAGATTGAAAGATGAGATGGAGACAGGAGTGCTGTTGAAGATCAAACAAACTACCATTGCAAGCATTCTCAGTAGATAGAACTCATCCTGAAAGTCATTAAACACATAAATTCTGGAAGAGCACATCACTGTCATGTTTCATTGCTCCAACAACACATTGAAGGAAGAGTAAAGTATTGTTTAAAAACTTGGTACTCAAATTGTTTATTTCAGCATTTCCATTTTCCCCTTCATTACCTTTTGTTCTAGAGACAAAAGTTGAAAATCATGATAGAAAGTTGCAGATGTTTTCCAATAGCTCATTAGTATAAATATTGATGAAATTCATAATAAAAGTATTTTTCATTTTTTCTCCTGCTGGTGCAACCAAAACTATCTAAGCAGATGACTATTTAATAAAGTAAAGAGCAATGTATGTAATCAGTTCATAGAAGGCTATAGGTACCAAGGAGGATGAATCAAGAGGGTTTGAAAACAGTAAGAGGAAGAGGTTGTCAAGTGAAACTCTGAGCTGTAAAAATCAACACTCATAAACAGACTAAGCATCTGTAAAAGTAGCCTATTGTGCAAAATGGCTTATGTGTGTTGCCTCTGAGAACTTGTGACTATAAAAACCTACTTGTGTTTCTTGAAAGTTGTGTTTATAATCAATTCCACCAAAATATAAGTTGCCCAGAAGAGATAATGTCTGGACTGATAAAAAACAGCAGCAGGGTGTGCATGGGGAAGAATTTGTCAAGTGTCCCATAGCAGTCTCTAGAGAAGCTGGGGTTGACTTCAATGGCCAAATTCAGTGATCTAACCACAGACTTCCCTAGAGTAATGCAATCCTATAGATGGTCAAAGCCTGACAGACCTATCTTTTAAGGACATATGATTCCTTTCTTATTCTGTGCTCCACAACAGACTTTCTGATCAACATTTACAGTGAAATGGGAAGTTATGACTTAAGTTAACAGTGAGGATCTGTTGCTTTGTCAAATACAGAGTTGAGCATAAATTGGCAAGTGGATGCATAAACTAGTCTTTTAAAATTTTTGGTTTTTGTACATTAATTTCTACATCCTGATTATTTTTTGGCAAACTGGTAAATATTTGTTTTTTGAATCTGTCAAGCTGTAAACTAGACACTGAGCTAGTGCTTCCACCGAAGACTGCCTTCTCTTGAAACTCTACAAAGAGGCAGGTTCAAGATCTTTTTCTTGCTCTAAGGAATATTACAGCTATTCAATTTGTCTATGTTTCCAACCTGGAAAAACACAGGAGTCCAAAGTAGGATGAAATTTACTACTGTAATCTTATACTGCAGTCTTCATACAAAAAAGTATTGCACATTTAGGAATAAAATTACACTGTAGAAATAAAACATTTTATAAGTCATATAATTTTTCTTCATAATATTTCCAAAATAATAAGATATAAATAATTATAAATTTTAAATCAGACCTTGGAATTCAGAATAATACATTTTACACTTGGCTATTCACCTTAGTAGATTAATATTAGAACAAGATTTTGACATTTTAAAAAAATTTTCAAGTGAGAATCTTATAATTCTTTCAGTTCTTTATCCCACATAAAATTAGGAACTATCCACTTTATTCCTATATTATTTTAAATTTACCCAACAACATTAGTTATGCTATTGTATATGACTTCCAAGTGCTGAAAATACAGTGCTAGCTGAATCTCCACTTTAATGGGCATTTGGACATTCTATTCTAGTGGGAGTGGGACACAAATAGCAAATGAGTAAACAAGGTGATTTTAGGGCTATTAAATAAGATAAAAACAGGGTAATATAATTCATGAGTGTGTGTGTGCATATATGTGTATGTGTGTTGAGGATGTTTGCTTAGAGTGGATTCTTAGAGAAGCCCTCCATGAGCTGAAACCTGAGTAAATGATTGAGGTGAAGAGTCAGGCACAGAGCTGGGTGGGGTGAGGAACATCATAGGTAGAGGGAAAAGAACAGGCAAAGCTCCAAAGTCAGGAGCAGAGTTGATATGTTGCTGTGTGGAAGACAGACAACTCAGGTGCTTCCCTATGACTGCCTCTTTCTTGTGTTACCACCTTTGGATAATCCGTTCCTCTTGTGTGTAATATCTGTGACTTGCTTTTAACCAATAAAATGTGGCAAAAATATAAGAGGTCACTTCCAGATTATTTTATGTAATATAAGACTCTATCGAAGTCACTCTGGTCTCTCTCTCTCTCTCTCTCTCTCTGTTGTTGGTTTTGAAAAAGCCACAGCCCCAAGAAACCAAATGTTTTCAAAAAAACACACTAGTGAGAAAACAAATGCCTCCTTAGTTGAGCAGTCAGATGAGAAGTCAGCCCTGGACAACCACTTGATTTCAGCCTATGGAGACTCTAAGCAGAGGACCCAGGTAAGCCATAATAGGACTCCCAACCCACAGAAACTATGAGATAATAGATGTGTTATTCTAAGTTGTTAAGTTTGTAATGATTTGTTACAAAGCACAGAAAACTAATATATAGCCCAACAGTCAGAATTCATTTGGCTGTTGGGTAATGATCCAAGGGGAGAGTAGGTATATATGAGGTGACGTAGAAGGATGACTACATAGAACCTTTAGCCATGATAAGGAAATTAGATTTTATTACAAGCATGTTGCAAAATCATTGGAGACATTTAAGCAAGAGAGTGGCATGATGTTTATGATGTGTTTAAACATTTCCTGGCTACTTGTGAAAGATATAGATAGAAGACCGAGAGTGGACAGGAAGACTTTTTGGTAGGCAGTGACATTCATTAGACAAGGTGAGAGAATCAGGTGGCTCAGATTAGCATAGTAGAAGTGAAGTGTGGTGAAAAAGAAGTCAGGAAAAATTTCAATGCAGGTACCAAATCCTAGACATTTGGATTCAGCAATCAGAAGGAAAGTGATTCCTTTACTGCAATGGAGAAATCTGAAAGAGGGTAAGTTGGTTTTCTCAGATGGAACAGAGAGAGGGAAAATCCAGAGTGCTATTTTGACATGTTAAAATAAGAGGTCTATGAGAGGGGCACCTGAGTGATTCAGCTGGTTGAGCGTCCAACTTCGGCTCAGGTCATGATCTCATGGTTCATGAGTTTGAGCCCCACATCAGGCTTGCTGCTGTCAGCCTGTCAGCAGAGAGCCTACTTTGGATCCTCTGTCCCCCTTCCTCTGCATCTCCCTCACTTGCACTCTCCCAAAAATAAATATTTTTAAAAAGAGGTCCATGAGATATTCTAGAGGAAGAGGTCAAGGGCGCTATTGAATAAACAGGTCTGGAACTCAGTATTACTGATATATATTTGGAAGCAAATGAAATGCTGATTGCAGTTAAAATCAAGAATGGGATGAAAACCATCAAAGGAGGAAGCATTAGCAGGCTATGAAATAAGAAAGGAATTGAATAAATACATAAACTTTCTTCTGACACTGAATAGAGAATTTTGCTTCGTCAACATTTACACCAGTAGGCTATTATCACTATGTTCCACAACATTCATAAAATCCATATTTAACGTACACTCAGTATTTGCTTGGAATTTGGAGAATGGGAGAAATGTGATAAAGTAAAACCAAGGTCGGCGAAAGTCCTACTGTAGCCTTCTTTGTGGGCAGCTCCTACCTGGGCCGAGAGCTCACCTTTCCCTCTCACCACTATCCCTGTTTCTATGTGACCCATTGATTCAGCCCCAGTGTACAACTCTACTAATCTACCTTCACTCTTTACTGGTTTTATGTAAACTGGTTTTATGTCTCTGCTTCTAGCCTTCCAGCCATTAGTCATTTTTGTTTAAATAGTAATTTTAATTCAGTAGTTAGAAATGATTACTTTCAAAATAAAATAACCTAATGGGATACATTTAAACTATATCCTCTCTTACACCAGTTGTAGTGATGTTAACCCATGACAGCCATGGATTATGGTTAAAGAGTCAAATAAATTGATAATAATAATAAACTAAGGTTATACAAAGGTGTGATTTGGTTAAAAGAAACAGAGATAATCCTCCACTAGGTTTTTACTGTAGGATTTCTCACTTCTCAAGAGTGACTTATCTTTCTTTCATGAGCCAAAATCAAAACAAAAAAAAAAAAACTTAGAGCTTGCAAGTGCCTCAGGCAAGTGAGTTTGAAGGTCTTCTTCAAGATTGAATGAAAGATAATAATCAAAATCTAGGTCAAGACACTATTTATTCTATAGGGAATTGTTTAAGCTAATGCTTTAAGTCAGAACACATTTTAATATATGATTCATACCATGCCTATCAGATATTCTTAATGACTGCACACATTGTAATCTCATTCGGACTATTTTACTTTGAGGAATTTTCTAACATCAAGTAGTACAGCCATTAAATTATCATTACAAAGATATCAAACTTCCTTCATTGCATCTAACTATTTCTCAAGACACAGGTATGTAGTATGAGTCTGAAAGCTTTAGAAACTTCAATATAGTTTTCAGAGAGAGAATGAAAACAAGGATTTATAGTGAGAGAAAGAAAGAGAGAGAGAGAGAGGGAGAGAGAGATACAGAAGAGAAAAAGTGGCAAGGGAAATGGATCTAATTTGATCCATAACAAGAAAAGTTTACCTTTGGAGAGCCAGAAGGAATCCATTGCTAGTTATCATCAGCAATAGCACAGGCATAATCATAACCATAAAATAATAATAATAAAAAAAATAGAAGTGAAAGAAATTGAGAAGGACACAACTAAAATTTTTAAAGTGGTGAAAAATTGGAGGAAAATAAAACTAATTATCCATCATACATACTTGTCTTTTCTTTTTTTGAGAGAGAGACACAGAGAGAGAGAGAGCACGACAGAGAGAGAGACAGTGGGGAAGGGGCAGAGAGAGGAGACTCAAAATCTTAAGCAGGCTCTGTGCTTAGCATAGAGCCTTAGCACATGGGGCTTGATCTCAGGACTGTGAGATCATGACCTGAGGGAAAATCAAGAGTCTAATGCTTCACTGACTGTGCCCTGATTCATCATACATACTTTTCTATGGGAGAAATTAAGCTATATTGCATATGCTCTACATTTCAACAAAAGCATTCTAGTTTGTACTATATAGCAAGTGAAAATTGGCATTTAAGAGTATGTAAATCTAAGTGTAAATGTATGTAAATGTAAACATTAAGTACTTTACTCTGAAAGTTTCTTTATCTTATCAATTCATTCACAGAGTTGGTTATGAATACTAGTTCCATATGAAGAAGTATATACATCATACCTTGAATGAGATTAAGATAAAGTCAAAGTGAGTACCAAAAAATTCAGAGACAGCTGCCTTGCTATTATCAAGAAAATAAGAAAACATATCAAAATTGCATTCTCTGGCTAAAGACTTCACATAGCAACTGGACTATCTGGAAGAAAACAAAAAGTGTTAAAAGAGGTAAAAATAGTGTGTTTGAGTTCTATTAGAATAAGAGTTGTCACTTGCATACTCTGAAGTCTACAGATGCTAAGGAGGTGGATTGGAGAGACAGGGGTCTGAACTGTGGGATAGGGGAGTTATTTACAGTAAAGTTCAGACACTCAGCAGTGAACTTGGAAGAGGAGGCCACTTCCGATTAGTCCCTGAAAACAAGGAGAGTGAAGGATGGCAGTGGTAACTAGCTAGTGGTCTATAGGGAGGTTAGATCACATGAAGAAGCAAAGGATTAATGAGAGCAAGGCCAGGCTTCTGACTCTGTTTTATGACCCCTAAACTTCACTGAACTTCCAATCAACTTTCTCATGAAATGATAAATAATGGTCACAAGGAGGTTAGATAGGTAAGAACTCTTAGTTGCTAATGAATTTCCATAACTGCCGGTGGCTCACTAGAAGTTTTCTAGGTGAATGGGAAATCATCCAGTCCAAATTACAATTGAAGGACTGCAGTCCAAAGACATGACATGATCATCCAGCCAAAAGGTGAAGGCAGAATAACACAGGTCAACCAACTCTAAAAAAGTCAGGCCTTTATCCAACACACTAAATAAAGGCAGACTGTCGTCTGTCCTTCAAAAACAAAATGGATTTTTGAAATTTACAAGCAAGCCCTGAAGTACCTTTTCAACCAACACGTCCAACTTTCCTCTAGCAAAATCAGAATAAATCATGGAGAAATATAGAACCGAAATGATATAAGTTTCACCTCCTTTTATTTCCTCTTTGATGTCTTATGGAGTTGCAAATGAGCAATGAAAGGGCCAAAAATGAGAAAGGAGAAAAAAGGATATAGAAAATCCACAAAGTGAGTAATCAGCCCCAATATAGCTGATGATTAATACTAACATATTTATTTGGTACAGATAAAAAGCCCTCACTAATCCAAAATGTTCTAAAATCTCAAAGAACCCAAGTGATTCTGGACCTGGCAGAACAATTTCTCTGGAATATAATGACTTGGCAGCTTCTCTCATAATACATTGAAGCTTATTATATGAAAGTGAGGCACGATTCCTCTTATCACTCAAGGTATAGTTATAACAGAAAATATAAATGGCCTACTGGTGAGATGTTCCTGAGCATGATTTGTTTGCCTTCCCATCTTCTGCACTGCACAATACAGGAAACAGGTAATCATTTCTGTACTGGACAAGCACAGGAAACAGGTAATCTTTAGACGGAATAGAGGAAGAGAGTATTCCTTTGCACTTCTGAGCACATGCACACACAAACTCATATACACTCCTGGGGAGTAATCAGGCAGTTTCTTTCTGAAGAAGTGTCATTCAATCCACACCAAACTATACAAATGTCAAAGGGTCAAAGTCCTGGAGAATGTTTTCCTGAAGTGGCTAAGCTCACCTCTACTGCCTTTCCTGGGCTTACAGCCTAATTTCTGGTGTGTTAGAAAGCCTCTGTGGCCACTGTTGAGCCCATCCTCCTCGATTCTATTTGATCTCAGCTCCACTTCCTAATCCCAGATGATCCCAGTCCCTTGGTCTCTAAAACCATTTCTTCCCAGCCTTCCAGGTCTGTTCCTTTGACCCATCCTCTACCCAGAGTTATCATTTTCTCCCTTGCTAGTAGTGAGTAGGAGAAATTTTCTAATTTTGAGAGCCATGGACAGAGGGAGCTAAGGGAGGGGCAGCCACCTCCAAAAAGGTCTGGCCTAAAGACAGAATATCTAAAGAATCACCCTATCTCCCTATAAAGGTGAATCTTTTGGTGGCTCAGCTCCTGTATCTTTGAGTATGCCATTCCTGACTGTTTTGGGAGCAGATTCTAGGATGGATGGGCAGAATATAAGAGTAGGAAGTCAATTATTCCCCTCAAAGAATCCATTTCTGGGTGTTGCTACATGAATTTAAGTTCTCTTTGTTGAAAACCTCTATTTATCACTTTATTAGGATGGTGTTGTATAACTTGATATCAACTCCCTTAGCAAAAAGGAAGATAATGGATTTTATTTGCCTGGAAGACATGGTAATGTTAAATACCTTATTCAGACCCTCTCAGGAACACGAAGTCAAAGACACCACTGTCTGTTTCAGACCTGTCACCAAGGCTCCCAAGGGGAGGAGGTGCAAAATAGGGGCTGAAATTCAGCCCATTTCCACTTGCCTTCTGTGGGCCATAAATAGGGCTGCAATCCCTGAAGGAAGGATGACTTTTTTAAAAGTTTGTTTTTGTTTTGTTTTGTTTTGTTTTGTTTTACTATTTCTTTCTCTTTTTGTGGTGCCTGAACCTGGGAAATTACTTTTCTTCATTTTTTTATCTAAAGGAAAAACTAGGTTTGATCACTTAACAAGTGTACAGTGTATGGAAGGCACAAGATTAGTAACTTAGTTCAGACATTAAGAGTAAAAGGGCTGAGTAAAATCAACAGCAAGGTTTTTAAAAAGTCCTTCATCATATCGATAGTAATAAACATGGAATGGATGCTCACTGTGAACCAGGGCATCGCCCTGAGCACCTTTTCATGTCATATGTTGTAAGATATCTCTAACAACTTAATGAAAGAGCTGCCATTATCATTTCTCTTTTCAGAGGTGGGATCATGCAACCATTGCATTTTACTCAAAGCTTTATTGCCCAGTCTCAGAAGAAATTATATCTGTTTGTTTTTAAGACTAACACTGTAAAAAATAGGATCTTGCTTCCATGAAATGGTGGCACCATGGTGAGGATCAAAGAGTCAGCATTTATTTTACAACAAGGTACGAAACAAATGACATTCTTGGTTCTTTCTGTTTTTCATAAGTGTCCCACCTTTTCCTTGCCATTTCGTGCTTTTCTGGGTGACACCTAAGCGTACTGCTAATGCATATTTTAGATGCCATGAATGCAGATCCAAACATAAAACATAACATGACATTCTTGGTAGAATGGTAGAACAGAGATGCTACCAGATCAGTTATCCATTATTACCTTTGTCCTTTCAATCCAAATTCATACTTCTAGTTCAATGCTGAGAAGTGTGGTACTTAAAAGACACTATATCAAGTATTGATTATATTTATCATTTCATTTCCAGCCTTCTATTTTAAAATAAATATTTTCATGTCTTTTTTTTTTTTCTTTCCAGGGTTGTGATAATTAATTTTATGTCAACTTCATTAGGCCACAGTGCCCCCATATTTGGTCAAACACCCGTCTAGGTATTGCAGCGAAGGTATTTTTTTTTTCAGATGAGATTAATGTTTAAATTGATAAATTTTGAGTAAAAAACATAAGTGAGAAGACTGAAATCCCTGGAGGAAGAAGGAATTCTGCCTCCGGTCTGCCTTGGGACTTGAGGGGCACCATCGACTCTTCCCCAGGTCTCCAGCCTGCTGACCTGCCCCATTGAATCCCCCACAATTGTAGGAGGAAAGAAATCTCCTTAAAATAAATATATCTCTGTTCTGTCCATCTCTTTCTCTCTCTCTGCACACACACACACAAACACACACACACACACACACACACACACACACACACACACACACACACCCCTACAGGTTCTATTTCTCTGGAAAATGCTAATACACAGATTTTCAGTACTCGCCCGGCACATATGCTGTCATGTTATTGCCTACCCTTGCTTTCATTAAGAAGACCACTAAAATTCCAATGGAGGCCATGTCCACATTTCTTATAAGTTGTGTGAATATAAGCATCTCTTATTAATTGCTGTTGATTAGCCAAAAGGCAAATATTTAATTAAACCTTGAGAGATAATAAAATTGCACATGAATTATCTATCTAAGAGCACACAGGTCTGTACATTTCATTAAGATGGTTTAACTAATAATCATGTCTCTTACATCCAGTCTTTGTTTGAGCAGGTTGATTGTTTTCTGGTTGTTTTGTTTTCCTAAAGTTCCCTAGAGGGACAGTGCTGTTTTTTTCCTAAAGTCATGTTTGTTGATTTGTATTTACTTTGCTTCTTATCTATGTCCCATTAGAAGCTCTGCTGATCACATCACAGATGAACACTTTTGTTTATTATACTTGAAACTGTATACTCAAGAGAAATCATTGACCGGATTGAATGATAATGAATTCTCATAAGAGAAAAGATTTAGCTGGCAGTTAAAGCAAAACTCAGTTTTCCACTGGTCTTCTTACATACTTCAATTTCCTAGGGTTTTCCTTGGTGTGCAAGAAATCCACAGAACAATGTGGTAACTCTGACATTGGTTGAATAGGCTTTAAATATTCACTTCAAGTAAAGACACAGACTTTTATTTGGTTATGTAAAGAAGCAGTAAAAATCTATATATCTCCAATGTACCTTCCCAGGACTGAAAAGAAGTTGCTGCCAGAACTTCAATACAGGGCCTGCAAGATTGTTTCTCAAGGGACAAGGCAGGAAGCTTCCAGGGGTGGTTGCCAAGGCCAAGGCCGAGCCACCAACCATAGGGGCTAAACCCTGTGAAAAAGAATAATAAGGAAACTTCAACTCAAAAAACTGCTGTAATTATGTATTTCCCTTTTTAAAAAATTGTTCTAATGTTTATTCTTGAAAGAGAGAGGGAGTGGGGGAGGTGCAGAGAGAGAGAGAAGCACACAGAATCTGAAGCAGGCTACACACTCTAAGCTGTCAGCACAGAGCCTGACGCGGGGCTGGAACTCATGAACCATGAGATCATGACCTGAGCCAAATTCAGACCTTTAACTGACTGAGCCACCCAGGTGCTTCTCTCTCTCTCTCTCTCTCTCTCTCTCATTCTCTCTCTTCAATAAACTGTCCTTTCTTTTATGATGGTGACAGTTAAAAATAGGATATGTGTAAGTGTTTTTAATGGTCTCACTTTGCAGTAAAAAGTCTGAAGCTCTATGTTGGATCTACTCAGTCTTTTAAAAAATATTTCAAAATTTTCTGTCAGAAAAATCCAAATGCCTGGGAAATGCTGGCCTACATACAAGTTTCTTTCTTCTTTTTGATGCCATAGCCTCTGAGTTCTAGTTACTCCTCTGATGTTGCAAGAGTGTATTTCTGTGCAGTGGAGAACACATGATTGTTTGTCATCTCTATGGTCCAGGGCACTGATCTCTGTGACCACAAGGCAGTACTGGAGTGCTTGCCACAAAGTTGTTAAAGATGTTCTCCTTTAATGAAACAGAGCTGGAATAACTCTGGAAACAACACACACATTTCCCTGGCACAGCGGTTGCTTCTCATCTAAATGAGACTGCTAGGAAAACCTAGACTATGCATGACTACAGATCGGCTCTAAGGGTTGTCTACACAAGGGCCAGCATCTAGGGCTCTGCCGAGTGAGGAGAATTAAACTATTACCTAGGCTGAAAAATACCCTACTAAGGCTCTGAGGCATTACTCTGGATAAGTACAGGCATAATCCACTTTGTTCACTCTAGCAAGGAGCTACTTTATATTGTGATTCTCTAAATATGCATGCTGCTCCAATTGTATTAATAATAAAGAAACTTTCTTATATAAAGATAGCACAGACATATTTAAAATATTTCCCGCATAGGATTCAAAGAATTGCCTATTAAAATAATGCTGAGGAAAAAGACCACCTAAAATTGTTCTAGTTACAAAGCTACTGATTTTATTTAAAAAATCATTCACTTAATGTGTAGATTGCTTTGGGTAGTAATGACATTTTAACAATATTTATTCTTCTGACCCATGAGCATGGAATGTTTTTCCATTTCTTTGTGTCTTCTTCAATTTCCTTCATAAGCTTTCTATAGTTTTCATCATACAGATCTCCTGTATCTTTGGTTAGGCTTATTCCTAAGTATTTTATGGTTTTTTTTTTGTGCAATTGTGAATGAGATTAGTTTCTTGATTTCTCTTACTGTTGCTTCATTATTGGTGTATAAAGATGCAACCGATTTCTCTACGTTGATTTTGTATCCTGCAACATTGCTGAATTAATGGATCAGTTCTAGTAGGCTTCTGGTGGACTCTGTCGGGTTTTTTATGTAGAGTATCATGTCATCTGCACACTCTTCTCAAAACTAGAACAAACTATCCTAAAATTTGTATGGAACCACAAAAGATCCTGAATAGCCAAAGTAATATTGAAGAAGAAAACCAAAACGGGAGCATCACCATCCCAGACATTAGCCTCTACAAAGCTGTCATCATCAAGACAGTATGGTATTGGCACAAAAACAGACACATAGACCAATGGAATAGAATGGAGAACTGAGAACTGGACCCACAAATGAATAGCCAACTAATCTTTGACAAAGCGGGGAAGAGCATCCAATGGAAAAAAAGACAGCCTCTTTAATAGATGGTGCTGGGAGAACTGGACAGCAACATGCAGAAGAATGAAACTAGATCATTTTCTCATATCATACACAAATATAAACAAAAAATGGATAAAGGACCTGAATGTGAGACAGGAAACCATCAAAACCCTAAAGGACAAAGCAGGAAACAACCTCTTTCACATCAACCGCAACAATTTCTTACTTGACACATCCCCAAAGGCAAGGGAATCAAGAGCAAAAATGAACTACTGGGACCTCATCAAGATAAAAACCTTCTGCACGGCAAAGGAAACAAACAATAAAACTAATAGGCAACTGATGGAACGGGAAAAGATAGTTGCAAATGACATATCAGATAAAGGGCTAGTATCCAATATCTATAAGGAACTCATCAAACTCCACACCCGAAAAACAAATAATCCAGTGAAGAAATGGGTAGAAGACATGAACAGACACTTCTCCAAAGAGGACATCCAGATGGCCAACAGACACATGAAACGATGCTCAGCATCCTTCATCATCAGGGAAATACAAATCAAAACCACACTGAGATATTATGCCGGTCAGAGTGGCTAAAATGGACAAATCAGGATACTCCAGATGCTGGCGAGGATGTGGGGAAACAGGCACCCTCCTACACTGCTGGTGGGAATGTAAGCTGGTGCAACCTCTCTGAAAAACAGTGTGGAGGTTCCTCAAAAAATTAACAATAGAACTCCCCTGTGACCCAGAAGTAGCACTGCTAGGAATTTACCCAAGGGATACAGAAATGCTGATGCATAGGAGCACATGTACCCCAATGTTCATAGCAGCACTTCCATATGTTTGCATGTATAGGGGGATTAGAAGGAAGTTAACGGAGGATTATGCAAGAGAAGAAGGGGAAAAACAGTTAGTGAGAGGGAGGGAGGCAAACCATGAGAGACTCCTGAATACTGAGAACAAACTGAGGACTGATGGAGGTGGGGGAGAGAGGAAGGGGGGTGATGCGCATGGAGGAGGGCACTTGTTGGGATGAGCACTGGGTGTTATATGTAAACCAACTTGACAATAAACTATTTAAGGGAAAAAATCATTTACCACGATCAAGAGAAATTTATTACTGGGTTGCAGGGTGGTTCAGTATTGACAAATCAATCAACACGATACATCACGTTAATAAAAGAAAAGATAAGAACCATATGATCACTTCAATAGATGCATTCGACAAAGTACTTCATCTATTCATGATAAAATTCTTCGCAAAGTAGTTTTAAAGGAATTTATCTTTCTTGTACTGACTTATTTCACTCAGCATAACACTCTCTAGCTCCATCCATGCCCTTGCAAAAAGCAAGATTTTGTTCCCTTTTCTGGCTGAATAATATTCCAGTGTGTGTACACACACACACACACACACACACACACACTTCTTTATCCATTCATCAGTTGATGGACACTTGGGCTGTTTCCATAACATGACTATTGTAGATAATGCTGCTGTAAACATCGGGGTGCATGTATCCCTTTGAATTAGCGTTTTTGTATTCTTTGGCTATATACCTAGTAGTACAATTGCTGGGTCATAGGGTAGGTTCTATTTTTAATTTTCTGAGGAACCTCCATATTCTTCTCTACCGTGACCGCACCATTTACATTGGTGCAGTTTACATTCCCACCAGCAGTGCAGGAGGGTTCCCCTTTCTCTGCATCCACCCCCAACACCTGTTGTTTCTTGTACTGTTGGTTTTAGTCATTCTGACAGTTGTGAGGTGGCATCTCATCATGGTGTCGATTTGTATTTCTCTGTTGATGAGTGATATGGAGCGTCTTTGTGTGTGTCTGTTACCCATCTGTATGTCTTCTTCGGAAAAATGTCTGTACATGTCTTATGCCCATTTCTTAACTGGATTATTTATTTGGGAGTGTTGACTTTGATATGGTCTTTATATATTTCAGTTACTAATCCCTTATCAGATAATGTCATTTTCAAATATATTCTCCCATCCCGTAAATTGTCTCTTAGTTTTGTTGATTGTTTCCTTTACTGTGCAGAAGCCTTTAATCTTGATGTCACTATATGTGGAATTTAATAAACAAAACAGATGAACATATGGGAAAGGAAAAAAAAACAGAGAGAGGAGAGAGGGAAGGAAACCATAAGAGACTCTTAACTATAGAGAACAAACTCAGGATTGATGGAGGGAGGTGTGTGGGGGATGGGCTAGGTGGGTGATGGGTAAAGGGCACTTGTGATCAGTACTGCGTGTTATGTGTAAGTGATGAATGACTAAATTCTACACCTGAAACCAATTTTTCCATCTATGTTAACTAGAATTTAAATGAAAACTTGAAAAACAGACAAAAAATAAAATATACAGAAAGAAAAAGAGAGAGAAATAAGCATTTCAAATCTTGAAGCTTCCACCAGAATTCAGGAGCTCCTTAAATAAGCATGATCTTTTATATATTCTTGAGGTCACTGAAGCCACATTGAACGAATGATTCCATTATTTTAGTCACTGAATAGAATAAGTTAATTTGAACAAAGACTGATTCATTTTTTTTGTTGACCTTTGAAATGTTCTCAGATTTCCCAGGTGTTGAGTTCACATCATCTGCCAACAGAGAATGCTAATTGTGCCTATGTCATAGGGATCTTATAAGTTAAATGAAGTGATAGACACAACAGTTTAACACACTGCTGTTGTATTAAGCACGGATGTATACTAGTCATTATCAGTAGTGATAAGAGGTCAGACTCTAACATTCTATAAACTGGGTTTGTGTTCTGGTTCTGTATGACCTTGGGATATTTAAATTCTCAGGACATCCATTTGATTGTCTATAGAATGAATACTACCTATTTTATGTTATTATTGTAAAAAATAAATTCAATGATATGTATTAATTTCCAACTGCTTAAAACTGGGTTGGCAAACAACAGACTATGGGGGAAATTCCACCTTATTGCCTATTTTTTAAGTAAAAATTTTATTATAGTATAAAAAAATAGGTTTAGAGGGAACATACCTCAACATAATAAAGGCCATTTATGAAAAACCCACAACTAATATCACCCTCAATGGGGAAAAACTGAGAGCTTTTCCTCTATAGTCAGGAACGTGACAGGGATGTCCTCTGTCACCACTATTATTAAACAGAGTACTGGAAGTCCTAGCCACAGAGATCAGACAACAAAAAGAAATAAAATGTATCCTGATTGGCAAGGAAGAAGTAAAACTTTCACTATTTGCAGATGACATGATACTCTATATAGAAAACACAAAAGACTGCACCAAAAAACTGCTAGAGCTGGTAAACAAATTTAGTAAAGTCACAGGATACAAAATTAGCATACAGAAATCTCTTGCAGTTCTATACACCAATAATGAAGCAGCAGAAAGAGAAATTAAGGACTCAATCCCATTCTTATTAAAACAATAAGATACCAAGTAATAAACATAGCCAAAGAGGGAAAAGACATGTACTCTGAAAACTATAAAATGCTGATGAAAGAAATTGAAGATGACACAAAAAAATGGAAAGATATTTCATGCTCATGGATTGGAAGAACAAATATTGGTAAAGTGTCTATATTACACAAAGCAATCTACACATTTAATGCAATTTCCATCAAAATACCAACAGCATTTTTCACAAAGCTAAAACAAACAGTCTAAAAATTTGTATGGATCCACAAAAGGCCCTAGATAGCGATAGCAAACTTGTAAAAAGAAGCAAAGCTAGAGGCATCACAATTCCAGACTTAAAGCTATACTACATTCTGTAGTGATCAAAACAGTATGGTACTGGCACAAAAGTAGACAATAAAACAGAATAGAAAACTCAGAAATGAACCCACAACTATATGGTCAATTAATCTTAAGCAAAGTAGGAAAGAATATCCAATGGAAAAAAGACAGTGTCTTCAACAAATGGTATTGGTAAAACTGGACAGCAACATGCAAAAGAATGAAACTGGACCACTTTCTTACACCATTAACAACAATAAATTTGAAATGGATCAAAGACCTAAATGTGATACTTGAAACAATACAAATCCTATAAGAGAACACAAGAAGTAACCCCTTTAACATTGGTTGTAACAACTTCTTTCTAGAAATGTCTGCTGAAGCAAGGGAAACAAAAGCATATATAAACTATTGGGACTTTATCAAAATAAAAATCTTCACAGTGAAGGAAACAATCAACAAAACTAAGAGACAATTTACAGGATGGGAGAATATATTTGAAAATGACATTATCTGATAAGGGATTAGTAACTGAAATATATAAAGACCATATCAAAGTCAACACTCCCAAATAAATAATCCAGTTAAGAAATGGGCATAAGACATGTACAGACATTTTTCCGAAGAAGACATACAGATGGGTAACAGACACACACAAAGACGCTCCATATCACTCATCAACAGAGAAATACAAATCGACACCATGATGAGATGCCACCTCACAACTGTCAGAATGACTAAAACCAACAGTACAAGAAACAACAGGTGTTGGGGGTGGATGCAGAGAAAGGGGAACCCTCCTGCACTGCTGGTGGGAATGTAAACTGCACCAATGTAAATGGTGCGGTCACGGTAGAGAAGAATATGGAGGTTCCTCAGAAAATTAAAAATAGAACCTACCCTATGACCCAGCAATTGTACTACTAGGTATATAGCCAAAGAATACAAAAACGCTAATTCAAAGGGATACATGCACCCCGATGTTTACAGCAGCATTATCTACAATAGTCATGTTATGGAAACAGCCCAAGT
Source organism: Crocuta crocuta (assembly GCF_008692635.1). Classification (NCBI taxonomy): domain Eukaryota; kingdom Metazoa; phylum Chordata; class Mammalia; order Carnivora; family Hyaenidae; genus Crocuta; species Crocuta crocuta. The sequence continues at coordinate 300,830 of NW_027527574.1, forward strand.
GTCCATCAACTGATGAATGGATAAAGAAGTGTGTGTGTGTGTGTGTGTGTGTGTGTGTGT
>NW_027527574.1:305514-333119 GCF_008692635.1 Crocuta crocuta
AAGGAAACAATCAACAAAACTAAGAGACAATTTACGGGATGGGAGAATATATTTGAAAATGACATTATCTGATAAGGGATTAGTAACTGAAATATATAAAGACCATATCAAAGTCAACACTCCCAAATAAATAATCCAGTTAAGAAATGGGCATAAGACATGTACAGACATTTTTCCGAAGAAGACATACAGATGGGTAACAGACACACACAAAGACGCTCCATATCACTCATCAACAGAGAAATACAAATCGACACCATGATGAGATGCCACCTCACAACTGTCAGAATGACTAAAACCAACAGTACAAGAAACAACAGGTGTTGGGGGTGGATGCAGAGAAAGGGGAACCCTCCTGCACTGCTGGTGGGAATGTAAACTGCACCAATGTAAATGGTGCGGTCACGGTAGAGAAGAATATGGAGGTTCCTCAGAAAATTAAAAATAGAACCTACCCTATGACCCAGCAATTGTACTACTAGGTATATAGCCAAAGAATACAAAAACGCTAATTCAAAGGGATACATGCACCCCGATGTTTACAGCAGCATTATCTACAATAGTCATGTTATGGAAACAGCCCAAGTGTCCATCAACTGATGAATGGATAAAGAAGTGTGTGTGTGTGTGTGTGTGTGTGTGTGTGTGTGTGTACACACACTGGAATATTATTCAGCCAGAAAAGGGAACAAAATCTTGCTTTTTGCAAGGACATGGATGGAGGTAGAGAGTATTATGCTAAGAAAAGTAAGTCAGAGAAAGACAAATACTATATGATTTCACTCATATGTGGAATTTAAGAAACAAAACAAATGAGCAAAGGGAGAAAAGAGAGAGGCAAACCAAGAAATAGACTCTCAACTATAAAGAACAAACTGATGGTTAGTGGGTAGGGGGAAGGGTTAAATAGGTGATGGAGATTAAGAAGTGCATTTTGTCGTGATGAGCACTGGGGGTTGAATGAAGTGTTGAATCACTATATTGTACACCTGAAACTAATATCACACTGTACATTAATTAGCTAGAATTTAAATAAAAACTTTTTAAAAATGTACTGAAATTTTTAAAAAGCTACTAATTTTACAGGTGTGTTGTTTATATTTACTTCAGAATTACCTCACTAATTTACACGATACAATTAAAATGCATAATATTTTTATTGTCCCTATTGTAACATCCTTGTGATTCACTCACCCATTCACTCATTCATTCATCACTGAGTTTTTTATGGGTCAGGCACTGTGCTGGGTACTAGGGACACATAATCAAATGAGCGTAATCTAATAATTAACAAAAAGTAGTAATTTCTCTCTTCACAAAAAGTTCAGACAGTTGAGAGATTATATTCATGGCCAGACTGATAATCCACAAAAAGAAACCAATCCTAACCATTATTTTCTGTTTGCTCTTCTCTGCATCTGCCATAGGCACACATACCTTTGGGTACTAAGACGATATTTTCCATTCCTTTATTTCCTGCCTCCTCCAAAACGTGTTAAGTTTGAAACCCTGAGAAATTCTGGATGATTTAAAACATGGAGCTTACTAGAGAAATAGTAATATATTGGTACCGCTGAAACACTATTCATTGATTTAAGATCTGCAGAAAGCCTGCTGCTAAAGTATCTGTTTTGTATTTGAAAAGGAAACTCAAAGCAACCACAGTTGTTGCAAACATACAAATGTAGAAACAGTGGCTTAGTTGGAATTTTGGAGTGAAGGCTGGAGAGAGATGGATGCTAAAGCTTGGACAATCACAACAGTGGGGTGAATGCAGAGGAGAGCTGGTGTAAGTACAATCCTAAAACTGCTACTGGGACAGAGGACCAGAGTAAGCCCGAATGAAACCTGGGACCAGCTGAGAGCCTCGCAAGTTCAATGCAGAGACTTTAATTCCTGTGTGCGGTTATTTAGACTGAAAATGGAAACGTGCAACTGTGAGGCAGATCTCATTCATGCATAATTGAAACACCCAAGGGTAAAACAGCGAGGCACAATGGATGACATCTGATAAAAAGAGAGCAAGGGAAGAGAAGAAGTTCAAAACAAGATACAAGACCCTGGGGACCACAGAGAAGAATACCTGACATAGGCCAAATAATCTCAAACAAAAATATCCAAATTACAAGACAATGCAAATATAAAGACAAATGCATGGGAGAGACATGAGGATGGGGGAGGAGAAAATGCTTAGAATATGAAACATTCAAGGGATGAGTCACTGGTGAGCGGAAAATCTTACTCTAACAAAATGTAACCATAATAGTATTTATGTGGTACTCTCATATACCTAGGAACTACATAGAATTAAACTAGCACAGGATTCATTGTTTTTAAAGAAGCTACATTTTAAATGACTATATGTTTATATAAATAGAACAATGGGCCATAAAAATGCATACATTTCTTTTTTAACTTACTGGGAGAGCAGTGGTGTGTGTGAACCCATGTGTATCTTTACACAGTTGGCTTCTTACTTATCAAGGATAAATTCCTTAATTTCACTAGAGAGATTTGCAGAAAAGTACTGTGACAAGTATTTTAAAAATAAAAGTCACAAGTAAGTTGTGACAGGTATTTTAAGGATGAAAATGACTGGCTGGGAGGCAATGAACAGGTAGTGCAATTGTCTTGCCCATTTTTCTAGCAAATTCACAGATGGTTTTTTGAGCACCTATCATGGATCAGGCACAGTGCTAGATCCTTTGGACTATTCCATTTAATCCCCACAGGAGTTTCCTGAAAAGGCATTATTGTTCCCATTTTAGGATAAAGATTCTGAGATTCATAGAAATTAAAGCATATAATCTTGTCTAAATATAAATCAGAACTCTCCTCAATGCACACTTCCTTCACTCCTTTAGGGGGATGAAAAGGTAAGGCTGACTCGAGAAGCCCTCACAATGCAACCTTTCCAGTCTAGCTGGGCTTGACATTCTTCTTACTTGCTCACATGATGTACACTTTCATTAAACAAAGTGAATAGTGCAAAAAGTAAAGCTATGTTTATTTCCTTTTGTTAGGAAAAGAAAGGAGAGCCTTTAAGTTGCTTAATGATTCTGCAGATTCGGTTCTGCATTTAGGTCCATGTCTTGTTCACATTTGTATTCCTTGCATTGGGAAGAAAACTTAAAAGAGATGTATCCTACACCAATGGTAGGATGTAGCTCATTCCCAACATAAGCTAGGTGTAGGGAAATGATCCATGCCACATACCTTATGATTTCATCGTATATGTTCTCACATTAACTAAGAAAGTAGTAATGAGTCATCTAACTCCACTTTAAGTCATCTAACTTAATAACTTTGTTATATAATGTTATATACTCTTACATACCAGCCACTGCAAATTCAAAGAACAGCAAGTCACAGTGTCTGCCCTCCAGTGACTCAAAACAAATCTGTGTATAAACATGTACTTATATGTACTTTTAAACATGTGTAAGGCAAGTGACAAGTGCCTCATGGGACACATGGGTAATAACAGGTATTGGAGAAGACAAAGGTCATTTAAGGCTTCCAACAAACACATTCAGCTTCCAATTGCATCCATGTATCAAATGTTGCTACCTCTGCTCTTTTCTGATGATTTACAAATGATTTTGCTTTCAAGAATCATCAGACCCTGCAGGATGTGTTAAGGTACTACAGAAAACTGGTCTGATTCTGTCACAGATGTGGAAACTGAGGTTCATAGGAGGTAAGTAACTTCCTGAAGATAACATGGACAGCTGATTTACTTAAAAGTATCTCTGAGAGTAAATATGTTACAATGAGGGTCTTGAAAAGAAACCTTTAGTTGGAAATCAAGGCTGGCTCTAAATCAATTAGAAAACAGAGAACTGGAGGAATCAGGCATTCATGGTTTTAGGATGACCAACAGTTTCTGCACCCTGGAATGGATGGCTCAACCTCACTGGTGGCTCAGCTCACAGCTCTCCATCTGAGCAAGGAGGCATATTGAGCTAATGATCTCTGTGGTCATTTTCAGAAATGAGATACCAGGATTTAATGATTCTAAATTCATATTTGGTATCATTCTCTTTCAACCTCCCAATCCTCTCCTTTTTGAGTCAATTTTTCTTTTTAGGTGTCCATATCCCATGTATTTGCATTGCAAGTGGGAAGGCAAAAATCAGTGAAAATAGACCCACTGTCTTTCCATTTTGCATAGGGTCTTTAAGCAGACCAGAGGAGGACTGAGAATTGAGGTGTTTAAACATTCCCGTTGCTTCCTTTTCCCTGACAAACATATCGCACCCAACGTTTCCTGATTCGTAATCTGTTCGGTTGGAACCTGACAATATCAAAGTTGTCTGGATATCTAATAATTTTCCTACTCCTTTTCCATCCCCAGTGACCTGTGCAAATTACTTCAGCTTCCTGAGGATGAAGTCTCCACACTGGGGTTTGAATTTGTAGAAGTTGTTCTAATGGTAGCAATTTCAGGTCAGGTAGAAAGGGAGTGATGGTAGTGTCTTCATCTTTTGAAACATGAATTTTCTCATTCCCAAAAGAAAATGAAGAATGAACTTTTTACACAGAATACACAGACCCTGCAATAAAGTAAAATCAAAGAAAGCTTTAATGCTCTCCCACCTTCTCTATGCCCAGTGAGAACCCAAAAAAGATGAAAGAGTTTTGATTCTACTCTTGTAGACAGATTGAAAAACAACTCCAGGACCCTGAAGGGATGGAGTGGGTGTGGAGAATTCCCAACAACTGGGTTTGCTTTGTCTAGTCAGAAAAGACAGCCACCTCACCAGCTGACCCAGATGTCATGCTCCTTTAGGCTCCTTCTAAGAGAGAATGATGAAATACTTTCTTTTATTAGAGTGGGGTTTTGCTCACAAGGTAGGCAACCAAGGCCTTCAGTGGCTGAGCTGTCTATGGTCAGGTGTTTTCCCTTACCGTTGGACTCCTACCAATACAAGGGAGGAGGAGAGACAAACAGAAGAGGGATTATTGCTTTTTTTATAGAGCACTTTAAGCTTCCTCTTTTCACCCAGTGTGGAAGACAGCCTCTCTCTCTTAAACTGAGTGTCCTTTCTGCTTGAGAGATATTATACTGGTGAATGGTCTCTATTAAGGACTGGTACATTGCATATCAGTGTTCCCCAACTCTGGATACTGATTTATGTATGCATTTGTGTATGTTTTACCTATGAATTGTTTTTTTTTAATTTAAATTGTTTTATTTTAGAGAGAGGAGAGAGAGCATGCATGAGTGGGGGAGATGGGGAGGGGGAGAGCAAGAGAGAGAGAGGAAAAGAGAGAGAGGGGGGAGAGAGACAGAATACCAAGTAGGTTCCATGCTCAGCATGAAGCCTGATGCGGGGCTCAATCCCACAACCCTGGGATCATGACCTGANCTCAGTGTTCCCCAACTCTGGATAGATACTGATTTATGTATGCATTTGTGTATGTTTTACCTATGAATTGTTTTTTTTTAATTTAAATTGTTTTATTTTAGAGAGAGGAGAGAGAGCATGCATGAGTGGGGGAGATGGGGAGGGGGAGAGCAAGAGAGAGAGAGGAAAAGAGAGAGAGGGGGGAGAGAGACAGAATACCAAGTAGGTTCCATGCTCAGCATGAAGCCTGATGTGGGGCTCAATCCCACAACCCTGGGATCATGACCTGAGCTGAAATCAAGAGTTGGACACTCAACCGACTGAGCCACCCAGACGCCCCTATTGTTATTCTTTAATGTGGACACCCAAGCCCAACCTCAGTAGTATAAATCAGAATATCTAGGGCAGATCCAGGGATCTGTCAACATTCAATTAATTATCTGTTTAAAAGTGTCTTTAACATGGATAGACCTTTCTCCAAAGAAGACATCCAGACAGCTAACAGACACATGAAAAAATGTTCAACACCACACATCATCAGGGACATACAAATCAAAACCACAATGACAAACCACCTCATACCAGTCAGAATGGCTAAAATTAACAACACAAGCAAAACATGTTGGCGAGGATGCAGAGAAAGAGGATCTCTTTTGCGCTGCTGGTGGGAATGAAAACTGGTGTAGCCTCTCTCGAAAACAGTATGGTGATTCCTCAAAAAATTAAAAATAGAACTATGCCATGACCCAGCAATTGCACTACTAGACATTTATCCAAGGGATACAGATTTGCTTTTTCAAAGGGGCACATGCACCCCAATGTTTATAGCAGTGCTATCGACAATAGCCAAAGTATGGAAAGAGTCCAAATGTTCATCAATGGATGAATGAATAAAGAAGATGTGGTGTAAATATACAATGGAGTATTACTTGGCAATCAAAAAGAAAGTAAATTTATATGTATAAAACTGGAGGGTATTATGTTAAGCAAAATTAGTCAGAGAAAGACAAATATATGACTTCACTCATATGAGGAAGTTAAGATACAAAACAGATGACCATAGGGAAGGGAAGCAAAACCAATATAAAAACAGGGAGAGGGACAAAACATAAAAGACCCTTATAGAGAACAAACAGAGGGTTGCTGGAGGGGTTGTGAGATGGGGGATGGGCTAAATGGGTAAAGGCCATTAAGGAATCTACTCCTGAAATCATTGTTGCGCTATATGCTAACTAACTTGGATATAAATAAAAAATTAATTAATTAATTTAAAAAATGTCTTTAATTGATAGGTTTTATATTCATTTGGAGCTGTCAAATTTAATACAATCAAATGATTATGCATATGCTTATACTTTTGTTACTGGATTAGATTATCTTTACTCCCTTATGTTTTTTTAAAACCCCTGGAAAAAAATTATTACTTAAGTCAGCCAACCACTAGGTGGAAACGATTGTCTATTGCTTGTCCACTAATGACTATTGGTGGATACTGGCTTTTTAGGCAATTCTAGCTTTAATAATTTTATATAATTTTTAAAGCCTGTTACATGGATGCCAATTTTCAAAGTAAGGAGATAGCGAAGTTATAAAACAGCAGATGCGTGTCCACAGCTCATGGAGAGTCTACCGTTGTAGAAGCCCTGGGCCTCTTGTCCAATCCCACCAAAGTCCCTCCAGGCAAACACACCGAGTCTGAGAAGTCATCCTGGGCCAAAGTAGCTGGACCATCTCTTTTTGGAAAGATACTTCTGGTTAAAATTATCCAATAAGTCATTTCCAAATTTACATATAAGCTCAATCTGCAGTGGAAAACAGGAAGCAGAGGAGATGAAGTGCAGTGGGTAGGAAGGGACGGACATTTCTAAGGGCAGCTGGAAAAAGAAGAGGAAAATAGTCAGGTTTAAAAGACCACTCTAAGAGTTCACTGATTAACTCCTGGATCTATGGACTATCATTGATCAATATGCCATAATATTACATTACAAAATGATACCACAATAAGCAATAATGACTTTCTCTTTTTTTTTCTTAAATAGTTTATTGTCCATTTGGTTTCCATACAACACCCAGTGCTCATCCCAACAAGTACTCTCCTCCATGCCCGTCACCCCCCTTCCCTTGTGTGGTGTAAATATACAATGGAGTATTAGTTGGCAATCAAAAAGAAAGACTTTTCTCAGCCCCCATCAGCCCTCAGTTTGTTCTCAGCACTCAAGAGTCTCTTGTGGTTTGCCTCCCTCCCTCTCCTCAACTATTTTCCTCCTTCTCCTCCCCCATGGTCCTCCATTAAATTCCTCCTAATCCACCTATATGTGCAAACATATGGTATCTGTCCTTCTCTGCCCTGGCTTATTTCGCCCCCCATAATGACTTTCCAAGTTTTTTTTTTTTTTTCTAAATAAATAAGATGCTGGAGTAAGAATAAAAGCTCATCTCATTTAAACGGATAATAGTCTGCTGTAGAAATTCTGTAAATTAATAGAAAAAATATTCAGGAAAAGAGGAAAACTTACAAAAGTAACATATAACATCAAATGACAATAGTCCTATATTTACTTACTCATTGTGGATTAGACTTTATGATATATCTGTTAGGCTTGAGGTTGCTTGGGAGAAGCAATTGCTTGAGTTCTTGATTCAGACAGACTAGGGCTGACACTCGCTATATATGGGACTCTGGGCAAGTTGTATATCCTCCCTGAGAATCAGATAACAATCACACAATAGTAAATCCTCAATAAGTAGCTGACTCCAGGTATGACAGGCTCCCTTCAATGCTTTGATTATCTGCCTGCCTGTAATTTCCTTTCTCTTTGCTTTGTAACTCCCAACTCCTAAGCATATGACAGATTGTCTTGTCCTGTTTGTCATGTAGACCAGTGACCTATAACCATCTAACCTGGCACTAAGCTGGCAATGAAAGGGAAAGCATTAATAGAGAGGCACTCTTCCCAAAAGAAAAGGAAGGACCAGGGTTACCAAGAATTTTTTTCTTTCTTTGTAGTAGTAGTAGTAGTAGTAGTAGTAGTAGTAGTAGTAGTAGTAGTAGTGTGTGTGTCTTCAGGTAGAAGGGTAGAGGGGTCAGGTGGATTTTAGGAGTCCCAGAAAGGCTTCATATTCTTCTGGAAATTTGGCTTATACCTGTGGCTCTGGCTACAGCTTAATCTATGCCTACCAGTGGGATCATAATACTGTAACTTATTGACTCACTTATTTTTCAATTTTACAAAGATTCACTGAACATTAGTATATGCCAGACACAGTTACAGGCTTAAAAGTTGGAAGATTTAATGGAATAAAGGCCCACAGCAACTATTTTAATAAACTAAGTTATGAAGCTGAGAGCCTGAATAAAGGACTTGGGAAAGGAGGAAATATACTTGAGAATTGAGTCTATAGCTTCATATGACCCACCTCCAGGGGCCGTATTTGAGCCCTATGTAAAAAGGATCTGAAACAAGAAGCTAAAGAACAATTTTCATGTGACACCAGGAGACATAGGCATATAGGGCTACTTTGGTGTTAATATGTGATCCAGGGTTAGAAATGAAAATTATCTTCTTTACTGGACAGAATAGCCTTAAATCACTGAAGACCCCAGTGGCTCTGTTCCTAATACTCTCAGGGAGTACCTAGTACTTTCAGTTTGGATACCAACATTGTCACAAAGGCACCAGGAACGAAGGTCCTAGTGAAGAGGTTTGCAGGCATACTATAAATGAAAAGGGCCACAGTTGGACAGGAGGACCAGGATGGATGCATTATAGACTGTAACCTAGCTAACTTGTACCTAAGCACATGTAAGGTATTTCCTAAGACTTAGAAATCATGGAGTGAGATTTTGCAAGAAGCTGAGACAGTATATGAACATGTAGTCAAAGCTGGTGCAATTAGAGTCACCACTATTAATCCGATCTCCTATCTAATGTTATGATAATGTTTGGGGAACTATTTACATCTAATTACAGATTCATTTGAATGAACATGTTGCCATTTGGAGAGTTCAAAAGAATCCCATTGGTCATCTCAACCATAGTACAATGTAGCTCAATCATACTGCTTGCCTAAAGTCAAATTATGACCCAATCTGCTTCTCTGTAGGAATTTGAGTAGAAAGAGGATTTCTGTCACTCTTATTATTTTTTTTTAAGCATAGGACATTTCAAGGAGGGTCTTATCTAGCTATACTAATAAATTATAAAGATTTGCCTTGGCTAAAGTAGTAAATCATGTGGTGCATCTGGGAGAGGAGAAAGTTCATGAATAGACGAACCTTAAAAATGCCAAAAGTTAAAAAAAAATGCCAAAAAGTAGCTAGGAGGGCCAGGACAAACTTTTAAATGTAGATTTGAGGAAGCAGAACCTCACACAACATTCCTTGCCTCCTCTCGACTAAGCACACTTTGCTTTCACTTTTCTCAGATGCCACTTCCTGCTACCCATTCAAGCCCAGAGTACTGAAGAGACAGCCACTGGTGATGTAGGAGAAGACCTGAGTCCAGGAACAGGAGTCTCTGCCCTTCTGTCTTCTGATAGATTAGTCACAATTGACATAACCAGCCAGTCCTAGCCCTGTGCTTCTTTGATAAGAGTCACTATGATTTATAAAATGTGTATACTCCAAAAGAGAAACAAAACGCTAACTTGATAGAAATATATTTTCTAAATATGCTCCTTTTTATTATTTACTACTATTTGCCACGTACGTGAAGGATACATGCGAAGCACTGCATCGTTGGTTTAAAAAGGCAATTTGGCTTCCACTATGTTAATCCAAATGTTTCAATTAGTTTAGTGCTTTCATAATTATGTATAATTCAGTTTGCATTTATGCATGAAATGTTTATTTCCATAATTGTAACAAGCAGTTAAATTAATTACATTCTAACCTCTTGATTCTATGGGCCAACTGTTGAGTCTTTTTGTTAATACTTTAAAGTCAGGCCTTTTCATTTTTGAATTCCTCCCTCCAACCCCCGTCTTTGATGTGTTGTTTCTTATCCTTGTTTGGAATTCTCTATAGAATATTCTCAGAATAATCTTGCAGTTTTCTTTTATGACTGAAACTTTGCATTTTAACAGTTGTCTGGAGATAGTTTCTTCCTTGTGAAATATCAGTTTTAATAACAGGAAAAGAAAAATGCCATAAATCTGCACTAACCACATAAAGTCGAAGTCTCTGAGAGACTGATTAACATGGAGACTCTACACAGGTTTTTCAATAATTAGAGGATGTGCTTGCATGGAGCCACGGCTGCTCTGGCCTTGAAGCCATTTCCCAGGGCAGCCAGCAATTATTACAGCCTGGAGTACATTTCTTATATTCTAGGCCTCTAGCTATTGAAGCTGTTTTTAAATAAAGGTCTCTTAATTTCACAGAAAGTTAACATCACCTTGGATGAACAACACTTTTCTGCTAATACTTTCGTGACTTAGTTGGGAGAGAACCCTCAGAGGGAAGGCAATTAGAAATTCCTAATTTGTTGTTCTTCCACCCATAAAAGGTTAAGAATATTCTGGTCTCTGATTGCATGAACCAAGCGGAGGGCAGCTCCAGGGCCCTGCAGTGCCCTCGCTAACTGCCTGCCCCATCAGCAAATGCTGCTGGATGTTCTCTTCAGAGCACAGGACTGAGTTGGCAGTTTTACTGTGGGTTTGAGTGCTTGATTTTTTTCTTTTTGTCTCAATGAATTATAGATAGCAAATACGGTATGGAAAGGATTGCCATTTATCCTTTTGCTACAGTGCTTAGTAAACTATCAGTATGTAGTAAATGCTAAATGCGAGCCATGATGATTTTAAAGAAGAAAAATCCATGTGATAGTTCATCACCTATGATGACTATGGCTCTGATGCTTAATTGCTTGTACAGTCTGGATGTAATAATGCAGCATTATAAACAATTATGAATAATGTAGCTCACTACAACATCTTATTATTTTATTTCAGTGAGGGCTGATGAAATTTTGACTATATGATAAAGCTTGTGGAAACATAAGGCTTACTGATGGGCTTACTGGTAAATAAGCAACACATAGTATGAATGAGAACAGAAAATTAATCTTGTCAGTCAAGGCATTTGATTGTCCTTCACCTATTCTTCCTGTTCTGCCAATTCAACCATTTAATTTGGCCAAATGGGCAAACTGAGTCCAGAACAAAAGTTTCTTTAAGCTGGAGTACATTAGGGGCAAGGTCTTAATGATGGAAGAGAGGCAATGAAGGGAGATGAAAGAAGACAGAAAAAGCCAAGCAAACCTAAATGCTGCCCCCTCCCTGGCAGTGCAGGTAACCAATTTTGATATAAAACTATCATGACTTGGCCTAAAGTTGAGCGAGTTGAAATGATTTGCTAATATACAGCCAGTTCTACTTGCCTCATCATGAGAATGTGGAAGACACTCAGAAGCATCAATTTTTAGAAAATAACCCATTGCACACTGCATCTAACACAGTGACTATTGATGCCATAAGACCAACCTAACAAATAAGTTTTAAGACCAATTTCTGACTCTAACTGCATTTTGGGTTTAACCCTAAAATTTGATTTCATTTTGCAATATTTCTGTCTGACAAGCATTGTAGTAATATACATTTACATTTATATGTCATATAAAACATGGATCCTCAAATGTGCTTGATAACCAATTGTGATGCATATTTCCATAAACAAAATACAAAAAAACTCCAGTCTGTGTATGCTACATTGATGACTGAATGGTTTCTCTAAGAAATATGGGCTCTTACTGCAGCTTCATTTGATCTTGGGAAGTTATTTGTCCTCTCTGTGCTTTAATTTCTATGTTTGTAAAATGGAAATAATATGCATTATTTTGACTTTCCCCCCATAATTGTTAAGAGATTAAATGCAGCAATGTGTATAATGTGTAAAAGATTCTACAAAAATAAGAAGCCATTATTATATTCCTATAGGAAACATTTTGCATACACAAGACAATAGTCAGTAAGTCAATATGAACCAAAGAAGGAAAGGGGAGAGAAAATGATACTGATTATAAACGGTTAACAATTTGCTGTGTTGGTTTATATTTTTTATGGTTGATCTATATTTTATTATTTATAGTACATTTTTCTCATGTACTAATCTTATAGTAAAATTCTTGAAGTGTTTTTGATTTAAAAGTCGCAGAACCATGGCTCTTAATTCACAAGCTGACCAAAACAATGGTAGTTGCTGGATAAATGTAATCCATAATTAAAAGTCTTGTCTTTGAGAACAACAGTGTGGGAGTCACCTTGGCCACCACATCCTGCATAACTATCAGACTTGAGTTATTGAGCAAAGCAGATAACTTATCTACAATTTACCAGACGTAAAAAATACAAAGAAAAATGATTTGGGAGTATGGCTGGTTCAATTTATTTCCCAATATTGATTAAAACTTTGCCTTCACAGATTAACATGCTCTTTGTAGAACATAAGCTGTATATTAAACATCAAAATTATTTTCAATCTAATCTTCCTACTTTCTCCTTTTTAAAAGTATTATTAACCAGGTAAACATTAAACTCATTGTGAATGTGTGTGTCTTGTTAGTAGATGCAGAAATTTTAAAAGTTCATTAATATTTACCAAATGGAAGACTCCTAAGGGAGGAGATGGTCCTTATTATTTACTTCACTGAGAAAGCTATTAAATGTTTATAATTATTAGAGATCAGGTAGTATACATATTTCATATTTGATAACATTTTCATGGCACTTGGTGGCAATAGCTTCATGAGGAGGAGAGATAGAGTAGGGAGGATTTAAATAAGGTAAGAATAGAATTTAGAATGAAGATACAGTACATGTTACTTTTCTACAGTCAAATTCAGAGGCACTACTAGTCTGAGGGGGACAATGCAAACTCTACTATTCTGTCAGTTCTTGACTTTAGGTCTTATTAAATGATCTTACACACTCCCGGACACATAATCTTGAACACCACTGCTTGAACCAGTAATTGATCCTGTCATTCTCTCCTCTCAATCCTTCAAAGGCTTTGCATTATACCTAGAAGACCATCTCAAGACCTTGATCCTGCTCTTGCAAGATGCAGACACCAAGACAGTCAACAAGCAGAGACTGTTAGGGGAAATTCTTGTGTTAGAAAAAATGGGGTGTAGGTTGGGTTAGACTGGGAGCATATCAGACGGCCAGCCTCTGTATGCAAGCCTGACCCAGAGGGAAGGAGAGAAGAAAGATAGTTTGAGTGCTGTGCATCTGAGCAAGGCCACTGGAGAGTGCTCAATTTCAAACTGGTTGACAGAGGATGCCTGTGTCTTCTGGGAACTGGCCTGCTACAGGATCACTGCCAAGCACATCACTGGCAGTGAAAGCATGACTCAGCAGAAGTACAGCAGTGGGTTTTAGAATGCAGCAGCTAGGGCCCTTGGTCAAGAGTATGCCCCCAATGTGGGTCTGCAACATGCATTCCCAGTCTCCTGTTAGGCCACATGGATTGACTTCTTCACTGAGAAGGAAGCTCTTCTGTAGTTTCTGTGGCCTTTTCTTCCTGTGGGAGAACTCATAATAGGTGGGTGATGGGGTGAAGTACAGCTCTCATTGCTGCAGTTGGTCTTGGAGCTTTAACTTGGTCTTATCTTCCTTTACCTCCACTATACATCTTAATTCCCTTTACACTCAGCTCTTTCCTCAGCAGGTCTTGGTAGTATTTCTGGATTGTCTAAACCCTTGAAAAATCGCATCCTTTTCATTCTAGGGTTGCAGCAAGTTTCCATCCTAAAGTTACAATGGGTAAAGGGAGAAGCAGAAAACATCCAAGTAGACTACTTGAGTTTCACACACATTTTACCTGCCTCTGTTGTGTAAAACCACATTGCCTCCTCTTGAGGATCAGGGTCAATTACTCCCACAAGTACAGTGACTCATCTCTTCACTAGCTGTTTTCTTAGAACAATGAGTCCAAAGTGTTCTGGTGGCAGCCATAATAATATAGTTCAATTCTGTGTCCTCTTGGAGACCAGGACTTTCCGTCCTGAAGAATCCAGAGTTGTAGGAACAGGAAGCCCAAAACCACCAGTGTATCATCAGGAATCAAGGTTAAGTAGGGCTAACTTTCTTCTATCCCTTGATGCCCAGACCTACTTCTCCTTTCCTCATGGAAAATAGGATCTCTGATTAATTAAATATACTGCATCCTGGTGGATGGCATCCTGCCTTTCACAGTGTTCCCATTGAGCTGGTGCTCCAGTTGCATCTTTATAAGTCGATTCCAGTGTTTTATAAGATGAGCTGCCTCTGGGTTGTATGATATGTGATCACAATCCCAAGATCTCAGTAAAGTTGATCTCATGGTCAAATGCTATGTATGCTATGTAGGATTTTATGCCTGTGCATCAGGCACTCCATAACCACCAAATAGCAGTGCTGACTAAGGCCCTGGGACAGAAAAGACAAACTCATACCTAAATTAGGTATCCATTTGTATGAACTCTTGACATCTCTAGGATGGATGTGGCTCAACGTAGTTAATATGTCACTAAGTGACCAGCGGTCTCCATGAGGAATAGTGCCACATTGGGGATCCAGCTTTGTTCTCTGTTGCTGGCAAAAAGGGACTTCAGAGCCAGCCATCACTAGATCAGACTTGGTAAGTGGGAGTCCATGCTTTTTGGCCAGAAGTCACCTACATCATATGCCCATAGGACCATCATGTGCCTAGGGCAGTTGATCATTGACTGGCCAAGTTATTTTATCTGCTTAGTTGTTTAGTGCCTCTTCCATGGTGGATGATTTCTGATGGCCATTAATGTGTGGTACAAAAATCTTCGTACTTTGTGTCCACTCCAATATGGCATTCCAAATGCTTCTACCCCAGAAATACTTTTCTCAGATCTTCTGGTCCTTTCCTTCTGAGGTCTTTGAGGGATTAGTTTAGGCCAATGACCACTGCCCAGCTGTAGGTATATGTTCTCACTTTGAGTAAGGGCTTCTTCCAAAGAAAACGTATGACAAAGTATACTTCTCACAGCTCAGCCAGTTGGGAAGATTTTCACTCTCTCTGTCTTTCAGGCACATGCCTGACAGTAGCTGTAATGCAAATACCATCTATTTTTGGCTTGTACCACATAGTGAAATGACCTCGGTGCAAGCTGGGATCTTCTTAAGTGTTTGGTCAAATACTAATGAGAAACCCGGTGAGGTCTGGAAAAGAATAACAATGATGCAAAGTGTGCTGTGGAAATGGACGATATTCTATAGACCACACAGGATAGGGACATATTGGAATTCCAATTCACAAAGTAGAGAAATCTTACTGAATAACTCAAGCATTCATTTGAGACTCCAACAAGGCCATACCTTATGAGTCAGGCTTCTCTAGCCCTAGAGTAAGGATTATTTTGACGGCCATAACAAAAACTAAAACCAAGCCTTTGTAGAATCAAGGTGATCTACTGGTAAATTAACCGCTTGTCAGAATAAAACTCCAAAATTCAGCACTTTTTCAAGGACTATAATAAAATTCAGGTTCTTGATAATGGAACATTCACAACACTTAGTATATAGTAAAACACTGTTAGATAGGCAAAGAATCAGAAAACGATGACATGACTAACAGAAAAAAAACTCCAGTGATGATAAATATGTAGCAATAAGCAGGTAATATCTTTTAAAACAGCTATTTTAAAATATGTTCAAGAATTTTAAGAAGAAATGACATGATGAGTGCAGCATCACAGTAGAAGAATAGAGAGTACAAAAATAATTGGAAATTCTAGAATTGAAAACTATATTAGAAATTACAAATTCATTGCATAGGACACTGCAAGAAAAAAGATCAGTGGACTTGAAAATCAATTAAAAATTAAAAGAAACTGGGGCACTTGGGTGGCTTGGTCGGTTAGGCATCCGATTTTGGCTCAGGTCATGATCTCACAGTTCGTGGGTTCGAGCCCCACGTTGGGCTCTGTGCTGACAGCTAGGTCAGAGCCTGGAGCCTATTTCAGATTCTGTGTCTCCTTCCCTCTCTGATCCTCCCCTGCTCATGCGGTCTCTCTCTCTCTCTCTCAGAAATAAATAAAACATTAAAAAATGAAAAGAAATTATTGAACTAAAACACAGAGAAGGAAAAAAAGTTAAAAAAAAAAAGAAAAAGAACAAGGTCTTAAGTGACATGTGGGAATATTAGGAAGTCTAATTTGTGTATATTTGGAATTCTAGAAAGACAGGAGAGAGGGGCTGTGGTAGAAAATATGTATGAAAAAAAGGCCAAAAATTTTTCCAAATTTGATTAAAAATAATAATCCACATTGGGGCACCACAGTGGCTCATACTATAAAGTGTCTGACTCTTGGTTTTAGCTCAGGTCATAATGTCATAGTTTATGACTTTGAGTCCCACATTGTGTTCAGAGCAGCTGTGGAGACTGCTTAAGATTCCCCTCTCTGCCTCTCCCCTACTTGCTCTCTATCTCTCTCTCAAAATAAATAAACATTAAAAAAATAACTCTCAAATTCAAGAAGCACAAGCATGCTGAATGCAAAGAAAGCTATACCTAGGCACATCATAGTCAAAATGCTGAAAACTTAAGAAAAAGAGGCAATCTTTGAAGCAGCAAGAAAAGACACCTTATATATAGGGTGGCACCCAGGGGTAGGTGCCTGACTCAGGGCCTGGGATAATGACCACTCCTCTCCCAGCAATCATCACTCTTGTCCATGGTACTCATGGCAGGCCCATCCTGTGTGCTGTGTCCTTTTGTGTCCCAGTTCTTCTTCATTCATGTGTCAGTATGTGTAGTGATAAGAAGGGTGGGTGAATTCCCATTGGAAACAGTGCAAACTAGAAAATAAGGTGATGATAATATTGACGTGCTGGGGGGAAAAAGACCTATACATGTAGAATTCTAAACCCAGCAAAAATATACAATGGAATACTACTCAGCAATCAAAAAGAATGAAATCTTGCCATTTACAACAATGTGGATGGAACTAAAGTGTATTATGCTAAGCAAGATAAGTCAGTGAGAGAAAGACAAATATCACATGATTTCAGTCATATGTGAAATTTAAAAAACACAACAGATGAACATAGGGGAAGGGAAGGGAAAATAAGATAAAAACAGGGAAGCAAACCATAAGAGACTCTTAAATACAGAGAACAAACTGAGGGTTGCTAAAAGGGCAGTGGGTGGAGGGATGGGCTAAATGGGTGATGGGCATTAAGAAGAGCACTTGTTGGGATGAGCGTTCGGTATTATATGTAAGTGATGAATCACTAGGTAGGTTCTACTCTGGAAACCAATACTATACTAACTTAATTTAACTAACTTGAATTTAAACAAAAAACAAACAAATAAATAAAACAAACATATCCTTTAAGATAAAGACATTTTCAAATAAGTGAAAGCTGAGACTTTTCTCAATGGTAGACTTGAATAAAATAAATGACAAAAACATTTCTCTGGATTGAAGAAAAATTATAATAGATGAAAACATAGATCTTCATGAGTGAATGAAGAGCATGAGAAATATGAAGACAAACTAGAAAGGCTTTGCTTGCATCTTAATTTCTTTAAAAACATTTGACTTTAAAAAATGATAATATATGGTGAGGTAAGGTTTATAACATGAAGAAGTAAAATATATGACATTGACAGTGCATCGTTGAGTGAGGAGTCGGGTAAATGGAAGTTACTATTACAAGATATTTACATTATTCATGAAGTGATATAATACAACTGCAAGGTAGACTGAATTAAGTTAAGGATGCATATTGTAATCCTTACAACAACCACTAGAAAAGCAAAAAAAAAAAAAAAAAGCCAGTAGAGAAGATTTTTTTAAAAAAAGGAAGAAAAGGAAAGAAAGATAGAAACTTGATTAATTCAAAAAAAAAGGTGAAAGAGGAGGGGAAAAGGAACAGAGAGGAGACAGGAGTAAACAGCAAGGCAACAGATTGAAACCCTAAATGCAAATGGCATGAAAATTTCAATTAAAGGTGACTGAGATTGTCAGTTTGGATAAAAATCAAGACCTGACTATATGAAGTCTATAAGAAACTCACATTAAGTATAAAGACAGATATGTTAGAAGTGAGAGAATGGGAAGATTTATAACAAGTAAACACTAATGATAAGAAAGCCTAAGAGGTTATATTAATATTTGACAATGAAGACTACAAGGGAAGACATATTACCAAAGACACAGGGGCATATTTCATAATGATTAAAGTACAATTTTTTTTTAAAAGAGTGATTCTAAATGTGCATGTACCTGAGAGCAGAATTTCAAAATGCATGAAGTCACAACTAATAGAAATGAAAGGGAAAAGAGAGAAAATCATAATTATCAGTGGGGTAGTATCACTCCTCTCTCAATAAGTGGTACAGCATGTAGACTAAAATATTTAGTAAGTTTATAAAACACTTGAATAATTGTGTCAACTAATTAAAACAATCATCAGTTGTAGAACACTGCATGAGAAGACTAAGGAATAGTGTTTTCCAAGTACACATGGAACATTCACCAAGACAAACTATAAAACATACTGTAATTTAAAAAAACCTGAAATTATACATAATATGTTCTATGATTATAATAGATTTAAATTAAACATCAACAATAAAACATATATGAAAATTCCTCCACATTTTGTAAATTAAGCCAACACTTCCAAATGACCCATAGAACAAAGAAGAAATCACAAGGAAAATTAGAAAGTATTTTGATAATAAAAGTGCAACTTATCAGAATGTACAGGAGGTAGCTGAAGAGGTGCTTGGAGTGAAATTTATAGCTCTAGGTTCTTATTTTGTAAGACAAAAAAACTTAAATCAATTAATCACTCCACTGTGAAAATCTAGAAAAAGAAAAGTAAAATATATCAAAAGGAAGCAAAGAATAAATATATAAGAATGGCTGAAAAAGAAAATAATAAGAAAAATTGTCTTTATTGCAGATGACATAATCACATACAGTTGTACTTGGAAAATGCCAAAGTGTCTACCAAAAAATCCCTGCTATAACTGAATTTATTAGCAAGATCACAAGATATAAGGTCAACATGTAAGTATGTATTATGTGTCTATATACTAGCAATGAACAACCAAGAAATGAAATTTTAAAATACCATTTACATTATCAAAAATGATTAGGGATAATTGCAACAAACTATGTGGAAGATTGATTCCTACACTGGAAAGTAAAAAACATTTCTTATAGAAATTGAAAAAGACTTAAATAAATTGAGAAATTATACCATGTTAATGGGGTGGACTATTCAACAGTATTATGTCAGTTTCTCCCATACTGATCTATCAAGTCAATGCACTTCCATTCAAAATCCAAGAACTTTTTTCTAAGAAATTTACAAGCTCATTCTCAAAGTTCTGTGAGAGAGAAAAGGAGGAAAATCCAAAAACCAATTTTAAAAAAGAATAAAGTTGGAAAACCTATACTATCCAAATTCAACAATATAATAATACAATATTATTGGCAGGTTATATCAGCTTAAGTATAAACATATAGACGAATGGAACAGAACATATTGGCCAAAGATAGATCCAAATTTATAAGGTCAATTGATTTTTTTAAAGTTTATTTATTTTTTTTGAGAGAGAGTGAGCGAGCGAGAGAGAGAGAAAACGAAACAAAGAAAGAGAGAGAGAGGGGTAAGAGCAGAAAGAGGGAGAGAGAGAATCCCAAGCAGGCTCCGCACTTTTAGCGCAGAGCCCAACGAGGGGTTCAGTCTCACAAACTGTGAGGTCATGACATGAGTGGAAATCAAGAGTCAGACTCTTAACTGACTGAGTCACCCTGGTGGCCCGTTCAATAGGTGTTTAACATTGGGCCAAAACAATTTAGAGGAAGAAGTGAAAGTCTTTCCAACAAATAATGCTGGCACAACTGGATTCCATTTGGAAAAAATAAAAGCTTGACTCAAATCTTACACCATACATAGGAATTCAATCTAGGTATGTAATAAACATGGGTGTAAAACTAAAACAAAAAAGTTTCAAAAAAATTCTTAGAAGAATATCTTCATCACTTGAGAAGGAGGCAAAGATTTCTTGGGAAGCACGATCATAAAAGAAAATTATCAAGTAATTTGACTATATCAAAATTTAAAATGTTTGCTCATCAAAAAAACATCACTTAGAAAATGAAAAGGCAAGCCATAGAGTGCAAGAAAATCTTTGTGATACATGTATTTGAAAATGGGCTTGAATCCAGATGTAGAAACAACGCTTACAAATCAATTATTAAAAAACAGTCAGCCCAGTTTAAAAATGGGCAAAAGTTTTAAACAGGCATTTCACAAGGAAAAGATGAGTGCCCAATAAACACATTAAAAAGTGAACTTCATTACCCATCAAGGAAATGCAAATTAAAACCACATGAGAAAGGACTACACTCTCAGTAGAATGGGTAAAAATTAAAAAAAAAAAAAAACTAACAATACTAAATATTCATGAGGATTTGGAGCAACTAGAATTCTGCTACACTGATGATGGAAATATGCAATTTCACAGCTACTTAATATATTTTTTGTGTCCGTGTTATATAAAGCTAACCACCTATCCTATGATTCAGCAATTACAACTTTCCATTTAGAAAAAGAAATAAAAACAAATGTCTACAGAAGATTTCAACAAAACTCTTCATGGCAGCTTTATTCATATTAATCCCAAACTGGCAACAATTCAAATATCCTTCCATGAGAGAAGAGATAAAAAATTAGGATATTCATGCACTGGTACAGTCGTCCCTGCTTAATTCCTCAGGGATACATTCCAATACCCCTAGTGGACGCCTGAAACCACAGATTCTGAACTCTACATAAATGATGGTTTTTCCTACACACACATACCTATAGTAAAGCTTAATTTATAAATTAGGCAAAGTAAATGATTAACAACAATAACTAATAATAAAATAGAAATTATAATTATAATATACTGTAATATATATACAATATATATGTACACAATATATACAATTATAACAATATACTGTAATAAAAGTTATATGAATGTGGTCTTTCTCTTAAAATATTTTATTATACTTCACTTATCCTTCTTCATGATGATGTGAGATGATAAAATGTTTATGTGCTGAGATGAAGCGAGGTAAATGACAGGCACGGTGATATAGTGTTGGACTAGTATGGACCTTCTGAAGACATGTCAGAAGGAGGATCATCTGCTTCTGGACCATGGGTGCCTGCAGGTAACTGAAACTATGGAAAGGGAAATCACAGATAGGGTAGGACTACTGTATACAAGTCAGTGATAAAAAGGAATGAAATACTGAAGTACTCAATAACACAGATGATCTCAAAAACACTGTGGGGAGCAAAAGATGAGGGACATGAAAGAGTGCTTACTGTATAACTCCATTTATTTGCTTATTTAAACATTTAGTTTTGAAAGAGAGAAAGACAGAGTGTGAGTGGGGGAGGGGCAGAGAGACAGAGAGACAAAGAATCCGAAGCAGGCTCCAGGCTCTGAGTTGTCAGCACCGACCCCGACGTGGGGCTGGAACCCACAGTCTGTGAGATCATGACCTGAGCCGAAGTCGGCACTTAACCGACTGAGCCACCCAGGAGCCCCTATAATTCCATTTATATAAAGTTCTACAAGCAAAACCAGTTTATAGAGATAGAAATCAGAATATAGTGGTTTTCTCTAAAAGACCAGGAAGTGATTGGCTGTAGGTATGAGCAGATTTACTGAGGAAGCAAATTTTGCCTATCTCCTTAAAGGTGTGAATTGCACATATGTATGCATTTGTGGGAAAACTCACTGAAAAGTGCAGGTCTGTGCATTTTAGTACATGTAAACTTATCTCAATAAAATGAAAGATTCATGAAAGCAAATTTGATATTTAATTCAGCCAGTAAAATAGCAAGGCTATTTTTTTACAGGCATGAACAAGTAAGAATTTTGATTTATGTGCTTTGTATGAATCCAATGACATATTCTGGCTATTCGCCCTACTATATTTAGTGAGTTTCTTAGATAATTTATTTAGACTATTTTTTTTTTTACAAATAGTTTATTGTCAAATTAGTTTCCACATAACACTCAGTGCTCATCCCCACAAGTGCCCTCCTCCATGCCCATCCCCCCTCCCCCCCACATCCATCAGTCCTCAGNCCCTATGAATATGCACTGACACGAAGTTGCTATTCCGTGATCTCCAATGAATGATTTCCAGTGTTTGCACCTCTCTCTTGACACCACTCTCCTTACTCTGATTCACTTAGGTGCTGGATAGTTGATTTATACTGATGAACTACATGACAGTACTTCCTCAGTTTAAAAGTTCTTTTTTCCTTTTTGAAATAACCTGGGTGGCTCAGCTGGTTGATCATCCAACTCTTGACTTTGACTCAGGTCATGCTCTCATGGTTCATGAGACTGAGCCCCACCCACAGTGGGCTCTGTGCTGATAGAGTAGAGCCTGCTTGGGATTCTCTCTCTTCTCTCTCTGCTCCTCCCCTACTTGTGTTCTCTCTCTCAAAATAAATATATAAACATTTAACAAAGGCTTTTTATTTCCTTTTGTTTCACTTGTTTTCATTTTATTTATTTTTAAATTTTTATGTCTTTATTTTATTTTGAGAGACAGAGACAGAGAGCAAGTGGAGAAGGGGTAGAGAGAGAGGGAGACACAGAATCTGAGGCAGGCTACAGGCTCTGAGCTGTCAGCACAGAGGCCGGTGTGGGTCTCAAACTCATGGACCGTGAGATCGTGACCTGAGCCGAAGTTGGACACACTTAACCAACTGAGCCACCCAGGCATCCCAACTTGCTTTCACTTTAAACTACTTGTTATCCAGGCTTTATTATGTGAGTAAGACATTTTAAAACTACATATTTATTTGCTTACGTGATAAACTTTGAAGACTTATAATCTATACAGTGTGATTTTAACTCAAGATCTTGAGAGATAATATATATACCTTTTGTACTGGTGCTTTCTTGGTGCCTACAGAAACATGTATTTGACTTATCAAAGGAACAAACCTGAAACAATATAGATGTGATGACTGAATGAAAAGGAAGATGGTTTAGGTACAAGATATGCAAGTTTTTATGTAAATTTGAAAAATGCTTTATTCATTAATTATGGAATGCTTTAATGGAGTATCCACAAGGCAACGACACACTCATCCAATCAGTAAAATTTCATCCTTGTATAAATTAGGAATCTGTGCTCATAAATCTATACTTCAGTAAATATGGTCCGTCAGCATTCAAACTTGTTTTAAAGCATGGGGACATAACCCTAGAAGTTATGGTATAACAGGGCACAGGGTGAGTAGACAGTTTTATTTAAAACAGCAAGATAGAATTTACAGATACTCGGAACAAATGTATGCCTGAGAAACAGTAAAGAAATTGAAAATAACTTGTCTTAAAATGTTGAATACATTATTTAAGATAAGTCACTACTTACATTGTCCAAAAGCTTGAGCAAATGTTCTCATCTAGAAAACCATTTGAACAATGTTAAAATGAGCCTATGAATTTAACTTTTTAGTTCCTTGTCTCTGTTTCAAATATGTTGATGAAATAAGTTCCAAGTGGGAGAAAAAAATTTTTCAAAACCAAATGCATTTGGCCTTATATAAATTAGCTCTTCTGTATAGCATAGTGATGTCAATGTCCAATAAGTGCTCTGACAATCGGCTTTTCAATTTGACTGCACACTGGACTATTCTGGGCACTTTAGAAAAATACCAATGCCTAGATCCCACCCCCAAGATTCAAATTTAATTGGTAGGAGTTGTGGCCTGACCATCAGAGCTTTCGGAAAGACTTTAAAATTTTTTTTAATGTTTTATTTATTTCTGAGAGAGAGAGAGAGAGAGACAGCATGAGCAGGGAAGGGTCAGAGAGAGAGGGAGACACAGAATCTGAAGCAGGCTCTAGGCTCTGAGCTCACTGTAAGCACAGAGCCTAATGGAGGGCTTGAACCTATGAACTGTGAGATCATGACCTGAGCCGAAGTCAGACGTTTAGCCAACTGAGCCACCCAGGTGCCCCTTTCTAAAGTCTTTTAGATGATTTTCATGTGCAGCAAAAATTAAGAAGTACTGACATAGAAATAAGTGGTAAATGTTCACAGAAGGGGGAATTCTCTGTATTGGAACTCTGGGCTTAACAGAATAGGCTTAATGGAAAATGTGACAACTAATTGTAATGTAATGAACAGAGTTTGGCCGCAGAAAACAGGAACTCCTCAGCCAAGTTTAAGCAGAAATGAATTCATCTTGAAATATTAAATGTTCTACATCTCACTGGGAAGGCTGGAGGAATAGATGGTAAATCGAGCTTTTAAAAACAACTTTGGGAGCCTCATTTCAGAACTGAGCCATTTAAGGAGTTGTTACCAAATCACAAAACTATTGCTACTTTACCAATTCCCCAAACAGGCCTCCACTCCCAGTATGAGAAGGATAGCAGCCTCAGGAAATGCGTACTATTAGGAAACCACCACAGAACACCTAGGCACATCAGATTGACTGGAGAAAGGCAGAGAGAGTTTCTCTTAGGCAGACTTTCTTGAGGGGACCCAGGTGGCTGAGAAGTAATGTGGTAGGTACCCAACAGGAATAAAGGCAGCAAAAAATAGCATGGCAAAGATACAGAGCGGTAAGAGAGCATAGGGTATGGGTAGGGATCTATAAGTAACTGGTTGTAGCAGGAGGATTAGATGAAAATGGTAGAGTAGTAAGAAATGAAAAAAGAAAAGATTGATACAGGTGATAGAGATAAAGAGTTTGTGTGATCCTCTTTAATTTGTAAATTTAAAAATTTTGAAATTTAATGGGATTCTGAAAGGCAGCACAGTGTGTAGTCAAGAGCAGTCTCTGGAGATAGGGTCCCTGGTTTGGGTATCAGTGTCACCACTTACTAGCTATGTGATTTTGGGCACATTACTTAGTCTCTTTGTGAGAATTAATGTATGTAAACGCTTAGACAGAATAATGCACATTACACGTACTTTAAAAAGCATTTGTTTGGTGATGATGATGGTGATGATGATGATGAATAGTAAAGAATGAGAGATGACCTCTCAGAATTAGTGCTGTAAGTTGTGCATCATCTACTCCCTATAGAATGCCTTCCCCACCACAGAAAGATGTGATTTTTTTTGTTGAGAATCACTACATGAAAGTGAAAGGTAGAAAAAGGTCACATGCTTTTACAGAGTCCAGGTAAGAGACAGATGATGAAGATCTGAACTGAGGCAGTAGCAGAGACGAAGATACAGAATGTAAAGACAGGAGGTAAAATTGATAAGATCTGGATCTGGTAAGTGATTGACTTGAAAGAGAGAAAGATATCAAATATTATTTTGAAGACAATTGGGTGTTTGTGCCATTAAATGAGATGTGAAATACAGGTAGAGGAGCAGGCTGAGAAATGGGGTGGACAGAGAAAAAAGAATAGGAGCATTGCACACATGCTCATCTTGGGCTCATGAGTGTTATCAAAGTTGCCATTATGGGCCTGGAACTCAAGCCATGCAAGGCCAGAGGACTGAATCAGCAAATCAGTGAGATCTTGGGTGTAGACGATTTGCCCATGAGATGATTTCATATTATTTGCAGGTGATTTAAGGAATGGGCTAAAAACGTGTGGTTAAAACAAAGGTGGAATGATTGGACTGGTGTAGGATTATAGATGGAACCACAGAGATCAGCAGTGGGGTAAACAATTCTTGGATAATAGTGAAGACAGCTTTGAAATGGCTCACCAAGAATCTTGGCCTAGACAAAGAGTTAAAGCCATAAGAAATCCAGTGAATTGGGAAGACACATAAGGGGTGAGTGGTTAGAGACCACAAGGTAGATCTGATGGGTCAAAAGAGTGACATGAAATAAATGGACTCCTCTAAACTGTAGCAGCAGTTATCATCCAAATGATCTGCAAAGCATTAATCATGTGCTGTAATCAGCATCTCTTTGGTGAACTTTTATTTATATCTTTGATGGGGGAATGGTGGTCCTTAAAAATGAGAAAAGAGAAGCACTGTGAGGTCAGAATCTTGGCTGGGTCATCAAGATGAATCTGAGTTATAGATACAAATTCACTCCAGGGTTGAGAATCAAAGAACATTTTACAGCAAGGATACAAATACTAACACTGTGTCAGCATCACACTGTACATGCACTTTTAGTGGATTTGTTATTGCCCATTAAAGCAATCGGCGACTGCATCCAAACAGAACTCATGTGCCTGCATGTAGGCATCTATCAATTTCTCAGTGAAACTCAAAAGTATCAGCATGTCTGTGAGTGCATCTTTATATATTTATTGAGATGGTTCCTTTATCCATATGTACACAGCTGAGAAATTCCCATAAAAAATAAAAACAAACAGTAACTTCTATCTCCAGGAATATCTAAAATTCCAGAGAAAACCTTTCAGAGTAGCATGCCATGCCTAAAACACTGCTAAACTATTTTTAATAAGCCTCATTGAAGTACAATGCATCGAGTTTGAACTAATGTATAGAACCTTGAAACCAGTATCATACCTGGTGTGCAACATTTCTAACACTCAAAGTTTTCTCATGAAGCTTTTCATGACCCAAAAGCCTCCTCCCTTCATCTAGTAAGCACAGATATGCCTCTGTTACTAAAATTTTGCATGTTCTGGAATTTTGTGGAAATGTAATTATGTGGTAGGTAATCTTTTGTATTTGACTCTCACTTAACATAATGCTTTTGAGATTCATCCATGCTATTGTCCTTATCCTGGTTTGTGGCTTTTATTGTTGGACAAGATTCCCTTGTATGAATATGTCACAATTTTTTTTTATCAACTTATGAGTTGATGGACATTTGGGTTGTTAAAATTTTTTAAATTTATATATATAAATATATATGATATGTATTAAATATATATAATTATATATATATAAAATTAAATAAATAAAACTGTTGTAATCATTTGAGTACAAGTGCTTGTGTGGACATATATTTTCTTTCATCTAAACAAAAAAACGCATAGGAGTAGTATTAAATGACAAGCTATTTTCCAAATGGCTGTATAATTTCACTTTCCCAACAGCAATATCCAGGAGTTCCTATTCCTCCAAGTTCTTGAAAATACTCAGTATTTGTTGTTACTCTTTCTACTGTAACTTTTCTAGTCGGTATGTAATTTGCACTTCCTTTGTAACTAATGATATCATATTGTTTTTTGCATATTTGCCATTTATTTATTTTGTAAATAATACATTTTGCATATATTCTTTAGTGAAG
>NW_027527574.1:333127-355874 GCF_008692635.1 Crocuta crocuta
ATGATTGTTCATATTTTTAACTGTGACTTTCAAAAGCATATATTTTTTAATTTTGGTGAAGTTAATTTAACAATTTTTTCTTTTATGATCTCTGTTTTTTTGTGTGTCCTCTGCTTTTGTGTGTTGACCTTTGTCCAATTCAAGGTCACAAAAGTTTCTCCTACGTTTTCTTCTTAGAAGTTTTACATATTCAACTCTTGCATTTAGGACTGTGATCCATTTTGAGTTAATTATATATATATATATATATATACATATATATATACACACACATATATATACACACATGTATACACACACACACACACACATACACACACATACATATATAATTATTCAATTGTTCCAGCACTTTTTTTTGCTTAAGATTTCTTTTCTTATGAACTGTTTTTTTTTTTGGGGGGGGGGGACGCCCAGATAGCTCAGTCCACTAAGCATCCAACATCAGCTCAGGTCACTATCTCACAGCTCATGAGTTCTAGTTCTGCATTGGGCTCTGTGCTGACAGCTCAGAGTCTAGAGAGGTTTCTCTCTTTCTCTTCCCCTTCCCCACTTGCACTCTGTCTCTCTCTCAAAAATGAATAAACATTAAGAAAAAAAAAGAACTTTTTTAAGTGCTTTTCTTGGGTGTAGAGGGGGAAAGCTATCCTCTCCTCTTTAAGTGTCCTTGGTCCTTTATGGAAAACCAATTAACCATCTATGAATAAGTCTATTTCTCAACTCTATTTTGTTCTATTGATTCCTGTGTCTAGCATTAAAGTATTCTTCTTAGCTTTAATAATAAGTCTTAAAAATCAAATAGTGTGAGTCTTCCAACTTAGCCGTGTTGTTTTTTGAACAATTTTTGGCTATTGCAGGTTCTTTGATTTTCCATTTACTTTCTAGAATTAGCTTGTCAACTTCCACTACAAATCCTGCTGGGGATTTTGACTGGAATTGCACTGAACCTCTAAATCAGTTTTAAGATAATCAACATTTTAGTGCTATTGAATCATCTGACTCATGGACAAGGCACAACTCTTACCTATTTCGGTGTTCCTTAATATTTCTCTGTAATATATTGAAGGTTTCAGTGTACAGGTCTTACACATATTTTGTTAGATATTTTCTTATGTATTTCATATTTTTAATGCTACTCTACATGCTTTTGCTTTATCAATTTCAATTTCTAATTGCTTGTTACTAGTATATAAAAATACAATTAATGTTTTCCTGCTGCAGTGTTGCAGTGTTACTTAACTCATTAAGGTTGGCATGTTTTTATTATTGTTGTAGATTCATTAGAATTTTTGATGTAGACAACCATGTTGCCTTTGAATAAAAACATTTAAACATTTCTAACCTAGAAAGGTGGATAGCCTTGCCTTGTTCCTGATCTTAGTCTTTCACAATTTAACATGATGTTATCTGCATGTTTTAGTAAATATCATTCATCGAGTGAAGGAAGTTTCTGTCTTCACTGGTGAGAATTTTTATCATGAAGAGGTGGTACATTTTATCAGATGTTTAGCTTTTTTCCCTGTTGATACTACCAATTACATTTATTTTAGCATATTAAGATAAATTTGCATTCCTGAGTTAAATACCTTGTGTTATGATATATTATCCATTTTATGTATTTCTGGATTTGATTTGCTAACATTTTGTTAAGAATTTTTGTCTGGTTTTGGTACATTGCAAAGAATGAGTTGAGACATTTTTCCTCTTCATCTATTATCTAAATAGTTGAGGCAAAATTAGGATTTTATTTTTCTTGTATTTTTGAGAGATTTCACTAGTGAAGTCATCTCAGCTTGGAGTGTTCTTTGTGGATTTACTTTAAGTGCACAGGCTTTATTTATCCTATCTCACCAGTTTTACCCACACTCTTTATAATTTTCTTTGCTTCTCATTTCTTTTTGTAACTCAGATTTTCTTTTTATTTGTTATTAAAATTTTTTTAAATTTATTTTATTATTTTATTTTTTAATGTTATTTATTTTTGTGAGAGAGAGAGAGCAGGGGAGGGGCAGAGAGAAAGACACACACAGAATATGAAGCAGGTTCCAGGCTCTGAGCTGCCTGCACAGAGCCTAACATGGGGCTCATACTCACGAACTGCGAGATCATGAGCTGAGTTGAGGTTGTACACTTAACCAACTGAGCCACCCAGGTACCCCTACATTTTTTTAAATGTTTATTTATTTTTGAGAGGGGAGTGATGAACAGGGGAGGAGCAGAGAGAGAGAGAGAGGGAGACACAGAATCCAAAGAAGGCTCCAGGCTCTGAGCTGTCAGCACAGAGCCCAGTGCAGGGCTTGAACTCATGAACCATGAGATCATGACCTGAGCTGAAGCCAGACACTTAATCAGCTGAGACATCCAGGTGTCCCATATTTTTTTAGAATCATATTATTGTACTTCCACTTGAAGTAAATATTTTAGAAATTCCATTTTGAGTATCTATGTGTATTTAATGATCAAAAAAAACTTCCACAAGATGCCAGAACCACAATTATCCATTTACTAACATCTGTAGCCAAATAATCTAGATTTTATCTTCTTATCATAGATGACCTTTTCATGCAGCTATCCAAGGCCAGGACCTTCTCTCTTACACTAAACTTCATCTCCTTTTGCTATTCAAAACTATTGTTCCAGCCATTTCGTCCCACTACAGTACATTTTTTGGTTCTTTCCTATCAGCATAAAAGTGTGCAATTACTTCTACCACCTTTAAAGAAATGGTCTCTTGACCCCACATCCAAATTTTGTATATTTTGCGTTCAACTAGAGGAGAACCAGTAGGCCATAAACACACACACACACACACACACAGATCTGCACAAGAGAAGATTTGACTCACACAAAGGTGAGCTAGGTGAGCACTCTGTTTGAAACTACCTCCATGTCTAATAATGCTAAAGCCTGAAGTGCAGAGGCAGGCAGTCAAGAAAAGAAGTTGATGAGCACACTGGAACCCCATAAGAATAGATTAAAACTTGGGTCCATTCTTGTTTTCTTTGACTTTGACAATAAGTATATCCTTCAGAAGCCAGACTCTCCTTCATGGAGATGAAAACACACACCTGGTCCCAGGAGCTCAAGAAACTGAAGGAAGATCCAGGCACAAAGAGAGAAGAACTGAAGGTCCACCTGCTGTTTCACACCATTGAAGTGATTCAGTACATCAGCAACAACATGGTATTGTCAAAGCTCCACAATATAGAAACATTTTACAATTTCCCTGTCCCTCTAATATCTGGAATCTTTGTAACCCAGGAAAGTTAGGAGACATTCATTTCCAACCCCAAAACTATAGGAATTAACCAAGGAGGAGGAGGGAGAGTAGGTATTGAAGACTCAGGTCATGTTTTACCACCACGTTAAAGCTAGGGTCATTTTTCTCAGCTACACTGGGAATAAGAAAGAAAAGCTTTGTACTGGATTGAGACCAAAGATAAGATGAAAAGGACAAATCTTAGATGCAATAGTGGAACTGGACAAGGAGCTGAAAGTAGCTGAAAAGTGACGGAATCCTGCCAAGGTGTCACGGAGGCAAGATTGATTCTGACAGCAGTGATTGATGAAGGATTTAAGGAGGACATGACTGAAGGCATAAAGGCCAAGCAAGAAGCTTCTTCAGAAAATCAGTCAAAGGATGATAAGGGCTTAATTATTCTTGTAAATTTGTTAGTTGGAAATAGTACACTGACAGGAATAAAAAAGGAAGATGTATACGAATGTCATTGGACATTTTGGTGCAGAAATGATTAAGAGATTGGCCACAGTCACAGGGTTGGGACTGAGTCAGAAAATCTGCTTTCTATTCTCAAGTTCCATCATTTCCATGGACAAGGCATTTAACCTCATTGAACCCCAGCTTCCTTCTGTAAGGAGCAGGTAACATTTGTTCTGTTTATACTGAGTGCTTTGGTAGAGCCCAAACAAGAATGCTTATGAGAAAACATTTTGAAAACATGTAAGATAGTATTGTTAAGCAAACCTAGAATATTAACTTAATCTTGTATTTTAAACCATTAAGGTATTTTTTTATTTCAAGCTGGTGAGTTTAGATGGTCAGGGAAATAGAGGAAGAGAACAGGTAGGAAGGGAGAACTGCATTCGCCTATCAATTTGGTCAGTGTGAAGAGACAGGTGGGAAAGAAACAGCCCCTAATCTGATTGCTGGGGAGCTCAAATGCACACCTTTCATTCTCCTGGCAGGTGGATCGCATATCCTCCATCGCGCATAGTCTCATTTACACGCAGTTTCGCAGATAAGGATGCTGCTGCTCCCTTGCGAGAAGGTTTCCAAAGCCACGAATAAAAAGGTAAGTCGCTATGTGCTACGAGAGATGGCAAGCACACCTTGGGATGAATGATGGGTAAAGAATTGTCATTTCTCTTCTCAAATCAGGCTATCGCCAGCTCATGTGGCTTGACACCTGTGGCTTGTTAGCAATTATGTGTGGAAGCCAACCCATTCAAAGTTGCCCCCTTAGAGCACTTTTAGTTGCCTTCCAACTGTCTTTACATGTTTTCAGGGCACTACAATACATATTTGAGCAGAAGCTTTAAAATAAGCTTCCTTTCCCTGCTTAACATTTTCTCCCATTTTGTATTTAAGTGCAATTTTATTAGCTTTGAATTGGGATTTAAGAAGGAATGGAAAGAGCAATCTCCTTGGGTTCATGATCATTTTGGTTTTAGTTGGACTTCGTTTTCTAGTAAGTTCATTGATAGTCGACTCATGTTAGCAATGGTAGCTGGACTTCAAAAATGTTTCAAAGGTGCTTGCACCACAACAGTGCCTTGTTTTTCGTAAGCAGTATTAACGACAATAGCACATTTATTTTTTAAAATGTACCGGGCACTATTCCAAGCACGTTATATGAATTACTTAATTTAGTCCTCATTACAATGCTATGATCATCCTCATTGTACATATGAGAAAACTGAAGCATGAAGATCTTGAGTAATTTACTTATTTGAGATACATATATAAAATATACAGATATTTAGATTTTGCAAAAATGCAGTTATAGGAACTGCCAAATTATCCTCCCTAAAACACGAGACTGATTTCGTAATTCCTTAGCTCAGAAATATTTAATAAATATTCTCTATCAAATTAAGTGTAGATACCCTATCTTGACATCCCAGCTCTCTCAAATTGGGATCCTAACTTCCTTCTCCAGCCGTTTTTGAGCAACTCCTAACTCAATGGTCCTTAACCACGAGAGATTTTGCCCCTGCTGGGATCAGATATACTGATATCTGGCAGTATCCAGACATATTTTTGGTTGTCACAACTTGGAAGATGTTACTAGCATCTAGTAGGCAGAAGTCAGTGGCCCTGCTATACACCCTAAACCGCATAGGACAATCCCTTCCCACAACAAAGAATTATCCTGTCCAAACTATCAATAGTACCAAGGTTGGAAAACACTGCTCTAATCTATTTTTCAGCTTAACCGAAAAACTTGCACTTCCTTAAACAGTCTCTGTATGTTTCATTTTTATAGCTATCTTTCATTTATTCCTTAACTAAACAATCATAGAGCATCTATTACGTGTGAGGCCCTATTATATGTAAGACATGATTCCAGATCTCACACTGACCATCTGCCTTGCTTCCCATCCTTGTCCCCTTCTAATATAAAAACCCATCTGCTCTGCAAGACCCCTCTCAAATGCCATTTTCCTTCATAAGTTAAATCTTTGCTCCTTCATAGTAGTTTGTAAAGATTAAAAAAATACTATGATATGAGAGTCTTGAAATTAAACAAAATTGATTAAAAAATGTATTCCTATGTGATGAATTTAAGACAAATATTTAAATGACATTTTTCACTGGAGAAGTGTTTAAAAATCTTCTCAAACTTAGCACATTCAACTTAATTTTATTCCCAATAAAGTTGTTTCGGTTGTTTTTAAAGTCCGTTTTGGAAGTGAAAGTAATAGGTCATTGAAGTTGTAGGGCGCATAGTGCAGCATTTGAGGGAGGACGCAAGAGGCTGTGTAAAAAGGCTGACACCTATGTTTCGTTTCAGCAATAAAAATTTAGAAATCAATTCAATAAGAACTTGCTGAGTGCCACTATGAGCCAGATGCTGTTAGATGCTGGAATTAAAAATAAACACCTCATGTTCTTTCCTACAGTGAAGTCAAGTAAACGTCTCTAATACTTCAAAATGTTTTATTATAGAAGTAGAGGAATCCTTTACATGGATAAGCATTCTGATGGCCAGGTAAATGAAGAGGTGGCAGTATATGTAAGTTATGAGGCACTGCTTCTTCTGAGTACTATACAGGACACTTCAGGACAGGGAAATAGGATGGCATAAATTATCAAGGGTCTTAATACCATCGTGGGGGATTGTGGCCTGTCTCACATCCCAAAGGAAAAGGGAAATCTCTCCTGGACTGTCTTTCAGAGGCCTTGACACAGATGTGCGTCAAGAGTATGAACCAAAGCAGAGACACCTGAGGTGAATTTGGGAAACCAAGTCCAAAAGAGAGAAGATTCTACATTTACTACTGATGATGGAAGATCCAGGAGCACAGACACACTGTCCTTTAATGTGTTACCCTGTGCGGTCACGTCCTCACTTAGAGGAGTAGAAAGTGGTGGCTTTCTACTCCACTGGGGGCATGGGTTGTGTGCGGTTGTCAGTGGGGGCGTAGGGGTAACATGCACACTCATCGAGCCAGTCTCTTCAGTGTCTGGAACTATTCTGCAATGTTCCCCACTTCACCAGCGGCTAGAGCATCAGTATCAGAAAGAAAACCATTACAAAGCGATGTTAAAAGAATTCATTATTTGGGTAAAATCCAGGAAGGATCACTAGCATCTCTGTGGTGCTCTTAACTAGGAGAACACCATGCTCTCAGACAGTACCACCTGTAGTAGCGACTTCTCTTGATTTCATAGATTCTCTGGAAAAAACAATCATGAATGTGGCTCCTAAAATTCAGGGACTTAGACATTTATTACAATAACAACAAAAAGCCTTCATGTATGGGATGAGGACATTTTCTGCTAAATTTTTAAAAACAGTTCATGGGGCCCCCTCCAGTCAGAATGAGTTTCATGCTGAGATCTTTTTTTCTCCTTGAGTAAGTTTAGAGCTGGCAAAGCAGATAATGAGAACACTCTAGCATGCACAACGAGACAGAAGTTAGTATCTCTGGCTGACATCTATCAAGCGGAATATGGCAGAAATGAAAAATAATGTCTGCTATGTCTATATATGTTTCATCAGGGAAGAAAAATATGATATGGGATAGAATCAAATCCTCCCAACAAATTTTTAAAAATTTATGCCATATTAGGCATAATTCTAACTCTGAATCCTTGGCAAAGGCTTACGATGCTGTCCGTGGTTTGGTGTGCTACATCCAGTGAAGCCATTTCCTGTTCACAGTATGGTCCTTGTCTGTTAAGTCTCGGCTAAAGGTCACCTGACATCCTGAAGTCAATTTTCTGTGAGCATAAAGCTTCGAAAGGAGAACATATCACAAAACACAGGGCCCCTCTCTGTACCGCCTGGTCTTGGGGAGATGCCATAAATAAAACATTGCTGGACTAAAACACAAGTAAACAGAGCTTCGGAGACGACCTGGAAGACATCAAGATAAACAAAATATTGCTTGTGGGGAACCTAGCAGGACACATCACCCCACCCTGTCCTCAGTGTAACCGCTAAGGCAGTTACTTGTAGTTTATACACCAGATTGAGGTTAGCAAATGATCTCACAGAGGAGCTACTATAATGAAGACATTCTACATTGCTCTCCATGCAGCCCTTGAGATAAAATGTTTACACAAAACAAAGCAAACACATATGTAAACGACTAATAGGATATGCATGCAGTTAAGGCAAATAGGGTTAACCAGCACCTTATTTCTCTTTAGACAGCATGAAAAGAGGTGTGACTGCAAGGTTCCTGCTCCATGAAAACTCCAGGTTCTGACTAATCATTGCTTATACCCACTGTCTGAAAGTCGCATTTAAGTCCGAGTGCTGCTATCTTCCTGCTCAGAGTTACCAGTGTTCTTCCTAAGTCTCATCTAATCTGAAACATAATTCTTGTGAGTCAAAATATTTATTCCAGCATTGCTGAAGTGCTCATTTTGAAAATGGTAACTTAGGTGGTATTTTATTTTCAGTAGAGTGCTGCAATTTTAAAACCATGTGACCTGGCACACTCCCTTGTCTATGAAAATTAGTATAATAATATACATACTTCTTGGAGTTGTGAGAATTAAATTAGTTAGGATATGTAAAATACTTGGACGGTACTTAGCACATAGGATGGTAGCACAAACCCGGCCAAGACAAAAAATATTCAGTAATTACATCAAACTTCCCAATAAATCTAGAAACCCAATGAAAGCCATGTGAGTTTGGCTTTTTTTCCCAAACAAATAAGAGAAATATGGTAAAATACATTTCTCTAAGGTCTCTTACTTTCTATTTTTAGATTTAGCTTTCTAAGCATTACAGTTTATTGGTCAAAACTTCTTTTCATGGTAGAGCACATGGTGTGCTATATCATACAAGTGATGGAAAGAGACTTATTTCTTTGGTTTTGTGAGTTCTTCCTTTTCGTGTTCATTTATTGTTAACTAGCAAGGTGAAATGAAGGTCATGATGCCTTGAGTCATCTCATGATCTGGGAAGAACACTGACCATGTGATTCCAAGAAATACCTTGATCCTCTGCTTCTACTCCAGCAGAAGACAAGTGTCAATCACTAGCTTGGACAGCCCCATACAGGGACTGGCCCTCCCTGGGTGTTAATGCCACTAGAATTGATCTTAATACAGACAACCTTCTACCCCTCCTCAGCTTCCGTCTCAGTGCGAGACTGACAGATTTCTCTCTTGTATTCCTTTCCATTTATTGTTCCAGAAATGGTTTGGTGAACATTTACCTGAAACTGGAAATTAGGGTTAATGTAGAAATCTGTGAATTTCTTGGGGCCCACATTCACGGGGTAAACTTGATTTAAATTTGAAGCACCTGCAAATGTCACTCCTATAAATCCAGGGAGTTTTCTGACTGGCTAGACCTGCCCTTATGCAGGAGAGAGGAGTCAGCAATACCCATTAAGTATCTCATTTTCATGGGGGAATTTTTTTGTTTAGTTGAGCTCTATAACTCATTTCCAAAAGCACCCAAATAGTTTAAATTTTTATAAGTTTGCATGCACCGATCACTTCCCTTGAATAGCTAAGTAAGGAAGGCAGGGAGGGCTGAAGGGAAGTTTTCCTGTGAACACGGTGTTTGTGACTGGATTAACATTTCCCTGCTAGAATTGCACGTCCTCTTAGCTCTCAGAAGGTCCCAATTAGGCCTGACACATTGCCATCACAGCACACATACTCCCTGTAACAACCGTATTAAGCTCAGTTGGTGCTGGGTGAGTTTTAAAGTAGGTTTTCCAACCAGTGTGGGTGGACAGCTTCCCACTTCAACACCCCCACCCCTTCCCCGAGCCCATCGCAAATTCCTATTGTAATACCCTGCCTAGGCATATGCTAGTTCTCGACAAGATGGGTGTTTATTTGTCAACAATTTTATAAACCTGAAACACAGAAAACCATCCGGCCGACATTGGATGGGAAAAATCACATAAAAACACCATAGACTTTGTGAAGCCACTCAAAAGTTTTAAGAAAATAGCCACTTGAAAGCTTCAAGTTTTAAATGTGTGCAAAAGAAATTTAAATAGTTTCTATTGGAGGTTCGCTCCCAACAGGAGGCTAAAAAGAAAAGAATCCAGTTCATGAAGACGTTGTGTTGCCTACATGATACCAAAAATATTCTTGCTTAACTGATTTCCCCCTTGTGGTAATTTGCTATTTTGGCACTGGGGACATGCACAGAAGTTCACATAAACCCACAGAGCAATCTATTCTTCATCAAGATTCTCCATCATGGATCCTTCACAAACCAAGACAGCTCATTTGTTTACTCATTTTTGTCAAAAATCTTTTACTGAACTCTGATTAAATGCCAGACTGTTCTGGTTGTTGGGGAATCCATGTTTGAATAAGCTCTCATGATAATGACAATGATAAGGTAGACAAGAAAATAGTAGATGGTGATATGTGCCAAAAGATGAAAACAATCAGGGTGATGTCCACTAGAGCACCTGGAGAAGTAAGCTGAGGTCTTCATGATAAGAAGGAGCATGTTTTTTGAGCATCTGTGTTTACTAGACAAGAGAACAGCTAGAGCAAAG
Organism: Crocuta crocuta; assembly: GCF_008692635.1. NCBI lineage: Eukaryota > Metazoa > Chordata > Mammalia > Carnivora > Hyaenidae > Crocuta > Crocuta crocuta. Next base: position 343,364 of record NW_027527574.1, read on the forward strand.
GCCCTGTGGTGAAAACAAGTTTGACACATTCCAGGTATGGAAGAAAGTAAGTGTAACATGAGCACAGTGATTAAGGCAGATATTAAAGGATAAAATACAAGAGTTAGGCAGGTACCAGGTGAGCAGGACCTTTGTAGACCTGGTAAGGAGGCTGGATTATACTTTAAATGCTTCAGGAAGCTACTGAAGAATTTTCAGCAAAAGCATGACATGATCTGACCAATATTTTTAAAAGATTACTTTGGTCTCTCTCTGGAGAACAGAATGGAAGAAGCAAAGAGTAAAAGCATGAAGACCAAGTAGGAGGCTATTGCAGAAGTTGATGTGAGAGAGGATAACATTTGAACTAAGGTGGCAGCAGTAGAAACAAAGAAATTTAAAACAATTTTTTTCATGTTTATTTACTTTTGAGAGACAGAGACAGAGGCAGAGCACAAGTTGGGGAGGGGCATACAGAGAGGGAGACAAATCTGAAGCAGGCTTAGGCTCTGAGCTGTCGGCACAGAGCTCCACGCTGGGCACAGACTCATCAATGGTGTGATCATGACCTGAACCAAAGTCAATGCTCATCTGACTGAGCCACCCAAGCGTCCCTAAAGAAATTTAAAAATTTTTAATGTTTTATTTATTTCTGAGAGAGAGAGAGAGACAGCGTGAGCAGGGGAGGGTCAGAGAGAGAGGGAGACACAGAATCCAAAACAGCCTCCAGACTCTGAGCTAGCTGTCAGCACAGAGGCCGACGCGGGGCTCGAACCCACAAACCATGAGATCATGACCTGAGCCGAAGTCGGACGCTTAACCGACTGAGCCACCCAGGCACCCATAAAGAATTTTTTTTTAATTACAACACTTTTAATGTAGCACTAAGATTCTACCTCATAATCCACTGCCTCGCCACTCTTCAGAATTCTGCAGTGTAGCGTGCATTCATTTATTCTATCGTTTAACAATTGTTTATCACATGCTTACCATATGCCAGACATAGAGCAGGGTAATAAGGACCACTGAATGACAGATGTCAGCTCATTTTCCAACAAATCATTTTGCTTAGTCATCAAGACCAAACCACCTAAATTGAATGTAACTGTAATATCAGGTATTTTATAATCATTCAGATTAATTCTTATCAACATGTTTGTAGGCAGTGGCCCCACTAGGTCTGATTTCACATGTACTAGGATCCTAAGAAACTCGTTCTAAATGAGATAATATTTTATGTTGAAGTCTCACACAGAGAAGGCATTAAGAAAAATATCGGGGATTAATTTACAGCCAAGAAAGGCTACTCATTAGTTTAATTTTTCTGCTTAAAACATACCTTTATTCCACAGAAGTCTACTGGCTGATTTCAGCTCATTCATGGCCTCGCATCCATCTTGAAGGCCAATTAGAGAACCAACTAGGAAAGCTTCCTTAGGCATTTGGTAGGAGAAGAATTGTTCCTGTTTTCAGTTCACCTGGCTTGCTGTGCTGGTGAGGCTGAATGAGACATGCAAACTGGGTTTTGTAGGCTTGAATCTTAATATATGGCACTACCACCTCTCTGCCCCATTTTCTTAGGTGGCTCTTTTCAGCACTTAACCTCTATTCTTGTAACTAGAAGTAGAGGAGCTAATCCTGCAATTTGGCATGGAATTCAGACATTCTAAATGAGAACCATAATGCTTCCCAAACAGAGATTTTTAGCCTCAAGTTTTGTTTTTTTTTTCCTAATTCTAGGTCAGGTACAATTTAAAGACCTTCATATAGAGATGATAGAGATAGAGATAGAGATAGAGATAGAGATAAATAGAGATACAGATACAGATATAGAGATAGAGATATATAGAGATAGAGATAGAGAGATAGATATAGATATATATAGAGAGATATAGAGATATAGAGGGATAAAGATAGAGATATAGAGGCATAAATATATAGATATAGTTATATAGATATATGTCTCAAAGTTTCTTTATCAATTCTCTGAAGAATTAGCAATGACCATTTCTGCTCCACTTTATGAAATAACCTTTTTCTATCACACTTTCTTTCATGTATTTTACAACAGTCCTTTCTATTATCTTGTGCTTTCATCATTTATAATATGATTCATTCTTGACTCACAATGATCCAACTTCCTATGATTCATATGAGCAAAATTTTGAAAATTATACTCCTGCTGTTTACTGACAGCACTTAGTGAAAAGAGCGAAGTCACAGCACCACTTGGCCAGCACAACTCCCTTATCTGCTGACCTGACCCATCAGTACAGGTTTGCCCTGGAAAAGCACCAGCCCAGGGGTCCTCGATTGCTTCCTGAGGTTTCTCTGGGAATCCACTGGATAAATGTGATTCATCGGTTCTTTTCTTGCTACCTAACATGTTAGAGAATGCTATTTATAATTCACTATTTACAGAAATGTAATTAGAACATTTTATGTTATGATGTGATGTAAATGTATCTTACTAAAAGTTGATTAAATACTACATTCATGGACAATTCTGTTAAAAAAATTAGGCACCAGGTTCTTGGACAGGAAAGTAGCCTCCTTTTACTGAGTCTCAAATGCAGTCAACTAGCTGAACAACTAAAAGTCCTACTGTGAAACATGATGTCATCGTAAAACCATGAATTCAAATGCATTTAGTCTGAATGAGATATATTTTATATTAAAATTTCATATAGAGAAGGTTTGAAAATACAGGGGATTAAAATTTTTAGTGCCTGTGTGGCTCAGTCCGTTAAGTGTCCAATTCTTGATCTCAGCTCAGGTCTTGATCTCAGGGTCCTGAGTTCAAGCCCCACGTTGGGTTCCATGCTGCATGTGGAGTCTACTTTAAAAAATATTGGTGGGGTAGGGGGTGGTGCCTAGGTGACTCAGTTGGTTGAGTATCCAATTCTTGATTCTGGCTCAGGTCATGATTCCAGAGTTCTGGGATTGAGCCCCACGTTGGGCTCTGTGCTGAATGTGTAGCCTGCCTAAGATTCTCTCTCTCCCTCTCTCCTCCCCCACTCTCTCTCTCAAATAATAAAAAATGATAAAAGTACTAAAATTGTTTTAGTAAAGAGAATTCTATTAGTTTAATTTTTTCCTGCACATTTGAAAAAGGATCACTATCATTAAGTTTCAATGTAGTATATGTGCTGCCGAAGTGAGCACCATTAATTTTCAGTTGTGAAATCTCATGGTCTAGCTTACAGAATGGGAGCAGAGTCAGAAAATCATTGCCCTATTATTACGTTGTTCAGAGGCACAAATCAGATTTATTTAAATCACTCATGTTTAGGGGTTGTTACCCAGCTGTAATGCTAAGAACTGCTTGTAGTAAAATGTCCTTAGCAAAAGGGTTGCACATTTAGGTAAAGAGTGTTGAGAAAATCAGCTTTACTAGGTACACTGTGCTTCATCTTACTGATTACAAATGTACTTGAGGAACTGGACTTATGTTCTCAGTAGTGTCTTTTAGTCCTGAAATGTTGTGATTTCATATTCAGTGGCTTAAGTGGCATATTCAGTGGCTTAGGCTTAGTGGCTTAGGATAACCTTGTAATTTGAAAACATGTTTCACACTTTGATAAGCCATAGGTGCAAGGTCTGTATGTTTGCGATTCCATTTCCATAAGCAACCTGGGGGTGAGGGTCAGACTCCTTGGAAAACTGTGCCTCTAGAAGTCTGAAAATAAAAGCAGATTAAAGAGCAGAGGGTGGAAAAACTTTATATACTAATTCTAAGAAAACCTTTCAGGAAAGGTCGTTTTAAGCTTTTTGATAACTGCAAAACTGGCTAGCCACTAATGGAGGTAAATACATCCTTTTCAGACTCTCTTTTTCAGCCAGGACAATACGGAAACTTATGTCAGGCATCAAAAATATTTGCAGAAAATCTACTTAGGAAATCTATAGACTTTAAATTTATAGACTTTAGGGGCGCCTGGGTGGCTCAGTCGGTTAAGCGGCTGACTTCGGCTCAGGTCATGATCTCACAGCTCGTGGTTTGGAGCCCTGCATTGGGCTCTGTGCTGACAGCTAGCTCAGAGCCTGGAGCCTGTTTCCAATTCTGTGTCTCCCTCTTTCTCTGACCCTCCCCCACCCATACTTTGTCTCTCTCTGTCTCAAAAATAAATAAACATAAAAAAATTAAAAAAAAATAAATTTATAGACTTTAAAATTGGTATTCAAAAATGTAAGTGGAATACAGATATTTTATAATCACTGAGGTTGTTATCAACATGTTTATAGGCAGTGGCCCCACCAGGCCTGATTTTACATGTACTGGGATCATTAACCACTGCTGTAAAAGAACTGGAGTGTTGGCACCTGGGAGATCTGGGTTAGCATTTGGGGGCCAGGCCAGTTAATGAACTATGTAAAATAATAGCTTGGCCATGTTACTTGAATTCTTTATGGCTTTCCCAACTGTAAGCTGGAGATCATAATTGCTACCTCATAATAGAGAAGTTAAAAATAATAATACAGGAGCAATATTGTGGAAACTAATTTGACAATAAACTATTTGTAAAAGAAAAATAATAAAATACAGGAGCAAACACCTACCACTATTATCCATCTGTTTCCTTTCTGTTCCCTCTGACCCCTATCGCCCTTTCCCACAAGACACTGAGGTCCTCCAAAGATTTTGCACACTTATCCTTCCTTCCACATTTTGGTTTCCTCTTGTAATATATGACACATTAGTACCACATCAGATAAAAGAAAGTTAGTGAAAACTCTCAGTTAATGTTCTGTTTTATATGCAAGATACGGCACTTCACCTCATTCTTCATACTCTTTCAAGATATGGTCATAGTGGAATGATTGTTTATCATGATTCCTCCAAGGAAGCCAGTACTCTTTGTCTATTTTAAAATCTGTAAAACACTCCTAAGAGATGAATTTATAGGCAAAAGAGCTAGCCAAAGGAAGAAACACTCAAGAGTTGCAAAGCTGGTTTCCTGTGTCCACTGCCCCTCCTCAGAGCATCCTTGCCCTCACTTAGTATGGCTACACTCTTTCCCCCCAGGGGCCATGACCTCACACTCTACCCATTTCAAACAGACCTTTTACACTATCACCTTCTCCTGAGGTGCACTGTGGGGTAAAAAGCTTTGTCTCCATTAAAATACTTCCAGGGAATGGAGGAGGGAGGGCAGATTTGGGAGCAGCAAGTTCAGGGCCTCCCTTCCCTGCCCAGAGCTCAAGTGTGTAGCAAGGATTTCTCTTCACCTGCCACCCACAGGTCCCTCTCCATGTTGCCTTCTCACACTATAAAATGGTTCCTCAGAGTGGGGACCTTCATTTCCAACAGAGTTCTTCACAGACCCGTAAAGTCTTAACATATTCACTTCAGGTGACAAACCTTGCCCTCCATCATTTTCCAACTATCCTTTAAAAAAATGTTGGGGTGCCTGGGTGGCTTAGTCGGTTAAGCATTTGAGTCTTGATCTAGGCTCAGGTCATGATCTCACAGTTTGGGGGTTCAGGCCCCACATCGGGTTTTGTGCTGATAGCACAGAACCTGCTTGGGATTCTGTCTCTCCCACACTCTCTATGCCCTTCCCTTGCTTGCTCTCTCTCTGTCTCTCTCTCAAAATAAATACACTCATTTTTTTTTTTTTAAATAAAAAGGATTGGTGCTAGACTCACCTTAACTTGGGTTATGAGGAAAATTAAAATTTCTTATTTCAAATATATTTTTGATTTTCCTTATGTAATTTCTATTTGATAAACTTAAATATGTAAGATTTCATTTATAAATTGCTTTGACTTTTTTCAGACAGAGAAAATATATAATATGTAATATAATATAGATCTGCAGAGACAGCACGTACTTTACCTGTCTCCTCAGTGCCCACATAAAAGCGTGTATTTGTAATCTGAGTAATGCTGGTTATAATGAGTAAGAGTAGCCCCATGCTTGATGCGTGCCATTTTCTTTGTAATGTCAGTCATTTTTGCCTTTATTTATAAATTTAGGTTAATGTTTGTGATTATTGAGCAACTTAAATGTTTCACTTAAAACCAGTAGACTGTGGAAGTAGATGAATTAAATAATACTATGTAACTTATTCATGTTTCTGAATGATTTATGATTGATATATAAATAGTGTCAGAACATTTTAAATCTAGAAGAAGTAAATTTCTATGATTAATGGATTGAAATAAGGGAAGTGTTTTGGTGGCCATGTCTCATTCTAACATGTTGATTATATGTGTAAAATATGAATCAGGAGAAGAAATTATGTTAGGTATAATCAGGAAAAACAATGCATCAATAAAGATGGCATCTGAAATATTATTTTGGACTTCCTGAGACGCAAATGTTAAAATTGTCATTATTATTATTATCATCACCATCATTTACTTATGATCATTTCAGCTACAATATACCATTATTACCTGACATATATTTAAGTCAGCTATTCCCACATATGTTAGTAAAACGCCTTTGTGTTCCTATCTACTGGATGCCAAATAAGGACAGGATCAGGCAGTTAGTCCCCGTATTAATTATTATTATATTCTTATTATTTTACTTGCGGAATTTTAAAACTCCTTGTGATCACTTCAAAGTCCCCATCTATGGGCCTGAGTTAATTTGCATATGAGGTGCACTTTATTTCTAACAGAAACTACCCTATAATAAATAGATGTTTCGCGACATCTGATAAAAAGTTCACATTTTCAAAAGAAGTGGAGCTGGAGTTTTATAAGCTCTAAAATAAAAGTTGAATCCCTTAAGTCCTGAATTTTCAGTCTAAATTTGAACGGGTTCAGACTCTGGCTTAAGGCAGTTACTGAAAACTCATTTCCTTGGTCACCTCCCACTCCCACCCTCAGCCACCTTTGAAATAGTTAAAATTTAACCCCCTGGGCATAATGAAATTTAGCCGGTTTGCTCCGTCAAGTAGCACACCTGGTTACTACTGCTGCGATGGGTGGCTGGCTGGCGGTCGCTGCCTCCCCGGTACAGGACACCACATAGTTTTGGTTCACAGAGTCGCTTGTGATCCTCACAATAACCCCGCAAAGACGGCAGTGGGATTATTATCTCCAGGAACAAATGAATAGAGGGCCAATTTACAGCCCGTCAATGACAGAGTGCGTTAAATCATGAACAAAGAACCTTCACGGGATTACATCGGCATATATATTTTTATATATTTCAGATTGTCATTTGTCACTAATTAAAGAGACTGTTGAAATTATCGCTCGCCCACACTTAGATGTGTTGCTTACTTACTCCCCCTAAGACCGTGGAGATGGAGAGTTAATCAAAAGACCTTATGATGAGTGCCTTGTCAGAGCACAAACATTTTGAAATCCCAATGAAAATGCAGTTTAATGCACCCAGTTAAATTGCCTGAGAGGAAATAGTGAATACAGCTTTCTTAAAGCCTTTCCCCTCAGGCCATTAACTAAGAAACTGGTCACTAACTGCTGGTAACAACCCGTTTTGGAGGGATTATTGCTATTATTGGCATTCTATGGTTTATGGCAACATTTTGTTAAAGATGTTAGAAACGATAGTGCAGCTGGACTTCCTACTTGAGAAACCCATCCCTTCCCTGGCGGTTAATGGCCATTTTTTTTATTCCAATCTAAATGTACCGAAGCTGAGCTGCGCTGCTGAGTTTATTATCTGCTACATTTCTTGTTGCTCTAAGAAATATGCTTTACACCAGAGTCAGCATTCAAATCAATGGAGCAAAAATATAACATTTATTGTTAGTAAAATTGAATCATGCTGAAAAGGCTGAATGAAGGCTTGACTTAAACTGGATGTTAGAAATCATTTCGCTTGCCACGAGCACTTTCTGGCTGACACACAGCCATGCGCTCTTCCCTTCCAGTGATTAATTGTTAGCCGGAGCAGGCATATATGCGTTGCCAGATGGAGAATAATAACGAAAGTCACAGTATCGATTTCCCATAACTCTAGGTGAGCCCATACACCTGGAGAGGGGCCTGCTCTGTGTGGCTTATAGCTGCCTGCTGATAATTCTACATTCTGATAATTTCATTCCCTCCAAACAGAATTAGAAAGGAGTCAGCCCAGGAGAAGGACAGGCAAACAGCACACAATGAAAGAAAAGTTCTCGAGAGTTTAAAAAATATTTCCTTTGTTCACTTCAAATGGCAGAAACGACTCCTAGCCCTGACAGCTTAAAACTATAAGGTATATTAGTGAGACCGAATGCAGATTACAAATATGTTATTTGCATGGGAGACAGGTCTTTTGCCTTTTTGGGGTCCGTTTTTCCTCCCATCTTTTAATTACAAAAAAGGGGAAGATCAGAACATATCATTAGCTCTGCTTCTTAGTGAACCTGACTTTTCTCAAGAAATTTACATCTTTCTCTCATTTTCTGTTAAGATTTCTTCCCCTGTTTTCTCACCTAAGGAATTATAATGAGGTAGAGTGAATGAGATCTATGGGGAGAGCAGTGGACCCAGAGACTAAAGGTAAAAGGATGATTGATGGTATGAAATTACCATAAAAGTACAATCAGGATCAGATTTTAAAATGAATTTTTAAGCAGCCTAAGAGATACTCTTTGATTTGCAGTCTGGTGGAATGAATAATGTCTCATTCAGTGGATAAAGTTTCTTACTGTGTGACTTGAGCTTTTTCTGATCTTTCTGACTGGGAGTAAAATGGAACCAAAGCCTAAAGTGGTTTTTAATGCAGAAAATATCAAACACAATATTCTTAATGTCAAAACCTGGGCATAGCAGGTGAGGAAAGAAAAATAAATAGAAGACTATTGCTGTTAGTATTATTGTATTAGGCTCTCTTCTCACTGGCAAATGGTGTTAAAACATACAGTTTTTAAGGGGCAAACTTGTTTACATATTGAAAAAAAAAGTTTAGGCTGGTGTCAGATTTTAGTCTTTCTTAGGTGTGTAAAATGTTCCAACTAAAATACTAAAGTCAAATGTATTTCATGGGCTCTGTGTTTTCCCATGCACTTTTAAAAAATGTAAATATACTTTTTATATTAGAATAATTTTAGATTTACAGAAAAGTTGCAAAGATATCCAAGAGTTTCTGCATACCCCTCATCCCATCTCTTCTATCATCAATACCTTACATTATTATAAGGGTTGCCAGAATTAGCTGATAAAGTATGGGACACCCAGTTAAATCTGAATTTCCGATGACAAGAAATTGTCCACAAATTTTTATGCATATGTCCCACAGCAACTCTAATTGCTACAATTCATTCCTCATAACTAAGGAATTAATATCCGTTAACTAAGCTTTACACTTAAATAGAATTTTACTAGTTTTTCCTAGTGTGTCTTTTCTGGTCTAGGATCCAAATCCGGAGACCACATTGCATTTACTCATCATGTCTCTACAGACTCTGACCTGTGACCATTTCTCAGACTTCCCATTTGTCTTTAGAGCATAAAATGAGATAAAATATTAATTGATAATCTACTAATGTTAATAAACACTTGATGCCTGCACTCAGAGTCCATTTTTTCAATTAATGAATTTCCAAGAAGTTTAACTTATAAGTTATCTTAATGGTCTATATATCTAATGCTCTCTATATAAGACTGTAAAATAACAACAAAGCCTAATTACAAATCAGGAATTTTTACTTATAATATTAGAGGGAAGAAGAGGTCATAGCAGCTTGGGAACATGCTCATGCTCTTCAGCAGACTGGAAGTATCGTGTACTACTGAATGTTAGCAATATCATGGTCCTTGAATACAAAAATAATTACTAAAAACTGTCACCGTACACGCTAACTCACTCAGTTTCATCGTTCATTTTATCAACCTTTTCCACAGACTATGCATACTTTTAAGAAAAGATTTTTGAAAGATATGAATTCATTTTTGTGGTAAACTTTGTTCATGGCCATAGGTACAAAGGTTTATTTTTATTTTGCTTATTTCAGAATTTTTCCAAGGAGGTTGAAAGAAAAGATAAAAAGATAGAGATGGTTAATCACCCTAGCAGAAACGATTTGGAACTTGCTGCTTTACACTTTAGGTTGATCTTCATTAGGTTAAAATCCCCTGCTTTAAAACTGTTAAACATTATGGGAATCTTTAACATTTCAGACAGTTGCTTCTTGTGACAGTTCCCATTTTTTCCCCCCTGCTGACAGTTCCTATAATGACTTTAATCATAGAGCCTGGAAACGGAACCGGCTATTGAATAGCAACAAACTCAGTGGTCAATGTCTATGTCACTTTTCTGGGAGCAGGACTTTCTGAGCATCAAGGAGATAATACTCAGAGCCTCCTGGAAAAGTGCTAAGTGCATTAACTCTCTGTCAATCACATCTGTAACATGCAGGCCAAATTATTACTATTTGGCTCAAGACATTCCATTGAAACTTATTTGTGTGGTATTCGTATCTGTGTACCGTATATAACTAATGATGATTGTTTATGGAAAGGTGCCTGTCCAATTATTTTTGAAGAAACACAAGAATGCAGAATGACTGGAAGCATCAGGTTTTTGCCAGAGAATGCCTCAGGTAAGAGGAGAATGGCTAGAGGCTATAAGGAATCACAAGAGACAAGTCAGAGTCGTAAATTGGGAAACTGACATATCTCATCTAATATACTTGCTAACTAGGCCTTTAAAAACCTTGACATTTAACTAAGTTTGTGGAAAAGTTATGGGTTTTTGTCCTTTTCTATTGGCTTTAACTCATTAATCCAGTGAATTAAGGTGTTTATCCTTGTTACCGATATTAGCAGATAACGGGCGCAACTGTTTAGAGAGGCAGGGAAGCTTCTCGCTGCAGAGCAGCTGTTTACGCTGGCTGTGCCTGTTTCAAAGTCAAGTCAGTCAAAAATGATACTTCAAGTTATTTACCCTTTTGGTACTTCAGGGCTTGAAATGGCATGAAAGGAGCCTTTCATTCGGCAGAGGCATTTAAATAAAGCTTTCGAAAAGCTGATGTGTTTGGAGGAGGGTGGGCTCTTTACTGAAATAAACAAGTTTCCAGGGATTTTAAGAAAATAGGAAAGAAATGGAAACTTTCCCGTGAATGTTGTCTACTTCAATATCTGATTTTGATCAAATTTATATTATTTAAGGGCATAGCAATGGCCCTTGGCAAGATAATCTTTGGCTTTATATGCTAATGTTCCTGAAGTAGGCTGAACTTTACCATAAGGTATTTTTTGAACTCCAGAAACATCAAGAAACAAGACAAAAGACATACCATTTATAATCAGAAAGCTGCACAGTTTCCCAAAAAGGCAGAGAGAAAGTACTGCTCACAAAGCATACAGTAAAATAGTTGAGCTTTTTATTCACTATTTTGTTAAAGGTACGTTAAAAGAAGCTTCATTAAACTGAAATCAAAAAGAGGTGTTGGCATTTACCTCTATCAAATGGTTGTCACCCAAATCAAACCAAGACACTACTCTCCTTTTTTTAAAATAACTTCAAGTTTTAAATTTATTTATATAAACTGGATGATAAAGACATCCAGAGACACTTCATAAAATGTTGCGCTAAAACCACCTAACAATTACTGTGTGGACACTGTTACTTGAAAACCTTAAGAAAGGATTTTAACTTTTTTTTTCAAGTTATTAAAAACCAAATGTGTATGTTTCCTTTTTCAACATCTATTTACGAATTAAGGAGATTTAAAAAATTTTAAATAAAGATAAAAAGGCTTTACTATTTGCTTCTAGAATTGCCACTGACAATTTGTAGTATTTACAGATTTCTTGGCCATATGGAAAACTATTCAAAACATATTTTAGGAAACGTTATCAAATTATTTATACCAGTTCCTTCTTTTATGGTTAATTCTTATCAAAAATATTTGGAGCCAATATTCTCTCAGGATTCTGTATGAAGTTGGCATAACATTAGATTCTCTGGAGAGAATATAGAAGTTTATGACATGGCCCTTACCCTCAGGGAGTTCTAATTTTATATGGAAGATGAGTTAAACACATATAGGAATAAAACACATATGGTAACATTATAAGATGGTATGTTGTGATTAATAAAGACCTTTTGTAATAAATAATAAAATGCCATGGTATGTGGCTTAAGAAAATTAAAATGGCATGCTTATAGCAGTGCAGAGAAGATCTCTGTGGCTAGAGGAGTCAGAGAAGTTCTGTGTGGAGACCTGAAGGCTGAAGGGTGAGGGTTGTGCTGTCCATGAGTGATAATTAGGGGTGACATGTTTTGTAAAAATGATATTTGCCGTATTTGGTGATTAATCCATGGGTATAGACCCGGAGACAGATGCTTACACATTTGAACAGGCTGATCCAAAGCTGGAAAGCAAGTTAGACCCAGTGATAGTTCATAAAATGGCTAAGGAGTTCCCAAGGGTAGTTAAATTATCTTTGACAAAGAAGGTAACATTAGATCAGGAGATATTTAGTGTACATGGTGCCCTCCGTGCACAAATGGCATCACATTAGGCAAGTTACTTCAACTTTCTAAATCTGGGTTTCCTTATCTGTTACATGGACTTAATAATAGTTCTAATCTCATCACATTTTTGTTTGTAGTAAA